>NC_057345.1:124123065-124426565 GCF_016509475.1 Prionailurus bengalensis | reverse complement strand
AAAGAAAACTGGAGCCCAGAAACCCACGCTCCTCACTCAGCAACCCCTTGGCCCTGTCTAGCCAAGAACCACAGCTCAGCCTATTGTGAAGCAGGTGGAAGCGGCTTTACAGAACTTTCTGTTACAATACTACTCGCTGTAATTAGCCACTGCCAGAAAACGATCACCAGCCCTTCACCTCACATTTCTTCCAGGGATGGCAGCAGCAATAGAACTCTGTCCTTTGGAGAAGGCTGGGGTTTGTGACTTGCCATCAGCACAGTGGGTCTCGGAGCTGTTTCCCTACAAGTAAGCCTGAGCCTCAGGGACCCGCCTGCTGGGGTTCTATAGTCACAAGCTGCTGGGGTGGAAAGGTGCCATGTTTTGGTGCAGCCCCCAAACCTTGACCATGCATCCTCAGCTCCCATTCCTTCCTAGACAAACGTGTGAAACAGCCTGATGCAGCTGAACAGGGCTGCCCGCGGCAAGCTGGAGGCAGCTCGTGCTATCTGGTGGTAGTCAAGTTCTTTAACAAATGCACAGATAAACACTGGGCCCAACAAACAAAGCTTATCCTGGCCACCTCTCGTCTCTACACTGTGTTTTGTGAGATGTACTTCAGGACTCGGAAAAATGGATGAACATGCTGTGTTCCCTGGAATTAAAAAAAAAAATCACTTCTCTCTTCAGAGCCATCTAAGCCTGTATCAGAATGAAACCACTTCAGGAATGAGCCCCCAAACAATCATCAGAAGCAAATTGAAGTGTTTCTCCCAAAAGCATCCCTTTTATGGAAGGCGTTCAATCAGGATGTTTCTTCAACTTTCTGTTCTAAGTGGTGGTTTTTTCTATATGGAAAAGACAAGGACAATCTCAGACCCATCCAAAGGTATCTAATCTTCCTGTAACAAAAGTCCCACCATTGTCAAGTATAGCCGTGTCTGAGCCACCTGCACAGGACAACTCTCTATTTTCAACAGAGCTGTTAAAGTAATCTGTCCTCCTTCACCGCCATTTGCTAAAAGCCCCTTGGCATATTGTCTCAGTGTGTCTGAAAGGCCATTTCTATCCACAATACTTTTATTTTGAGCCGCACATTAGCTTGTCATCAAGATGCCATTAGTAAAACACACACACACACACACACACACACACACACACACACACACACCAAGTAGCCACTCACCTTTGGTTTTCTCTTGATTTTTAAAATAAATGATGGGCCTGACTACATTATGATTTTCCAGGTTGAACTTCTTGTTTAAGATCAAATTTCACATTGCCTTCTTATTACAAATGGCCAGGTGAAGCATGAAGAGAAATCATGTTTGCAATTTGGCCTCCCAGGTTATTTATGTTGGAAAACTGGAAAGTTGTATCATGGGGGAATATTCTTATGAATGTTATTATAAATGGCATCACGGCTGTAGCCCAGCATTTTGGCATTTGGCACTAATCACTGATGTGCCACACGTCAAAAGAACTAAATATATACATGCTCAGTGCTACATATTAATGTGCCATGAGACAAAAGCAGGGGAATTCCTGACAGCCGTGCTGTGAGCAAATGAGCAATTACGTGCATATTTTCCCCTTCTCTCCAGTGCCCTTAGGTTGTGACAGAAGGACAGGAAGAATGAGTAAAGGGTGATTCAGAACTAAGTAAGGCCTTCAACATAAAACAACGATCATGCATTTTGGGGCCTAAGGCACAAGTTGGCCAACTTCTTTAAAGGGCCAGGTGGTACATATTTTAGCCTTTATAGGGCCACATAGTTGCTGTCACACATTCCTCCTTATTTTTCCCTACAGTTCTTTAAAAATGTAAAATTCAGGCTTATATTATAGGTCATGAACTACACAAGACAGGTCTTGCCCATGGGTTCGCTGAACCCTGGCCTCAGCAAATTACGTGGTTGTGTGCTAGTGACCTCGGGCTAAGAGGGCACGTAGAACTCCAGAAGGAGCCCAGGATCCTCTTACTTGAGTAGGAGTTATGATCTGATTAGACATAAGCATGAATCAAACACGACTGGTCGGACCTGGCGTATCTCTGTCCACCCCTCGAGTGCAGCCACGATCCTTCTGGCCAGAAACTGAAAATGCTCCTTCAGATTCAGCTCAAATGCTGTCTCCTCCAGGAAGTCTTCACGGACTATTACAGCATGCCCATTCCCTACTCCTGCCACATACCAGGTTCTCAGTATGTGGCAATACCGCTTGTGACAAAGGCTGCTCCCCTCCTCCCAGCACTTTATGCACCACCAAACACTTCCCTGTTCTCTCACTCAAACTTCGATTGTAGCCAGAGGAGAGAGGCTCTGAAAAGGCAAGCGTGTCATCCAAGGTCTCATTACTAGGAGGAGCCAAGCAGGACTTGAATCCGAGGCTCTCTGGCTCCCTTCACCTCTCAGCTGCCTCTGGTTCTCCCTTCCCCTGTCTGTCTGCCTTCCTGAGGGCTTGCAATTTCCTTTCAAGTCAGTACCCCTCCCAGACAGAGCCTGAGAAGTACGGGCTCAGCACATACTGGCTGCTCCGTGAAGACCTCGGTTTAATTTCGAGCTGAAGCCCAGGCACGCAGGCTGAGAAGACACTAAAGACCCTTACAGTGCAAGGCAGGAGACGACAGTGAGGTGGCCCCTGCTCACGCCCACCCACCCACAGGCCCAGGTACACTCCTGCAGACACAAAACGGTCATCCCCGGAGGCGACGCTGTGGGAGCAGCGCTGGGGCCACCCCTCACGCTTTCTGGCCTTCTCCGAGCCCCCACGCCCCCCCCCCCCCGCCACACACACCACGCGTCTCCCTTCCCAAACTTGTTTCCACGAGCATGCACCAGGTGTATGGTATAGTGCAAAGCTTTTCGAAGTGTGGCTCTAGTCTTACCCATGACCATAAAATCAGTTTAGTGGCTCAGGCTGGCATTTTTATTAACAAAATGAATAGAAAATACCAAACTGCGTTTCACATTGTCAAAGGTGGGTGAATACTGTCCGGTGAAAGTTCCATTTGCTGTGTGTGCAAGTGTACCCATGAGCATCTGTGTACTGTTTGCAGTATAAAAGCCCATGCAACTTTGTTTTACAGTTTATTTGTTTGTTTGTTTGTTTGTTTTGAGAGAGAGAGAGAACATGAGCAGGGGAGGGGCAGAGAGAGGAGAGAGAGAATCCCAAGCAGACTCCGTGCAGTCAGCACAGAGCCCCATGCGGGGTTCCATCCCACCAACTGCGAGATCACAACCTGAGCCAAAATCAAGAGTCTGACGCTTAACAGGCTAAGCCACCCAGCTGCTCCCAAAGAACTCTTAAGGAAGTGGGAACACCACAGGCTCTGGGGCCTGTCTCCCAGGGTCAAACCCACCTCTGCCCCTTAATTGCTGTGTGACCTTAGGCAGGTTCCTTAACCTCCCTGCATTTCAAGTTGCTTTTTCTGTAGAGTAAATTATTATACCCACCTCACAGGGTCTTTGTGAAAATTCAATGAGTATACAAAGGGCTCTTACAATACCTGGCACATAGCGGCTCCTGGGTGATAGTCAGTTGAGTGTCAGTCTCTTGAACTTTGCTCAGGTCGTGATCACAGGGTTATGAGTTTAAGACCCTCATTGACCATCACATTGTGCCTGAAGACTTCTTTAAAAAAAAAAAAAAAAAAAAGGAACACCTGGTACAAAGCGAGTACTCAAAAGACCACAAAGTTAGCTAACAGGATTAGCACACACAAGCATCCACATCACACTGCTGAGGGATGTGGGGTATTATCCCATTTGACAGATAGAAGTGAGGCCAGGAGAGATGTGTAAAGCAGAGAGCCAAACCTGCACTCAGAGTTTCCACCTCTTCTCTACCCACAAGGCAGCATTATCCCCTATCACCAGAACTCCTTCCAGCCCAGGGGGCTCTTTACTAAGTTGAATATAATTGCAAATGTTACCTGCTACCAACATCCCACCATTTTGTGATAAGGATTGATGAGACACTGTCTGGAAAGTGCTCAGAGTGCTGTGCAGACAAGTGCAATATAAATTCAAAATGTCATTTTAACGTTCTCATTATTATTATTAGAATGGGCGAAATGGAGAGAATATGATTTCAGTGCTGCGAGTTTTAATGGGTGTCGGGAATGTGGATTCTGAGAACAATTGGTTACCACACAGCCTACATCTCAGATCAAGTAGCGCGACGTAAGTAATGTCTAAGCCATCAACTTTGTTTATTTCACAATGAAAGTCATCTTTCCCTCCCCGGGGCAGAGTTTTTTTTTCGTGTTTTTGGAAATAAAGCTCAGCTTGATGACACTCTTCCAAAAATTCATTTTGATATATTGATTGCCATGGCCAATAATGCCCTGGCCTTACAGGTGCGTGAAGAAAACATCAGCACATTCATTCATCAACAGCTCCCACCCAGAATGGGCTGCCAGGGCCTGAAGCTGCTCGTGTTCTTCCAGTAACTTACCATGGAGTAAAGGTCAAAGGCAAACAATTTCTTAAGTGTAGGGAGCTTCTGAGCCTAAACCTCTCCAGCCGGGATGAACACACAGCTAGGGCCACCTGAGAATGTTCCAGAAGCTTCTCAAAGCCATCAAGAGTCACTTTTCCTTGGCTGCCACCTTTACTCTGTGGAAGGGAACTGAAAACATTTTTACATTGCATCCGGCAATGCTCTATAGTGGAATGAAACGCAAATGTCCACGCATCTTTACAGTGAAGAGGTGACTTCACAGATTTTCTACTCCATGGAGTGAAGACTAGAACCCAGATCCCCCTTTTGTGTTATTTCTGTGGAGACTCTTCAGACAAACTCCTCAAATTCACCCCTTTCACCCCCTTAAGGCTTCTTCAAAGAGAAAAGCTGAGATGCACTGAAGAAGATAACACCAGCAGGCTAGCAAGAACTAAAAGAAAGTTCTTTCACGTCCTCAACCAGAATTCTTTCTGCACTACAAGGTCACTCTATTTTACTGAGGACCTACCTCATGCCAGGCTATGCCCTGGAGGCCTCCACATGCTTCCCACTGAAACTCAAATCAACCTTTGAGGTCAGAGTCTGTCCAACCTATGGATGATGCAATTGAAGTTCTGAGCCACTTTGCCTAAGGTCACACCCACTTGTAAGTGATGGAAAGGGGATAGGAACATAGTTCTTTGGTCATGTCCCACAGCATTTCTTCATGGCTCAGGAGACTATGATCACATACCACGTTCAATTTACACTTTTTGCAACCCTTTGCCTCCTGTAGTAGACTGATAAAGGTCCCTCAGAAAGCCACATCCTAATCCCTAGAGTCTGTGTTACCTGATAAAGAAAAAACATCTTCGCACATGTGATTAAGCTAAGGATCTTGAGCCAGAGAGATTATCCTGAATTAAGAGCATGGGCCATAAATCCTCAGATGTACCCATGGGAGAAGGAAAGAAAGAGAGAGAAATGACCCATGCAGAGGAGAAGACAACGTGAAGATTCTGGCCCTGAAGACTGGAGTGAGGCGGCCACAGACAAGGAGGTCAGCAACAACCAAACACTTGGAGGGCCAAGGGAGGGTCTCTCCCTCCCAGTCTCCAGAGGTCGAATGGCCTGTAGGCACCTTTGTTTTAGCCTGGTAAAACAGATTTCAGACTTCTGGCATCCAGAACTGTGAGAGCACACATTTCTGCTGTTTTAAGCCACCAGGTTTGTGGCACTTGGTCACAGGAGCCACGGGAAACTAACACACCACTCTTGCCATCATCACACAACTCAAGATAGAGTACTTGAGCACTTACGGCCCCGTCCTCTGACTGTGAGGGCCACGGGCGCCTTCCTCCTGCCACCTGCTCTCTCTATACAGCACATGTCCGACTCCCCGGAGAGGGCTCAGGGTGCTCGCCCACCCTGGAAGCACCACCACGGGGACAGACCGTGAGACTGTGCTTGGGAGGGCAGTCTCCTTGCTTCTCAACTTGCTGGGATAGAAAACAGCAACTGGCCTGGTAATGGAATCTAGCTGATCTAAAATTCAAAGAATAATCAGCATTACAACATGAAACTAAAACATTTTCTAAACCAAATTCCTCACAAGTGGCTTTTTTCTTTCTTACATACTGCTTTGAATTTCCAGAAGGCAATGAATGCGCCTGTCTTACTCCCTACTTTGCATGGGAAATACACTTGACATCAAAGGTGGGATTTTACATCTGAAACAAGGAGCCTGGCTTAAGGCTGGCCTGGTATTCAGACATAATTGGGAAATTCCCCGAGGAAGCAGAGGACACAGGTGACCTGGAGACACCACCAGAGACCTTTGTTTTCCAGGTCGAGGTTCAGATAGAAACTGATTTTGTGATGACGACAAACCACAATCTAATACCTGGTCAGCAACCTGGGTGAATGAGTCAGGTTCCCAGGCAGGAAGCATGCCGCATGGATTTGGTATTAACTAGCCTCCCAGCAGCCACATTTAGGAACACAGAGGCTCTGCTGCTAGTCTCTGGGCTGTCCCTCCAGCTGGCTCACACACTAAGATGACCTGGGCCCTGGGAAACATCCCTAAAGACTCAACAAGGGGCAAGAGGAGGTACAGAGAGATAACCCACAAGAACAGAGTTCAGGAAGTCTATAGGGAGTGAAGAAACGCCACTATGATGATGCTAATCACCGAGCTTCATGAGGCCCTGCAGAGGGGGTCTGTTTTCTGCACCTGTCTCTGTCACTGGCTTTCCTGTGGGGACCACGCCTCTCATCGCATGCAGTCTTGCTGGCACTGTCCACCACGCTGTTCACCAAGGAGCACAGCGAAACCTTGGCCAGTCCAGGAAGAGTCACCTGTGGGAACCTGACCTTGGATGCAGTGACAAGACACAGGAGGATGTCTGAAGCTAGTCTCTCCGTGATGGTGGAGCCTGAGCAGGCTGTCCACGAACTTCTTTCCCCTGGATCCCTGAACAGTCTGGTTCTTTACCCCTTCTTCTGATCTGTGAACTACTCCTTACACTTCCACAAAACTCCTTTTTCCTTCAAGAAGAATCAGAATCAGGTTTTGTGGCTTGCAGCCAAAGAACCTTAGTGCAGCCACCAAAGTGGAGGTCTCTAGGCCCAGCCTGCTTTTCCAAACCCCTCATCCCCAGCTCTCAGTCCTGGCCCCACACGGGAATCACCTACAGAGCTGATATAATACAAATGCCCGGGAACCCATCCCCAAAGGTTTTGAGGGACATGGTTTAACACCACACGCGATTCTAATGTGTAGCACGGTTCACAACTACCACCCCTCATAATGATTCAGGGGCAAACCTGTCCATTCACCATCATTAGAACCCACAGCACAAGGACCACTTCCATACCCACACCCCTCACATCACCTCCCCTACCTGCAACACACACCATGGCTGCATTAGTCTTCTTGTACTTCCTCCTGGCACTCCTCTTCTCTAAAGCCTTCTGTGGCTCCCCATTGCTTCTACTATGTAGCGTGAATCCTTTTCACTAGCTATCAACTTCCTTCCTATTTGAATCCACCTACTTTCCAATCTAGATTCACTATTCACTGCTCCCCTTTGGGCCCCCCACTGCAATCCAATTGTTCTATTACCTATAATTTGGACACGCAGAGTTCTTAGTGCAAACAACAAAGCTCATTCCAGTTTAAACTGGAAATGAAGTCATTGGGGTTTTTTGTTGTTATTGTTGTTATTATTGTTTTTGTTGTTGTTGTTGTTTGTTGTTGCTGTTGTTATTGTTTTACATAAGCCCTGGGAGGGCCAGAGAATTGGGTATGCAACCAACAATCACATCAGGCTATCCCACCAAAATGCCAGTGGAGACCTTTCCACAGAGACACTGCCAACCCCTGGCCTGGGATGCTACCCTTATTTCTTTTGTCTTTGCTCTCTAAAAGCAACCTTGCTCTCAATATCACTTTGTCACACACTGGCCCTGTCCCCAAGGAGACTCCATGTGGTTGCTGCTCCTTCCCATCACTCTCTTACAAAGGAGCATCTCATGCCAGTGCAGCTGACTGATGTGGCCCAGGCCACGTGCTGCACCCTAGCTGCAAGGGATGCTGGGAAAGCAAGTTTCTGACCACCACCTTTGGGAAGCAGGACTCAAAGAGAGGGAAATCCTCCAAACACAAGAAGGATATTCAAAAGCTGCCGGCTAGCCTAAAAGCAAGACAAATGTACCTCAGACTTGGCATTGTGGTTTCTTTCTTCCCATCCCTCACTGCCCATAAAAAGTCCCCCAGCTGGAATACATCTTCTTTTAAGAGCCCATCTTTCTGCTCAGGGAAGCAGCATGCACTTTGGAGTGAGATCCCAGCTCAAATCTCAATGGGTGATGACCTTGAGCAATGCTGAAAAGTGCATATAGTTCTACCCTCATGATGGTGATGTGATATACAGGCTGGCCAGTCCCCGTACTTGGTGCAGCCTTGGAAGCAGAATCCTTGAATCTTCATAGCCCATGAGGAAGGGGAAGCCTTCCCCACACTTTCCTGAGATTGAATTTTCACTATTCTACAATGGAGGCTAGGAGCCAGATTTAACTTTCCCTTTTTTTTAAAAAAATTTTTTATGTTTATTGTTTATTTATTGTTGACAGAGAGACAGACAGACAGACAGACAGAGAGAGAGCGTGAGCAGGGGAAGGGCAGAGAGAGAAGAAGACACAGAATCTGAAGCAGGCTCCAGGATCTGAGCTGTCAGCACAGAGCCCCGTAGGCTCGAACCCATGAACCGTGAGATTATGACCTCAGCCGAAGTCTGATGCTTAATGGACTGAGTCACCCAGGCACCCCATTAAGTTTCTTTTTAAAAACAATGTGAAGTTTCTTGCAGCCAAGTGTCCTGCAGCAAATTCCTACCAGTCACAACTACACTGCAAGGTGTTCATAGTTGTTATTACAAATGGTGAGGTTAGACATTCTCAGCTCATCCTTCTCTGTTCCTTTTGAGTTAAAGAATCCCCTTCAAGCATCATAGACGAGGGCTTCTCATACTTTCAATGTGCGGAGCAATCACAGGGTCCTGCTTACAATACAGATTGAAATTCAATCGGTATGGGGTGGGCCCAAAACTCAGTTTATTCTACAATTTCCCAGGTGCTGTTGATGCTGCAAATCCATACACCATGCTGTGAATATCAGAATCATAGACAATATCTCTGGGGTGAGTGAAGTCCAATTAATTACCCTATTAAAAATTCCTGAACCAGCTTACCTGATAAATAGCCACTACCCACCCCCCTTCACCAAGGGTATTTTTAGGCTTCCTTCTATAAGGCTCTACCTCTACACCCTGATGCTCCAAC
Source organism: Prionailurus bengalensis (assembly GCF_016509475.1). Lineage (NCBI taxonomy): Eukaryota > Metazoa > Chordata > Mammalia > Carnivora > Felidae > Prionailurus > Prionailurus bengalensis. The sequence goes on along the minus strand of NC_057345.1, from coordinate 124,417,298 downwards.
TACAGAAATACTAAGTTCCTTGAAGGGGGTAATCAGTACCTTGATCTCTGTGGTCCAAATGATATCATGCACATCTTAGGCTTTCATAAATACTTGAATAAACCACCAAAATGAAACTCAAAGACCTGATAGGGGCAAGTCAGTCCAAAAAGGCTTCCCAGAGGAAGTAGGTCTTTCAATTGATTCGGTAGTGAGGAAACCCCAAGTCCAAGAAGGAAAACAGCCTGCTTCTGTGTACCTTTCCTTTATCCTATGGAAAACAACCTTCAATCACCAAGGCCTCCCATTTGCCTCCCCTGTAGAGACAACTTGAACTTGAGAAACAGTGACAACCCATCAGCTATCCTTTAAATAAACAAAATATGCAGCTGTCATTTCCACATGATATTTAATCCTTCAGAATTGCAGCATATAAAAAGTAAACCCATAAATTTCCCAGAAAGCTTTGTTTCTGCTGAGTTTACCTTGTCCTCCAAAGAATAATAATACATAAACTCGACGACCAAATGACTTCAGCTCTGCCCAAACATCCCATGGATAGTGTTTTATTTCTAAGGTAATTTGGACGTTTTTCCCCCCTCACTAGAAAAAGAAGACGGCTTTTCTCTACGAGTTCAATGAACCTCATTGCTCCCAACTGGGCCTGACTCCCATTTCTGCATGCCTCAGGTTTCATAGCTAGTTAGACATTTAACAAGTACAATAGCAATCTGACACTGTACCCTTGCCTCCTGATCCCCATCTGTCAGATTCTGGTAACACCACTGCTCTCCAAGTACCCAGCCACCCTTGAGATGTGTAAAGCAGTGTGATGAGGTATCTAAAAAGCCTCTGGCTGCCAGAATGGCTCTTAAACACAGGAAATACAAACAGGAAATGTTGTCAAGTTTTTCAATTGGCAGTAACTCTAATGTCAGAAAATGGTAAAGTTTGTCAGCCTGAGACATCTCTCTTATTCAGACTTGCCTTCAACAATGGGGTTGGCTTTCTCCCCCTAAACCCATTTGGAGCTAAATGACCAAGGATGTAGGCATTCTCTCCTCCAGTGAGGAAGGCTCCAGGAAGCAGCAAAGCTGCCCAGACACTCATTGATTCACCAAACATTTATTCAGCACCTACTAAGTGCCAGCCTAGGGGGAAAAAGAGCTACCCAAAGGATGGTAATTAGATCAATCCACTACAGTCTTCCTCTTTGAGAACCAAGGTATCTAAGATTCCAAAAATCTAGCTGGTGGGACTCAAACCTATACATTCTCAATTCCCCAAATAAGAATCTAAAAGCCTAGTGAAAATTCTATGGTGCCCTGGAGCTTGTTAAACTTCCATTCACGGAGTGCTTCACAGAGGGTCAATCAATGGGAAGTGAATCAATGAATGCTTGGGCCAAGGGTGCAGTTCTTGGAAGGTGAGACTTATCAAACATAAGCTTCTAGAGACTGGGCCTTTCTAGAAAGAAATAACTAAGGCAGGACATATGTTTACCTTGGAGCCCCTCTATCAGAGTTCAGGGAATGTGTTGTTTTTTGACTGTTACATAATACATTAATACAAATTTAGTGGCTTAAAACAAATCTCTTATCTCAGAGTTCTGTAGATCAGAACTCCAGACATGGCATGCCTGGGATCTCTGCTCAGGGTCTCAAGTTACTGGCCAGGCTAGTTCTTTTCTAGACGCTCTTGGGGGAAATCCACCTGAGCTCATTCAGGTCCCCATTGCCATGCTGGCTCTCAGCTCCTCTGGGCCACCTACATTCCCTGCCAGGGGTCCCCTCAAACTCCAAAGCCAGTGTGGAGAATTTCTTGCTCATCAAACCCTTCCTCTGCTTTAAATCTCTGACTTTTCATGTCTCTGACCTCTAGACCCAGATTTAAAGGGTCACATGACTTGACTAAGCCCATAAGGAAAATCTCCCTACTTTAAGGTGAACCAATCTGAGACCTCCTTTACTTCTGCAAAATCCCTTCACGGTGCCACCTCAACTGAGTAAGTGGGGCAAGTATGTGTACTCCAGGTCTAGGAACTTCTGGAGCCATCTGTGATTTCTGCCCACCCCAGGGAAGGAGAGGGAAAAGGCAGATAAAGTCAAAGCGCCTCCCTGAGTATCACAGTTTATGTGGCTTCCCTCTTCTCCAGAGCAGCAGCCAGTGTCCGGGGATTTCATTCTCTAAACCTACAAAACAATGTACATCCACTGTGTCCCCAGGCTCAGCCTCATAGGGAAGGTTGAAAAAATAGGAGTGTGCAACATCCCTGGTCTCATGGAGCTCCAAGGAGAGTCGGGAGATCACATCTATGCCCCCCTCTGAGAAATGTCTAACATGGCTCATCATTTGTAGGAAGATCAGCACAGGAGGCTTCACGGAAGCGAGGACTTGAGATTGTTGGTGAAGAACAGGCAGGCCACCCACCATAGAGATAGTTGGAGCTTCTGTGGCCTTGCTCAGCAGCCTGGAGCTGCCTCCCAACTGGAGCCGAAGCAATGCTGAGCAGTAGGGGCCTCTGTGCCAGGATGATGCGAGGAGCCGGGTGGAAGGAGAGTGGGTCTCTGGCTGTGGAGGTCTGCGACAGCAGCAAGACTGGCCAACACCAAGAGCCAGAGGTCTGGCTGCTGGCAGGAAGAACTCACTGGTGACAGCGGCTCTACCAGGACTGTGGCCCAATGAAAGGGTTTCCTCTTTTTCAATCTGGGAACATGTCTGGGCCTACATGTTGACTCGAAGTGCCATGCAAGACATGCTGTCACCCCACCAGCGGCACCACAAATTTCACTCTACTGCCTTACTCCTTAATATCCTCCAATGGCTTCCAAGGAGGAATTTTGAGCCCTTAGCTAAGGTCTTCCCTGGCAGTGGCTGTGTGGTGGCTAATCAGCACACTAGGCCAAGCTGATGATACATTAAAGGAAGAGCTACATATTTCAGCAGCCCCTTTGCACCCGTTGCAAAGGGTGAAAGAGGTCAAGCAATCCGGCTTCCAGACTGAACGCTGATCGAAAATACCTCTGTACCAGGCAGTTCCTGCTTTTTGTACCCCTTGGGGGAGAAGGCTCATGGCTCAGACAGGGGGCGGATGACTACAAGTGTATGCAATTTAAGAGTAAAGCGAAAACATATGAGTTGAATTATTTTTAAAATATTACCCCCACTGCACCCTCTTCCCCTTTATCCTGAGAACCCCCTTCTGAACAGGTGGCGAAAGGGCCTGCCAAGAGATAATTTTGAGAGCTGTCTCACTGCATTAACATCTTGTTAAACAGGGTTTAACAAGGACTGTTAAACATCACCCTAATCACTTTCATTTCATGGTTACTTCTGGCAGGTACATATGGTGAAAGCTGATACTCAGGGGCTGATTAACAGACTATTTCTTTGCTCAGGGGAGAGAAAATTTTACGTGTCCTCCATGACGGCCTGACTTTCTGGAAGCCTGGGAGGAATCGTATTCCTTTCAAAGAGAGCATCTTTCACTTGAGACTGACCAAATGTATTGTGCAGTGTGATACACTTCTATAGGAGCACCTGCCCGAGGGAAAACAGGACGCGCTGCTTCCCAATTCCAAGGCGAGGCTTGCTCATTTATGTATTCAGTCAACCAACACCCATTGAATATGTGCTGTGTGCGGGGCAGGGTGGGGGGGGGGCGGAGACGGGGAATGGGCACTATGCTAGGTTGGAGGTGCAGTGTTGAGCAAAATTAGGAAGAGCTCATATGCCCTCAAGAAATGAGAAGGCAGACAGACGTCAAACGAATAATCTCATAGAGCAAATTGTAAAAGAAAAATTAGAAAAAAAGAAAGTGAAGAAGAAAAATAAAAGTAACACTATGACTATGAGTCTTATTTGAAGGGTTAGTCAAGTCAGGGAGGATGGGCCAAGCTTCCTGGGGGCTGGTCTGAAGACATTAACTTTGAGGCCAGGTGGTAGGAAAGAACATGACTGTGATCTGTCTGAGGAACTGAAGAGAGCCCACTGGGGTGGAGCAATTAAGGGATGTTATGGACTGAAACATGTACCCCCTAAAATACATATGTGGAATCCCTAACCCCCACTGTGACTGTATACGGAAATGAGGCCTTCAGGGAGGTAATTAAGCTCAATGAGGTCATAAGGGTGGACCCCTAATCCAAGACAACTGGTGCCTTTATAAGAAGAGATACCAGAGGACTCTCTCTTTCTCTTTCTTTGCATGCACACAGGAAAAGCCAAGTGAGGACACAGTAAGAAGGTGGCTATTTGCAAACCAAAGAAGTCTCACCAGAAAGCAACCCTACCAGCATCTTGATCTCAGATTTCTAAGCTTCCAGAGCTGTGACAAAATAAATATCTACTGCTTAAGCCACTCAGCCTGTGGTATTTTGTCACAACACCCACACCTACAAATATAAGGGGAAAACTATCCTCTGTAAAGGTGGAGAGGCGGCTTCCCATGAGGGGCCTCATGTTAAGGATTCTGATCCTTGACATAAGAGCCATGGGAAGCCGTTCAGAGGTCTGAATTTAATGGGGTTGGGGAGGGGGGTGTCAGCGAGATCCCAGTGGCTGTGCAATGAATAACAGCTGCTCGGACAAGGGCGAGAGTCGATGCAGATATTCTTCTAGCCATGATGCACCAATTCTAGGTCTCTCATCCGGAGACCACATGTGCTGGAAACAAGATAGGAGAGGCATTCCAGAAGCTCATGTCTCTCGAAGGCACTTGCCAAGGAAGGTGCTCACCAAACAGGGGGCCCAGGTGAGGCTGAACACTTGTCTATTTGCAGGAACTTCCGGCAGCAATGATGAGCACTCTTTCCTCCAGGGCAAAGAAAGCAAGGAGTAGGGGTGGGGAGTTCATTGGGTTGGCCCAGGGTTGCAGCACGGCAGGGGAGGTGGACAGAAGGAAAAGGCAGTGAGAAATGACAGTGTCATCCACGTGATCAGGGGACCTGGTCTATTGGGGCAGAATGGGGATCCTTGATTCCTAATTCAATATTCTTCCTCTGTGCTGTCTCCACTCACAAATGGTTTTTATTCTGAGTGGTTTTAGCATTAATAAGCTGAACACTTTGCTCAGTTGAGGCTTCTGCTGCCTTATTACACTGTGGCAGCCCCCATGAGGCGTGCAACTAAGACGGATGAACCGGCAGGCTAATGAATAAGGACTGAGATTCCAATGTCCCTTTCCATGGGAACTATGCATCTCTCCAACGGAGAAATGAAATCTTTGAGACAGCCTGATTATAAAAATAAAGGAGCATTATTATATTTGTCTGCCAGGATGATCACAGGACACTTGCAATTTATGACAGATATCACAAATAGAAAAACACACATGAAATACTATTTATTACAGTCACATCTACACCAATAAATTCCCTTCTAGAATAGAGGGGGTAACCTGAATACTTGAGGCAAAACATTTTCCTGAAATATCCAAATATTGGAGCCAAAATAATATCTCACATCTGAAAAGTCACTAAGTTAATTTTCATGATATTTCCCTGCGAGACTGCACTGGCACAGGGCTTCACAGCAAAGAAATAGCCTTTGATAAGAAAATTAATGATATAAACGTGATTGTAAGATCAGTTTTTAAAGTCAAGAAAAAGCAACTACAGTTGACTCCTGTACAGTACAGAGGTTAGGGGCACCAACCCCCACCCAGTCAGAAATCTGCATTTAACTTTTGACTGCCCAGAAACTGAATTAATAGCCTACTTTTGACCAGAAGCCTTACCAATAACAAACACTTGATTGACACATATCTTGTATGTTATATGTGTTACATACTATATTCTTACAATAAAGTAAGCTAGGGAAAAGAAAACACTATTAAGAAAATCATGGGGCACCTGGGTGGCTTAGTTGGTTAAGCGTCCAACTTCAGCTCAGGTCATGATCTCACAGTTCATGAGTTCCAGTCCCACATCGGACTCTGAGCTGACAGCTCAGAGCCTGGAGCCTGCTTTGGATTCTCTGTCTCCCTCTCTCTCTGCCCCTCCCCTGCTCACGCTCTGTCCTTCTCTCTCTCTCTCTCTCTCTCTCTCTCTCTCTCTCTCAAAAATAAACATTAAAAATTTTTTTTAAAAGAAAAGAAAATCATAAGATGGAGGGGAGGGCACCTAGGTATCTCAATTGGTTGAGCATCTGACTCTTGATTTCAGCTCAGGTCATGATCCCAGGGTTGTGGGATCAAGCCCTGAGTCGGGCTCTGTGCTGATCATGGAGCCTGCTTGGGATTCTCTCTCTCCCCTGCTGCCCCTCCCCCCACCTCTCTCTAAACTAACAAATAAAATCATAAGGAAGAGAAAATACACTTACAGTACTATACCGTAATTACTGAAAAAAATCCACATAGAAATAGACCCTCTCAGTTCATGCCTGTGTTATTCAAGGGTCAGCTGTAGTTAAAATTTGTTTGGGGCCACACCTGTGTGGCTCAGTCGGTTAAGCATCTGACTTCGGCTCAGGTCATGATCTCATAGTTTGTGAGTTCCAGCCCCGCGTGGGGCTCTGTGCTGACAGCTCGGAGCCTGGAGCCTGGAGCCTGCTTCGGATTCTGTGTCTCCTTCTCTCTCTTCTCCTCCCTGACTTGTGTTCTGTCCCTGTCTCTCATAAATAAATAAATAAATAAATAAATAAATAAATAAATAAAATTTGTTTCGCACCTCAGAAACATTTTCCATGTAATCAGTTGATACACATTAGTGTATAGGGGTTGATTTTTCAATTATATTTTGGGGTATCGTCTGCACACGAGGTGCAAAATTTCATGAAGTCAGTGACAAAGGAGCTGAAGAAACACATGAATCACATGGCGAGTCACTGACAAAGGAAGGTCTGGCCACATAGACCAGTTAGTCCTGACAGAATGGAAAACTGACAAGAAAGATGCCAAGGAGAGGTGCTTCAGTGAGGGTGATTTAAATAGCAAAGAATTAGGAGACGCCCTTGGGAGAAAGCCCTCTTTACCATCTTGCTGAGAAAATCAAACACAAAGGCTATCACAGAATTTTGTCAGGAAAATCAGGCCCTCAAAAAAGCCACATTCTGGCAAATCATTCTGAGAATTAACATATAATTATAAGCTATGTTTTATAAAATAGGAGACAAATTTCTTTTCATGATTTTCGCCTTTGTTTTTCACGATGGAAGTCCCAATCAAACCTGTTTCCACATGAAATTTTGGACTCAGTTTTAAGGAGCTAATTTTGGGGTGCCTGAGTGTCTCAGTCGGTTAAGTGGCCGACTTTGGCTCAGGTCATGATCTCGCGGTCCGTGAGTTCGAGCCCCGCGTCGGGCTCTGTGCTGACAGCTCAGAGCCTGGAGCCTGTTTCAGATTCTGTGTCTCCCTCTCTCTGACCCTCCCCTGTTCATGCTCTGTCTCTCCCTGTCTCAAAAATAAATAAAATGTTAAAAATATATATATTTTAAAAAAGGAGCTAATTTTAACAGTTCTTTTTAGGTCCTCACCGTCCTCAGATGAAGAGGACCCACTGCCACCATCTAAGCTCCCACCCCTGCCCCACTTTCTGACTTGCACACACAGGAGACATGACTTGACCTCCAAATCTGGGGTCTAAAACCCAGAGGACATGATTCTTACCTCCTTCTCTCAACCCACACATATCTAAATACACATCAACCTTCTTTTTAGAGCACTCCATTACAGCAGCAACACTTTTTCTTTCTGTTTACTTAATTTTGAAAGAGAGAGAGAGAGGCACGAGCAGGGTAGGGACAGAGAGGGAGACACAGAATCCGAAGCAGGCTCCAGGCTCTGAGCTGTCAGCACAGAGCCTGACGTGGGGCTCGAACTCACGGACCAGGACATCATGACCTGAGCTGACGTCGGAAGCTTAACCAACTGAGCCACTCAGGCGCCCTTACAGCAGCAACTCTTAATCTTTTTTCCGCCCAGATGCACTTGACTGGGTGATGTCTATATTCAAGATAGTCTCCTATGAGCTACCCACGTTGGTATTGCAATTCCTGCCCCTACATTTAACTCCCCTTTCTGTCACTCAGGAGAAGAAATCGGAATGCAAAGAAGTATAATCATTACAGAGTTCTGAATTTTGTATGATGTTTCCTGAATTTTGTAATTTCCTGATTCTCTGTAAAGCTTTTTGGTTTCATGATCACAGTTGAAAGCCAATCACTGCCTACAGATCTCTCAGAGGTAACTATAACCTAGTCTCTACCACTTAACGCTCTTGAAAGTTACTAATTAAAACTATACTTCTTTTAAACTACTCTGTTGTTCCACTTTGAGCAGGTGACATTTGGACAGCAAGCCTCATGTGCCACAGACACAAACATGGGTGTCTGTGGACCCAGATGCCACATGTGGTGCGGATAACTCCAAGTGAGAGTTTAGAAAGATAAAATGGAAGGTCTGGGAAAATGTTTTGAAAGGAAGGTTTATTTTGCATATCCTTAACATCCAAGGAATAAATAACGCAGCAGTTTCTCTTCTCCAGGCCAACAACGTCTGTTCTGGCATCACCAAGTATTACCATGGCCATATCAGCCATAACCTTGCAAATGGAAATTTATCTGGTACTGATTTCTCACTGGGCTGACAAGAGGCAAGAGACACTCACATTTCCCGGGATGTTCACTTTTACATTACTATTGTTTTCTCCTGCTAACTGCTTGAGAGCCAGGAGGCGGCCCTGCATCTCTTTCTTTCCCTGATTTCCCAATTTGTTTTCATGATTCACCCAGCTGAGAACCTCAACCAGAATGAGGCACAATAGCAAAAGAGGCAGAAAGGAAAATTAATATTTTCTACATAGACTTCCTCATCTCGGGTAGATTTATGAATTTTGCTTCCGTTATGCAGAAGTTGGCATTTTTAACAATGAGGGGGGAAAATCTTTAATTGTTTTTTTTATTGCCTCAAGAGCTCCAAAGACATCTTGTGCTATGCCGTCATTTACATTTCACATTAAATGCAAAATATGTTTGAAATGAGCAAATATTTGTTTTAATTTGATACATCTGTTAACTGAAATGCTAAAAAGACAGCTAAATCACTATACTAAATTCAGCGATTTGTAAACAACTTATATATTCAGTTGTTCTGGGTTAAAAATGCCCCAAAGCCTAAGTTTTATGACACCCACAAAGTAAATTGCATTGTATTAATCTGATGGAGGCAGGCCGTGATTTCTTCCTCTTCACTCCATTAATTTATTTCCTAACTTGAGTTAATTAGCGAGGTTCCTATTTTTAAAAGCTCTTTGAAATTCATTGGGAGAGAGGGACATTTGCAAGAACTGCTTTGAAAACCCACTGCAAAGGAAATGAGCTAATACAAACGGTAAATTCCCCCAAGACATGATCGCACATTGAGCACCTGATTGCCAGTCAACAATCTTTCTGCCTGGGAAAGCAGTGGGCGATGAATACATAGTTGTTTTAAGAAAGAAGGAGAGAAGTGGAAGGAAAGAATGAGAGCAGCAGTGAGAACAAAGTCATCACAGGCAATTGCTAACTGGAGGAGAGGATCCCCAAGGTCCTATTCATCTCCAAGTATAAGTCTGTGGTATTCCAATTTGACGCTACAAAATGAAGACTGACTTCAACTTGCAACAATACCCATTGGGATAAATACAAAAATTACCCACTATTCAGAGAAATGATAACAACAACAACAAAAAAATACAGAGATTGGCCCAACAGAGAACAAAGATAAATAAATTATTTTTCCTTGGTCAAATGAAGCCTTAATTCCTAAATTAGACCGGGAGGTAGTGCACTTTACTCAGAAAAAAAAAAAGGGGGGGATTCATTCACACTATAGTATAAATTACTGCTAAAAGTTTAAGATATGCCTAAGGGTACACCAGGGAAGAGAGAACTAGCCTTTCAATGGATATTCAAGCCAATCTAATATCCATTCCTTCCTGGAATACTCTAGGAAGCAGGAGGTGGGTGAGAGATTGAGTTGGGTTGGGTGTCCTTCCCAAGTCCCCAGATGTCAACACCTGCCACAGACTCCTTACTCCAACTTCCAGAGGCTGGCCCTAGGAGGCAGCAACACCACCAACCTAATCTAGGTAGCACCTTCCTTTTCAAAGTCCTTTTTTGTTTCATTTTCACTTCAACATGAGCCTGTGTAAGCCACTGGGAACCACTCATTTCCCAGCCCTGGGAAGCAAGGTCACAATGTAGGAGCTGTGCTTATTTGAATTAGATCTTCTCTCTCTTAGACTCAAATTCCTCCTCTAGGAAATGGAAATATAAACCACCTAGCACAGCCCCTGGTGCAGAGTAGGCATCCAAAAATTGCAAGCTCTTCCTCCCATTTTACACAGAACAGAAAAGTCAAGTCTGCTGTACAGACACAGCAGAAGCCAGGGGCAGGGCTGGGACAAGACCAGGTTCTTTCCATCCCTTCTCAAGTGCCTTCACATTTTCTTCCATGTCAACCCCCTGGCCCTTGAACCTGTTACTCAGGTTTCCCACACCAAAACAAACAGTGCCATGATTTATTCCTTTTCCTCATGCCACATGAGAAAGGGCTCCTTCCTTCTTTCCTGACACACAGAAGGACCTGGCTTTAAATATTTGCACCACAACAAAAGTTTGGAAAGCAAACAGCTTTCTCTGCAGTGGAATTGAGTATTTGGGATGATCAATCAAGTCCCAGGAACCTGTGACACCAGATTTTCTGGATCAAACAGGCTGGCCATACCTGCCACGTTTCTCTGTTCTGATAAAGGTATAGAACCAACACAACGGAAACTTGAGAAGTACCCTGAGGACCGTGTGTCTGAAAGCTCCAGTTTCTTAAGACTTGGGTAGATCTCTCCAGGGGAATGTAACTGCAGCCTGGAGAGTGTGTGTTTCTGGCAGCCTGCTTCTCCCAAGGAGGAGAAAAATGGGAACAAAATCCAATTGCCTGAGGAAGGTTCTCCAGGGTAAAGACAGCTAGATAAGAATGCCCCCTTTTATCTCCACAAACCTTGATCCTTCTCAGAGGACTTTCACCTCTCCCACATTACCTAATTTGTCTCAGTATGTTTAACTCCGCTTTACTCCAGGTATTCTGTGACTTGCCAGAGTCACAGAGCTGCTGTCCTGAAACATACGCAGACTCCGGCTCCTGGTCTAGGGTTCTTTTCTCCGTTACCCAAGTCCCCAAAACACAGGAAAGAAGCATGCAGAGGTTCAGAGCAATGCCTCTTCAGCCCCAGCAAAGGGAGGTGTACACCCGCAAGGCAGGACAACCGGCTAAGAGGAGCACAGGGAATGGGGGGTGGGGAGGGGGAGGCCAGCTCCCTGGTTATCCCCTCCCCCCTCCCCCCCAGGACTCACTCAGGAAGATAATGGTCTGCCTCCTGGCTGTCTTGCTCTCCTCGCTCTCCGACTTGTTCAACTGCGGCCGCTGTCCCTTCCCGGCCAGCGTTCCCTGGCTGCTCCTCAGAAGCGCCTGCATCATGTTCCAGCACATGAACGCCACAGAGACCAGGACCAAGAGGTAGATGATGAAGGCGCCGAAGATGCTGGACTGGAAGACAGTCCAGCGGTTGGAAAGGTTGGTACAGATGGACATGTTGGAGGTCTCCGGCCGCTCGTGGTGCCGCGTGCGGGAGACGTTGCACGAGAGACCCCGGTGATTGGGCACGGTCACCAGGGGGTACTCGACTCCCATGGCAAAAAGCAGAGGCAACGCCACCAGGGCGGAGGTGACCCAGACGAAGCCAATCAGCAGCTTCACCTGGCAGGGCCCCGACACGGCCTTGTACCTGAAGGGGTGGCAGATGGCAACGTAGCGCTCAAAGCTGAGCGTCAGCACGTGCAGCAGCGTGGCATAGCTGCAGGCCTCGAAGAGGAAAGTGTGAATCTTACAGGATGCGGCGTAGCTGGGCGTGGTCAGGGGGTTCCAGATGATGCTGTAGAACTCCATGGGCATGCCGACGAGGAAGACCAAGATGTCCGAGCAAGCCAGGCTCACCATGTGATCCGTCACCTCCTTCTGCAAGTAACCTTTCTTCTGCAGCACCTGGGTGACCCGAATGGTGACACTATTCCCCAGAATGCCCACCACGAAGATGGCCAGGTACACCAGGATGAGGGTGATTTTGATCCAGGTGGCCACCTCGAACTCGGGGACGTGGGTGTGATCGATGACATAGGAGCAGTCACTGCTGGGGCCCCCGTGCGAAGCCATGAGGGTGAAAGCCACGCCACCGGGTCCAAAGACCTCCTCAGCTTGCCTTCTTCCTGCCAGCAGAGCCCAGAGCTCTGGGCTGCAACTCACCAGGGCTGGCCAGGCGCTTTCTCATCCGCGCTCACCTGGAAAGAGTAACTTAGTACTTCTGGTGCTTTCATGGAAACTTCCTGGAGCAGCCCAACCTAGCAGGGGCCCGGGAGGCGCCTGGGGGTGGAGTTTGGGGTGTGTGTGTGTGTGTGTGTGTGTGTGTGTACGAGCCAGGCGGGGAGAGAGGAGGAAGGAGGTCGTACTCTCCCCGCGGGGAGCGACTTCCGCGGCACCCCCAGCGCCCGCCCTTCCCCTCGCTGCCCCCGCTCGGCGCGCCCAGCCAGGGAGTCCCCTGCCCCGGCTCCGGGCTCCCTGCCGTTGCGGGCCCCAACCCACCCCCCTGCAGCACCCTCTCCAGAGCTGCGGGGGGAGGAGTGGTCAGCGATTAATCATTAACTTCCGCGCACTGTGCTCCGGGGCCCCGCTGCAGACCCAGCCCGGCAGCGGGGTTTGACTCAGCACGCAGTCGTGGTCCCCAAACCAGATCTTGGCCCCGGAGCACAGGGCAACGAGTGGCCCCACCGCCCACGCGGCCACCGCCGGGGCAGCGGTCGCCTCCTGTCCCGAAGCGCATTCCGGAGAGGCGCGGCCGCGGGGAAGCTGGAGTGCGTTCCCGGACTTGCAGTCCAGGGCTGAGGCTGGCGACGACGAACTTCCCCTCCCTGCCCTAATGTCCCTTCAGACTCTGTGCCACCGCCAGCATGGGAGCGGCGGGACCCAGGTGCCCGCGTCCCTGGCCTGCCGCCCTGGGGGAGCCAGCAAGCAGTTGCCTCCTTGGTGCCCTATCTTCCGACGCTCGGGGTGTTCCCAGCTGCCTCACGAAGTGAGACCCAAGGAAGCTACCAGGAGCTCCCTAAAAGCCCTGCCTTTCTCCAGAGCCTCCCTTGCTGCGGAGGGACCGGAGGAACGCGACCCCCGCCCCTCAGTTGTGCTCCTCCGCACTGAGGGGCCCTCGCGAAGTCTTTAACTGGGAGCAGGTGTGTGTGAGAATGTCACACTCCTCCAGGATGCCCCACATGGGAGGCGCGTCCTTTTGAGGGACCTGCGACCAAGACACCAAGGCCACCCCAACAGGGACACAGTGTAAAAATGGCATTAAGGATCAGGACATTTCCCCTCTCTTCAGAGAGAGGAAAACCTCTAATGGACCCATTTCAGCTCCTAATTCCAAAATCATAGGTAAATCATAGGTAATGGATGCGGAGGAGGAGAAGGCTGTCCTGTGAACTGTGGGGTGTTTAGCTCCTACATGCCCGCCCCCCAACAGTGATAGCCAAAATGCCTCCAGACGTCACCAAATGTCCTTTGCGGGGGACAAAATCCTCCCAGGTGGAGAACCACTGCCTGGAAGGAAGAAAATAGATCCCATTTATGTGTCCATCCCAAGGGACTAGCTGAGGCCCTGTGCTAAAAACAGCCTTGAAGAATCTCAGGAACCACCCTGCGGTGTGATGATTTTAAAGATGAAGAAACTGCAGTGGCCACATAGATACTTCCCCAAAAAGATAAAAGAGTGAGTGAGAAACTTGAAAATTAGCCCAGATCTATCAAACCCTGAGCCTGCACTCCTAATAGGGAGGGAATTCTGGGAGCACAATGGGTGCTATACAAAGAACTTCTGAATGATGCACATAGAGACACGGGGATTGTGTTTTCTCAACCCAAACCTGGGCACATGGTGTGAGGGTCACAGGGAATATTTGATTTTGACCCTGTCTCAGGGAGTTAAAAAAAAAAAAAATGCTAACTCATCTCCTTATTAGTGCACTGCGCTTAGCTAAATGACCTCCGTGACCTTAAAGCTGCCCCCACAAAATGCACACGGCAAGCATGGACTCTTGGGGCTTCATAACTACACATCAGAGTCCTGAATGGACTTCTTTGCAAAAGGCGCTGGTTGTTTGCTGTCCCAGAGAAACTGAGAAGGAGGTCTAGGAAGAACCTTGCCTCCACCACCACCACCAGCAGCATAAGGTGCCGCATCCCCAGCCCTGCCCACTTCTTTCTTCTCAATAGAAAACAGTTGGGAACCCCACAAGTATTCAGCCCAGCCACAGACCCTTCCTTTGAAATGCTCCTCTTGGTTATGCTCTGAGCCCCTATTGCATGCCAGGCATTTTCACACTATTCATTTCTTTCCATTCTGTGAGGCTACAAGGAGGATGTTATTATCCTGTTTAACAGATGAAGAAATTGAGGATCAGGGGAATTAAGTGACCTACTATAAAGGGTCAGAGGCAGGATTTGAACCCAAAACTGCCTGGCACTAAAGCACTTTCCACTCTAAAATGTGCTGTCCCTGTGCAGGGCAAAACTGTGCCAGGCTGGACAGGCACATGTTAGGGAAAGGCATTTTTTTTCTTCTCTCCCCAGATGCAGCATGCCAGTCATCCTGCAACGTAATTGATAATTTCAATTTGTTCTGCTCAGACAAGATTTCCAGTATTGTCTAATTTCTTTCATCAAAATGTTCGTTCCCAAAGTGTGAACAAAGATCACAAATGCATGGCCAAACAGTGAAAATCAAGCTAATTAAAATGTGTTCCTTACAATGCAGATGGAAAAATGCCTTTTGAACAAAGGGCTGGGGGAATTAAATTTTCACTTCACCTTTGCTTTTCCTAAGACCAATTAAAAACTGTTTAATGTGCTCTCACTTGTTGATAACAGACTGGTGTAATACTTGGCCTGGGTCTGTGTAATCTAGATTTTTTTTAATTAGCAGATTGTATAGAGGGGAAAAACGAACAGGAATGGAAAGTGAGACAAAGAATATTTTAAGTACCCTTTGATATCATCTCCACTCAGGGGCTACCTAAGGTCTTCAGAAATTTATGTTCACGTTTCACACATTCTAGATGACCTTTGAGGTCATCTAGGCTAGTGGCTTTCACACCCTTCTTTGCACTAAATCTCATTTTTTTTTTGAAAGTTTTTATTTTTATTTTTGGGACAGAGAGAGACAGAGCATGAATGGGGGAGGGTCAGAGAGAGAGGAAGACACAGAATCTGAAACAGGCTCCAGGCTCTGAGCCATCAGCCCAGAGCCCGACGCGGGGCTCGAACTCACGGACCGCGAGATCGTGACCTGGCTGAAGTCGGACGCTTAACCGACTGCGCCACCCAGGCGCCCCTAAATCTCATTTTTAAGATGAAATCTTACACTGGCATCCAAAATAAACACACACACACACATACGCACTTATGCATACACATATATTGCATTTTTATAAATTTAAATTTATTTTGAACGCTCAAATTGTTAACATTTACTCAAAATCAATCAACAATTTATACTCTAAAAAGTGAGTAACACCTTGTTTACAGAAGTTAATGGTATAACCACAGTGACTTTATTAGGCTGCAAAGAACACTTCAATAATTTTCAAAAAGTATAGTATAAATAACTTTATTTATAATGCAATGTAACTAAAAAGTAATAATAGAACCAGAAAACTGAAAGATAAAATTCCAAAACTCCACCATCTCAAAATTTTAAAAAATCTCTGAAACAATTGGTCAAAGAAAAAACCCAAGCCAAAATTGCAAAATATGTAAAGAATAATAAACACAAAAATGCCTCATATCAGTAAGCCAAACAATTCCCAAAGTCACACCTAAAAGATGCTGAAGTTCCAACCAATGAGTGAAGATGTCTCATTGAACCGAACCTAGAAGGGCCAGACCTTATGAGGAGGACTAAATTAGCCAAAAAGCTAAGGCTACAGTAAACCTGCCTGAACAAAAATATTGACGTCAGCTGTCTAACAAGGTAGCCACTAGCCACACGTGGCTCCATACACTTGAAATATGGCTAATCCCACCTGACAGGTGTTGTAAGAATAAAATATATACCACATGTTGAAGACTTTATATGAAAAAAAAAGAATGTAAATGTAATTGCTTTTATATATTGATTTCATGTTGAAATAATACAATGGCTATAGTAGATTAAATAAAATATATTACTAAAAATAATTTCACATCTTTTTTTTTTACTTTTTTAATGAGGCTACTAGGATATTTTAAATTAAATGTGGCTTGCATTTGTGGCTAACATGATATTCCTATGGAACAATGATATTATAAACAGCTAATGAAACAAAAGAGACATTCCAAGAAAAGAACAAATACTTACAGGAATTTTATTTATGATAACGGTGGCATTTAATATCAGTAGGTAAAGACATATTGTTCAATCATTGTTACTGCGATCATAGGTTAGCCATCTTGAAAAAAAAGAAAGTTCGATGCCTACATCCATACTTTATTATCATATAAATTCCAGGTGGATCAAAAATTAAAATTTTTGGATTTTAATCAATAAGGAAATCATTAAATGATAGAACAGAGAATTTTAGGGGCACCTGGGTGGCTCAGTCGTTTGAGCATCTGACTTCAGCTCAGGTCATGATCTCATGATCCATGAGATCAAGCCACACATCAGGTTCTGTGCTGACAGCTCAGAGCCTGGGGTCTGCTTTGGATTCTGTATCTCCCTCTCTCTCTGCCCCTCCCCCACTCTCTCTCTCTCTCTCAAGAATGAATAAAACATTAAAAAATTTAAAAAAAAAAAGAATAGAGAATTTTAAAACCTAAACTGGAATTTTAATCTTATGACATAAATCCTAGAATCTGTAAAGAAAAAGGTTGATAAACTTTTTTGATAAAAATAAAGTCCTGCAAGGCAAATAACCCTGTAGCCATAGGTAAATGACAGACTTCAACAGATTTGTCTTTAAAAACTAGGTAAGCCGTTTCCAAAATTTTAAATGTTAAGCGCCAAGAATGAGCAAGATACTCTTAGCAGGTAAGAGAACTTGCTCTACCAGATATCAAGACTTATTATAAACCTATAGTTTATAAGGCAGTATGGTATTGACATGGGGATAGACAAAGGAAAAGATGATACAGAAGACATAGCACGGAAATAAATCCACATGTATATGGACAGGATTTATGATAGAGATGAAACTGTGACAGTGCAGAAGAGATGGTATTTTCCGTTGGTGCAGCAGTTGACTGACTCTCTATGGACTGGAGGTGAGGGAATGCCCTGATTAGTAGCATCTGTCGATATCCAGAACACGAATACTCCCAGTATGGCTTATTTCGAGCTACCCACATGTTAAAAATCTTCTCACAAAACTCCTGAAATTTTAAGAATCAACTCTTGTGAGTTCCAGGACACCAGTCAATAAATGCTATTTGAGACAATAAAGTATCCATTTGGATAAAATTCGTTAAGAAAGAAGACAGACACCCATTTTAAAAAATGAGCCAGAGAGATAAACAGGCAGTTCACAAAAGAGGAATCCAGATGGACAATAAACAATGAAAAGCTCTCCAACCTCCTTAGTAGTTGGGGAAATGCAAACTAAAACCACAATTAAATACAACTGCACACCTAACAGATTGACTAACATTCAGAGATGACCAATACCATCTGTCCATAAAGCTGTGAAGTAATGGTGATTTGTACATTGTGGATGAGGGAGTATGTTGGTGCAACCACTTAGGAAAAAAGTTGGGCAAGGCCTACTAAAGTTAAATACATACATATCTTGTGACCCAGGAATGCCTATACCCTACAGCTCATGTCACCAAAATGCATATACAAGAATGTGTATAGCAACACTGTCAGTAATTACCCCAACCTAAAAAAACACCTGAATATCTATCTGTAGAAGAATAGATAGTAAAATGAAACATATTCATATTCTATATAGCCACAAAAATAGATACATCACTGCTACTAAAATAATGTGTTTGAATCTAACAACTATAATGATGCATAAAAGAAGCAAGACACAAAAGAATAAATATGTCCACTTATATAACTTAAACATAGACAAAAGAATAATATTGGGGGAATAGTATATATTATATAGGGATATGTATAATAAAGCAATTAATTAGTTAAGCAAAAATGTCATTTCCATGAATGGATAGAAGTCACCTCATGTGAGGTGGGGAGGTGCATGACCTGGAAAGGACCTATCTAACACAGGTGAGAACTTCTGAGTGCTGACAATGTCTATTTCTTAACCTGGGTAGAAATTACATGATAGTAATTGCATCATGCTTTGCTTTATGATTTTTATTATGCAGTTATTTATATCTTATATACTCTGTGAATGCTATATTTCATAATATTGCAAAATGAATTTTGTTAAAAAGTAAGAATACCCACACAGCTAATTGGATAAGTTCAGTTAACCTTGTTTTTCATCCTATGGTATGGAAGTGTTGCAGCCAGAACACTCTCAAGTGATAACAACAGTAACAACTACCATGATTAAACACCTACTATGACCAGACACCATGCTTATTCAATGATCGAAACAGTCCTGCAAGTTGAGGGTCATTATTTCTATGTACATGTCTGGTACATGTACAAACAATCCATCAAGTGGCTTCTCTCCAGTCTACACAGGACTTGGTCTATATCCATAGCTTGCAGGTCTACAGCCTGAATGTCCACATTTCTTGCAGCATTCAATATCTAGATGAGTATAGGAGCAATGACAAGTTGGACCCTCAGGAGCCATTATAATGTAATCTGGAGACTTTCTCCTTCCTTCACCCCTGGAATGCCAACAGGCAAACAGGATCCAGTTTCCTGGACCACGGGAACAAGGCTGAGGGAGGTTCTGTGAAACATGGTATGTCTTCATGGAGGCTTCCAGCTTCACAAATTCGGAGGGTTAAGGTCCTGCCCACGGAACTTATGGAATGTTGTGCCACATTGATACTTAGGTAAGCCCTTGCCAGGAGGCTCTGGATTTCTGAGAAATTATGTTCTCTCTCTTAGAAATGTTTTATGTGTTAGGTTCTGTGACAGTACTGACAATACTGACTCTATCTTTGGCCCTCCGTCTTGTTCATGTCCTTCTTTGGGGCTATGTGTTTGCAGCTCCTTGGAGATTAATATACATACCTTAGAAATGCCTACCAAGGCCAGAATGCAAAGAGTCTGGCTTTGGCCCTCCATAAATTTGTTAAAGATAACATAGTATCTCCCCTTCCTGATGCACAGATGGCACCACAAGATCTAACTAAAGGGTAGCTGCCAGTTTGGTGCATGCAAGCCCTTTGAGGTGTGCACAAATCCTTTGATCTCACTACACTGCCCTTCTGTGTATCCCTTCACTCTATAAATTTCACAAAGGTCCAGACCTTGTGAAAAATAGCTTCCTAGGTGCCTGGATGGTCACCCGCCCAATCCCCCGGTCAGTAAGTTACCCTAAATAAAACTTTGTGTAGGGACACCTGGGTGGCTCGGTCGGTTAAGTTTCCAACCCTTGATTTCATCTCAGGTCATGATCTCACAATTCATGAGTTTGAGCCCTGCATAAGGCTCTGTGCTGACAATGTGGAGCCTGCTTGGGATTTTCTCTCCCTACCCCCTGCCCCTCCCTAGTTTGCTCACTCTTCCTCTCTCCTCTCTCAAAAAATAAACATAAAAATTGAAAAAAAACACTTTGTGTAAACTGACTTTACTGCCCCTCCCTCCCCTTTTACCAGGTTCCCTCTCTATTCCCATCTAGAAAAAGTGATGAAGAATAGAAAAATCATCTCATTGGTTTGGGTAAGCTGATGAGTTATGGTTTTAGTTCAGCACATATCTTTTTTCTTCCTTTAACATGGATCTTTTGAGCTCATTAAAATGGGCTCCTCCCCTGTAAGGGAGTCTCCCTGTTACTTGTTAGGCTTTTCATCCCTGGGAAGTCGGAGAGAGTGGCCATTCAGGCCCAGGCCGTCCAGGGGGAGACAAGTGCCTGGGTAGTCACCCCTGTTTCTCCCTGTTTGTCTTTGCACAGCTGCCGCCAGCTGGCGCACGCCAGAGGACACCTACCTCCTGGGCTGCTCCTAGCTGTGTCCTCTTCACAGGGCATGCCCAGAGCCCAGGGAAACAGCGGTGCCACAGCTTCCTGTGCTTCTCCCATATCCAAGCCCTTACGAAGAAACCAATACCTCCAGGCCTTGATATTTTTTATTTTAAAATCCTCCAAACAAAGATCAAACTATCTTTTCTTGACTGGCACTATTTTTCCAGCCCACTGAAGCAGAAACCTTGCATGTCCCCAGCCCAGTGGTTGTTCAGGGATATGGTGGTTCTCAGCCTTGATGAAAATTTCAGTGATGTCTTTTAATAAAGTAGTCTATGATCCACCACCTCTTGCTAGGTAAACCTATACAAATCGATTCGGGATTGACATTCTATTCACTCATGGACTCCTCTGAGCATGCTATAGCATGGTGAGTACAACAATAGACTCAGAAGCCAGAACCCTTAGGTTTACATCTGGGCCCTTCCATGCAGCTTCTTTATGCCTTAGTTTCCTCATCTGTAAAATGCAAATAATAATAGAACTTATCTCCTGGGTTTGCTGTGAGGATTAATGGAGTTTACATAAAGAGTGTCTGGCATATAATATGAACCCATATATATAATAAGCACTTGTCAAAGGAGCAGTACAATGCAGTGCATAAAAGTGCAGACCTTGCAGCCTACTGCCTGGGTTTGCATCTGCTACTCCCTAGTTGCATAACCTTGGCACTTTTCTTACCTCTGTGTCTCAGGTTCCTCATCTGTCGACTTGAGGATAAGTAACAGCACCCACCCGAAAGTGTTGTTTGCAGGACCAAATGGTGAAACATAGGTAAAGCACTTAGAACAAAGCACTTAGACACAGGGAAAGTGGTAGGTGAGAGTTAGTTATCATTAATGCCGTGTCCACGGTCCATTAGTGGTTGCTGCTCATATTGTTGTACCTAGGGTCCACAAGCGTCCTGAGGCACATTCTAAATACTCCAGGTGTCATTATAGGTGAGCTAGAATTATTTGCGTGCTAAGTACATCTTACTGAATTCCACTCGAACTAAATCAACAGATCACGAGTTCAGCATATCCTTTCTGGAAAGCACTGTGGAGAATTTTAGGCAGGAAGACAGTCACTTCTCTAAAGGGGTTTATCTGGAAGTCAAGCCACGAGCATGTAAATTGTTAGCTATCATAAGACAGCAGTTGCCAGTTTAATGGTGGTGGCAGGAAATGCTACAGACACTTAAATGAGGCATCTGTCCCCACCAGAGACACAAGATTCCTAGTCTCTGAAAATTGGAACACATGTATGACACATAGGGCATCTTTGTAATAGCCAGATATTTCATCCGGCAGAACTCCCTATTTTGAAACAGATCACACAACCCACAGAACTTACAGAACAACAGGGACTCTACATTGTCCAACTTTATCTTCACTAAGTATGAGCTTCATGTGGTTTGCAGAGTGGTGGCAATTGAGTGGCAACAGATCACATCAACACGAATTTTTGTAGCCTTACAATGCTTTTTCTAAGTTCAAAATGAACCAGCCACTCTAAGAGTGATTGCAAGCATGGCCTTGTCACCAGGGCATCCGTGTGTACTGGTGGAGTTAGCCAGCCTACTGGACAGGCTTCAGGACAGGCAGTACCATCCCGGTGACTTCCTTCTATGTGTAGGCTTCACTGTAAAACCTTTTGATGCATTAAAAAAACAACCAACTAACCAACCAAAGGAAAAACACACCAATTTCCTGAACTAACATCAGCTACTCAAAGCCATAGTTGCTCATTTTCAAAAATGCAGACAGCCATTGTCCTACGAGTGACTATGCTTAGCAATGGCCACCCCTGTGCTCCCCGCTGTCAGACCCTCATTGTCTCTGCCCTTAGCGCCCACACCTCATGAGGAAAGTGATGGTTGGAATCAAATGTACAGAAAGGAAAAAAGGGCTGGCATAAGATAGCTGCCTCAAGCATTTTGGCTGAACTAACCTGCCTGCTGGTCGATGTCTACCTTCCTCCCTCAGTTTACATTATGATTGAAATGTGCATTTGTGGGCCTGTCCAGCACTGTTATTCTTGGGATGTGGTTTGTTCTGAGCTTCCAACTTTTGAACTCAACCCATTTTGAGTTGGGAACAAAAGGAAAGACTTTATTATTTATAATAGTGTCCCTGTTCTTACAACCATCTTCTCTCCACTGAGGAACATCTGCCGTTTGACAAATATGAGGAAGAACAAACTCTGTCATGATTCCTTTCAACAGCTGCCTTACAGCAATAAACAAATTTCCCACTGTTGCAAAGGGAAAGTCAAAGTGAATGGAGGACAGAGGACACTAATCTGAAACTCAAATAGCAGCTCTTCCCCATCTCTGTCTCAGAAAAAACAAATTATGTTTTATGAGAATTACGTCCTTGTCTCTCACTTTTCAAGCAGACTGGATGGAGACCCTTTAGAAGGAGACACCAGAGTTCTGAATGGGAGCAACTAGTGGACTGGGATCCATGACTATGAAAATTGCATTTGCTCTAGATCCAGCATTCTCTGGTAGATGGAATAAATACTAGGTGTTACATGTTCTGAAGGAATCGACACTAGAATTGGACACTTCTTTGAGCAGGTGGGCAGTAAGCCCAGAGTCAATCTTGATGTACTCTGACAGTTTGATACTCAGTGCTGTCACCAGTGTATCCCATCATGGGCCACCTCAATATCACCAGCTCTAGCATGCTAGAACATGTGGGTTTGTGCCACTTGAGGGTAGGCAAGAAACCCATCTGGTCTGATTTGCCTTCATTGCTTGCTTGAGCAGACAGGCACTTGTGTTTCATGTACTGAGGAGGAATCAAATGCAAAGCCTTGACAAGTTAGGAAGTTTAAAAAAATACATGAGGTGCAATTGCTTCTCCCTGTCAGTCTTGCAGGCCTTCTGGGGATGATGAACCTACACAGATGAAACCCTGGAGGATAGTCAGCAACCAGTAAGTGAACTGCCCCCCAAAAAGGAAAAGAACAAACACTTCAGTATGACATTCAAGACCTGTTCCAATCTTCCCTCACCCAACTTTTGAATCTTACATATACCATGTGTGGCCGCTTTTATTTTCCAGAAGTACCCATCAACCACTCCAACATATGTGTGTGTGTGTATATATATATATATATATATATATATATATAATGTGAATATATATATATAATGTGAATATATATATAATGTGTATATAATGTGAATATATATATATATATATATATATGTAATGTGAATGTCACTTTACTCCCTGAGAGGTGGGGTCTAGGTTTCCTTTTCATGAATCTGAGTAGAAACCTGTAATTGCTTTGACCAATAAAGTATGGCATAGTGATACTACATTACTTCTAAGGCTTGGTCAGCCAGAGGCTACAGTTTCTTGCCTGGCTCATTCTCTTTAGGATACACATCTTGGAAGCCCTGATCTAGGATGAAGAAATGCAGTCACTCCATGGCTGCCACTCTGGAAGACCTCACAAAGAGACCTCATAGAATTAGAGAGATGTCCACATAATTCCAGCTACTTCAAACCCCAGATATTTGAGTCAGCCCAGCCCAACAGCCAGTTAAGTGAGGGATCCTTCAAATGATTACAGTCCCCTTCAAGTCATTCTGGTTGATGCCAAGTACAGCAGAAATGAGCTGACCTTACTGAGTCCTGTTTGAATTCTACACTCATGATCAAAATAAATATGTTGATGTTTTAAGGTATTAAGATTTACAGTGGTTTGTTATGTAGCCATAGTAACTAGAATACCTCACTTCCCAACACTGTACTCTAGCAAGAATGGATTGCTGACTGAACCCCAAACCCAGTAAGTGCTTAACAATGAGGTCTGCCCACAGCACACAGCAGTTTTAACAGATAGAGCTGAGGAAGGAAGGAGAAAGAAATCATCTATATTTATTTCAGGTGTATTCAGTCCAGGAAGACTTCCCAGAGACACTATAAGTTATGGTTGGCATTGAAGACTGAAGGAGAAAGAGCTGAGGGAACTCAAATTACAGATGATGCTAGATGCTCGTGTAGTTGTATGTATTCCCATTTCCAATTCCCATTTTCAATAACTTTCTAGGTTCTACAATATTATCCCCCTGCAGGGCACATGAATGATTGACGTAGGGCTAGATATTGGTTAAATGAATTTTCCTGACTGGTCCAGCTTTCCTTTCTATGAAACCATTACAACAAAGTACTTTAAGTTCTACCTCTAAAAGGACTTACTTTTTATCTTACAGATGTTGGGAGGTTTTATTTGGAGGATCCTGCTAGCTATAATTGTCTGTGAAATGGTTTTGGACAAACAAAGCAAGGAACTCATGGGGAGTGCCCACCTTGGGCTGTGTAAAGTTAGTTTCTCTTCATTACTCAGGAGCGACACCCCACTGCTTGATGACAAGGCTATTTTCTGGCCATCGGAAAGGCCAGCTGTCAAAAAGACTGCATTTCTTCAGCAGCCTCAGCTCAGCATGTGAACATCTCTTTCTCCAGTCCTTCATCTTTATTCTTACTTTATTCTACTTACTTTTCAACTGTTCCCTAGTAGAAAAGTCCCTAATTGGTAATTTTCTTCAAAGAGTCATTGATAACTAAGACAGGAATGTCTTGGCATTGTCATGAATGTGTCAACAGAGGTGTCCTGGGGTAGAAGAAAAAACACAGGTTTGGAGCAAGATGATTCTGGATTTGATATACACCTCTACCATCTTATTCTGGGTTCATAAGCACTGTCATCCTCAATTTCATCATATATAAAATAGGAGTAAAACCAACTTCAGACAAATGATGTAAGAATTCGATAAAGTATGTAATACATAACAGGCACAAAACCTGACATCTATTAACCAATAGTTCTTTTGCTACCTAAAAAGAGAAAAATACTTCCTAAGAACTGGGTGGCAACTAGGGTCATACTCAGAGAAACTTGAAACATGTCAGACATGGTACCTGGCATACCTAACATCCCATTATAATTGAGGTGTTTAAGAAAGTAGTTGTAGTGATTCTGTATGCATGGATGAGTGGTCATTGGATAAACAGGGTGGGAATCAGACTCATTCCTTAACCTGGTCAAAGATCCACAAGGCCCTGTCCATTGGAGGAAAATAATGAGTGAAATCAAAGTTATTACTTCCTTCAGAATCTGAACCAGATCTCTGAAGGAGGGAATAAGCCAAGACAGGGAAGAAGTAGGGATGCCAAGTGACAGAGACCATGGGAGTCACAAGAGAAAGATGACTCCACTCTGGAAGACAGAAGCCATGGATGGTTTCTTGCCTGTCTTTCCAGATCCAGTAGCATCGTTGCATCCTAGCACTAAGCCCCTTTTTGCCTGAGTTGACTTGAATAAGTCTGTTTCTTGGAACCAAGCAATGTTTCACATATATTTGATAGCATACATTAATGCAGGGGAATAAAGTTTGCTCTTCTTTTTGAGAGAAATGGGTCTGCATTTCAGACTAGGCAGTCACTATTTGTAGAGATACATGAGTAAAAAGACCTGAGACCTCCTAGAATACCACCCTTAGAAAAAACACACATGAATAGAGCAAGAGTATGATTCATGTGGTACAGAAGATTGGGCAGTGGATGCTTATCAAGTTCTGTTATGACCCAGCAAATGAACCTCCTTTCTAATTCTTGGATTCCCACACAGTGTGAATCTTGGTGGTAGGCAGGGCACAGCCAGTTATAACAGAAAGATTACTTTTCTTCCCATGCCCTGGCATTGAGGGTGGGGGCACATGGCCTCAGCCCAGACAATTGAGGGCTCACAGAAGGATTCTAAATCTCCAATGAGCAGATACATAAAGCCATACCATTGCATTAGATGTGCAGTGGCAGTCATATATAACAGAAGTGATAACTGGATTGAATGCCCCAAGGGAGGTTACAGTGGGAGCTGTGTTCAGGAGCAGTGTGTGTATAGTGGGACGGTGGGTTGAGGATCGGGAGGGTATTCAATTGCACAATTTCTCATCAGTATTATTTCCGCTATCCTTCTTCCCTTGAAGGATGGCTACCAGCCATCCTTCTCATAAATTCCTTTTATGCCTACATTACCCACGGTTGGTTTCTATTGTTTGCAACCAAGATCTTTTGGCTGGTACTTATTGCAAGGAAAACAAACAGTCTGGATAGGTATTACAGAAGGCATGAGGGGAGGGGAGATTTTAGCTGGGTTTGTGCTCTAACGTTTTAGACCTAATAAATGAAAATGACGGACTGGCTGATTATTAAGGCCTGGCCTACCATGCAGGAGGGATCAATCAGAGAAGCACCATGGGAAAGTCTATCCCAAACCCACCATAGTGGATGCTGTGATGCGCAACCCAGGTCTCTTCCAGACCCAAGGCACTCATTTCCCCAGAAATGAGAGCTACAGAGAATGTTCACTATCGGTGGATGGATCACAGCTGAGTCCTCTCAGGGCTTCACCTCAGCCAAAGGCAAAGGCAAGGCAATGCCTCCTCCCCAGGGACAGTTCGCATCCAATAATCAGTCCTTGAACAACTCAAAAGGACGCCCCCAGCTTCAGATTCCTCTGTGGGATCAGTTGAGTGTTGGATGTCACAGCGTCATAGTTCAGCTGCTTCCCCTACCTGTTGAGCTTCCTTCTCCCTCTCATAGGTCTTGTTCCTCATACAAATATCAATTACAGTGAGTTTTCCAGGAAACCCACAATAAGAGCCCTACATACCCCATTTCAGAAACCACTTCCCCCTCTTCTTTGGCAGAGCCATGACTCTTGCCCAGCATTGAAACCAGTGATATTATGACACCTTGCCTCTCTTTCAGACAGTTGATCTGGCCAGCTTGTTCACTGCACCTGGAGACTAAATCTAATACGTAGCTCTTCAGCATTACTCCCAGTGGTAGAAGTAGAATGTTCTGGATAACAGAAGACTAACCGACAAAAGAACTAGACTAATTTTGTTTCAAACTTTTGGAACGCAGCTCTAACACCTATCACACACACACGTCTGACCTGGGAAATCACACGCATTTGTACTGTAACTTTTTGGTTGCCTTGGGGATTATTACGCCACTATATATATAACAAGAAATAGCCACCATCTGTTAAGTCCTATTATTTGTAGCAAGCACATTAATGGGTGCTTTAGACATATCATCTCTAATGGTTTTAATGATTCTGCAAAATTTTATTTTTATCAGTGGGGTGCTGCTAAACCAACTCTCAAAAAAAAAAATCCCTGATTTGTATCTTTTGCCAAATTCTATGGTGAAAATATTCCCACCCAGACTTATTCCAAGTCACCAACATGATGTCACAGAAACTAACACTGTGATGTTATTGAATGTAAAGTGGGAAAGAGATGCCCACAATTGGCTGGTATGAGTCAGTTCCAATACACCATTGTTATTTCCCTTTAGCAGATGATAGGGCAGAGGTTCAGAGAGTCTCCTTGGGATGCTTTCATTGACATAACATAAAACTCTGACTGCATTGCCTTTAAAAATAAGGAAAGATTAATACTTCACATAAAAAGAAATCTGTAAGCATCTCACTTCCAAGAATAGTTAACGTCCCTCCTAATATTCATCTCTGAAACCTGGAATCTTTCCATCCTTCTCTGCTGCCATCCTACAGTGCTGGTTCGGCACCCCTAATGGCCACGAAAGTCTTTTCCATGCACCTCGCACAGACATGACAATATCTGATAAGCAAAAGAAACAGAACAGTTTCTGCCTTTGTATCTTTTTATGTATTTTTTATCAGAAAAAAAAATCATATTTTAATCTGATTAAATCAGGTTTTAATATCTGTGTATTTCACCAGGCTCAGAACACACATACTCGTTCATAAACAGAAAAATTAGAATTTTCTTTCCTTGCACAGGAAGGAAAAGTTTTATCTTTTGCACACTTATTTCCACCAACGTCCCCCTGACCTTTTGGCAGCATCCTAAATGCCCCCTGGGTCTCACAGACAGGGAGACTGGTGTGAGGGAGGCAAGAGGGCCCGGTGCTTGTCCTCTTTCTAATAACTGACCAGTCATGTGACTTCTCTCATTTGTAGAAGGAAAAGATTGGATCAGCTGAGGTAAAAATTTTCCAACTTCATATTTCTATGATCAGACTCATCCTGGGATCTTGTAAAGATAAGCCCAAGTCGAGGAAAATGAAATACTGGATGCAATGCACCAAGCCCAGTGCCAGAATCGTGTCCAATCCTCCTCTTCTTTCTCTTCCTACCCACACTAACCCTCTACCACTTCTGTGAAACTTCTAAAAAAATTTAAAAACTAAACGAGAGTATATCAAAACATTGAAATAAACTGGAAGTATTTAAAAGCCATTATTAAGGGGAAAACCGTGTTTTGGGAAGCAACGGGAAAGCTGGTGGAGAAAGCCTCAGGGTCGTCATTGACACTTTTCGCTCCCCTGCCTTTGTTTATCTGCCGGTCATAACTGTTAATAAGGAAGCCCCAAAGCATTCATTTGCTTTACTTTGCTGCTAATGATGGAAATAAATGGCTCCGATTTAATGCGGCAGGATCGCAGGGCGCCACTGGGCAAGTTTGAGGTTCCTGGCACTTGCGGAGTCCCGCAAAGTTGTCTGAGCAATCTGTCTTGTCAGCAAATTCTACCTTGTCCCATTTTTCAGGGTGGCCCGCCTGCTCATCCATCCCTGACTCTCTGGTGGGCCTCATCCCTGGCAGCTGAAACACTGACAACTCAATGTAAAAAGTCACTTTTCAAGACAAGGTCTTCTGGGATTGAGACAGTGTTTGAAAGTAGAAAGAACAGAGCATGGCCACCCAGTGGCTTTGGGCTTAAAAAACAATTACCAGGCACTCCTACAAACCATTGTTAATACTCTCAGCCATAAAAGAAGATGTTGTGTCCATTTCATGGGTGTGGCAGGCCAGGGACATTCAATGCTTGCCCCAGGGCCCACTGCTGACTCCGGATTTGAACCATAGCTTCCTTGCACACAGTAAAGCCTCTGAGCTTAATCTTGGAATGGGACCTTGAGAGAAAAGGTGAGCTAGAGAGAGATTTGGGAGACACCAGCCAAGAGTCAGTTGGTGGACTCCAGAATACATGAGCTATCTTGGGGAGAAAATCCAGAGAGAAAAGCCCAAAGAATAAAGAGGGGGATTTATCAGTCAAGGGAAGAAGGATCCAGACAGCCCAGAATAGCCAGAAGAGAGGTGAGAAGGGCAAGAAGAGAAGCTATACTCACCCTACTTCTCATTTTTTTTCCAATGGCATTTAAAAACTGACAGGATCATTTATCCACCATTCATCAAGCAGTTTTGGCTAAGTGCTTGTGTCATAAATTCACAAAACGAACTTCCTCTGGGGCCAGGGTGGATAACTATAACCAAATGCTGTGGCTGTCAACAGGGAGAGGTGGAGACTACAGAGAACACATATCTGTCAGAAAGGGGCAGCCAGCACTCAGGTCCAGCTGACTATGGCCAATTTTTTTTTTTTTTTTTTTTTTTTTTTTGAGGAGGAGCTGAATTCTCAGTTTTTCATGTTCTGCCAACAAAATAGTTCAGCAGCTTGGAAGCAGCCTACAGACACAAGTTTGATGAATTGGCCCTAAAGAGTGAGAGCATTTCTACCTTCAAGAAATTTAAGCATCAGCCCTAACATTTCCCAGGTTCTGGGGAGTCCTAGAGCCCAAAACTAAATGCTAATTTTTTACATATACTTTTTAAATTATGGGGAAAAATTCGTGTGTTATTTCCATGATGTGATCTGATTAGGCAAAGCAGAACTCTGTGGTAGAAGTAACTAGTGTTAAATCATGACTATACTAGAGAAAAATGGCACTAATAAGAAGTACATGTTATGATGAAGGTCAAAGGTAACATTCTAATTGCTTGTTGATGCCAAAGGCTGGAAACAGGGCATTTTGAATGACTTAGTGAACAAGGAATTTGATAGAAGGATAAAACATGGGTGACAGTCAATGAGAAGTACAATCCAGACAGCAAGGGCCTTTCATTTTTCCCTCTCAACTTTCTCCCTTAATGAGTACATGTTGGGGTTGAATAACAGCTTACTACTTTTTGAACCATCCAAACCATTTTTTAAAAGAAGAAAAAAGAAAAACTCATCTAAAGACAGTCACTACTTAATAAACCATAAGAGAACTGTCTTGAGGGCTATCCAAGGGAACTTTCATTTGCTATCCAGTATGTTTATGAGAGACTTTGACCTGCATCAGTCATTGGGTGCAAGCAAAATAAATGTAAGGTTAATATTCTGGATTCCTCTGCATGTGTATGTGTGTGTGTGTGTGCGTGCGTGCATGCATGCGTATGTGTGCATGCATATGTGTGCATGTGTGTATGCATATGTGTGTATGCGTGTGTATGTGCCTGTGTGTGTGTGTATAGATCCACTGCACTGCATTAGCTACATCATTGGTTTGCAGAGACTAACAGCTCCATTTCCTGGACTGGAATGGTAATCTGTGTTAAGCTCTTCCTGATTTATGGTTTCTACCTACATGCCTCCAGAGTTAGGATCCCTGGGCCAGCTGAGTTCCCCTGAGGTCTCAGTCTTCTAATTCCATCTTCTAGGATTTGACATTAAGCCACCCTTGTTGTTAGTTTAACTCTTAGCCCTTACCTTTGCCTCAGTTCCCACACTTTGTGCCCTGAGTCCTGCCTTCCACCCTTCCAGTCTGTCTCTTTAGATCTGGAATCCTGTCTTACTTTTGGAAGCAGCACCCTTCTCCTTCCAAACTGCAATTCATTATATGGACAAGACTGGTGACAGACTTTTCTGGTATTTTATATCTGCCTGGACTTTCCAGTATTGCCTCCTTTGGCATCTTGGGGCAATTGTCTGCCTGCCTGGTGGGATGCCTACCTCCTCCTGGCACATCCTTTCCACAGCTCCACAATCTCACTGCAGGAGCTGTACTACTGCATTGCCTTTGATGTTTGCCTGCAGGACGGTTTTGCATCCCAGCCTTACACCAGCCCTTGCAGCTAGACCTGTCTCCCTAGCTCCCACCTACCTTAAGGACAAGTTTAGGTTCTGTATCTGCCCCTTTCTGGCTACTATGGCCCAATGCAGTTAACCAGACCATAACTGGTTCTGATTCAAGATGGTACCACGGAAAACTGATACCATGAGAACCATGAGATCTGCTTGCCTCCTTCTATTTTTCAGTTGTACTTTTCAATGAAATGTTTGATGTAGAATAAAAAAATTCCTGTCAGACAAAGGAAATAATAGTAACCATGGTACTTTAGGACATATATTGATTTTGACTAATACACTTTGCAAGACTTATGAAGGAAAGAACAGGTACAGTTGAATCTGAGAATGGTAAAAATAACAATGTCTTCAGGAGATACTATTTATTTTTTTCAGAACACTTTCATTTAATTAATTCAACAAATATTTACCAAATTCCTAGTATTACCCTACACTTTTATCAGGCACCAGGCTAGGCATCGAGTAAACAAAGAACAATAGGAAATTAAGACAAATCTCTCTTACCAAAGAGTTTATATTGAGCCATTATTTATTACAGTGATTTTCTAACATTTTTTTCAGCAAAATATTTTTCATATAATTGTACTTGGTCAGGATAGGCATGGTTATGCTGTAGTAACAAACAACCCTGACACTTTTGTGGCTGACAACAACAAAGGTTTATTTCTCATTCATGTTTCATGCCCAACATGTGTCAGCAGAAGCTCTTCTTTGTGTCCTCTTTGTTTCTTGACCCAAGCTGATGGAGCAGCCTCTGCCTGGAACACTGCTTGTCTCACAACAGAGGAAAAAGAGAACATAGATGAGAATATAGAGCCCATACCCTGGCTCTTAAAGCTTTTGCCCAGAAATAACCCATGTCAGTTTTATTAGTATTTCATTGGCCAGAGGAGATCTCATGTCCAAGCTTGGCATCTTTAAGGCAAGGAAATAGAATCTTCTCCAGGAAAGTGCTGCAAATAATTTTTAAGGATAATGCCCACAGCACCTCCATGTAGAAAGTAAATTAACAGATTGAAGCAGCATCTGTCTTCCTGAGGGACTCAGTTGAGAAACTATCAATCAATTATCTAAACTGAAATTCACAGAAAAACCTATAAAGGAAGTAGGAAAATGTAATTATCCTCATCCGAAAGGCCAGGAAACTCTCTGAGGCCCAGGATATTTATGTAACTTCCCAGAAGACAGACTAGGATGGAGGACAGGTGCCTCCTACTTCATAGATCTTCCCACGAGGCCTTGCTGGAGTACATGGCCCTGTGCACGTGAAGCCCTTTTCTTTTTTTTTTTTTTTCAATTTTTTTTAATGTGTATTTATTTTTGAGACAGAGAGAGACAGAGCATGAATGGGGGAGGGTCAGAGAGAGGGAGATACAGAATCTGAAACAGGCTCCAGGTTCTGAGCTATCAGCACAGAGCTCAACGCGGGGCTCTAACTCACGGACCCCGAAATCATTACCTGAGCCGAAGTCGGCCGTTTAACCGACTGAGCCACCCAGGCGCCCCGTGAAGCCCTTTTCATGACAGTCATGGAATCTCTAAAACCCAAGGAAACTGTCTCTTATCTGCTCACTTGGGGCACAACTGCACTTTGTCCTCAGTGGCCAGCTGCATCCAGGCCACGCCATGCAAAATCTCTGCAGAAATCTTGGCTTGGCTTGACCTTCAGAGTGTGCTTTCAACACATTTTGAAAAGCAACAGATTGTGCCAGCTCCACCACCAAGCAATTCAGAAAATGAGACTTAAGGAAGGCCTAAAGAGAGAACAATTCAGCCTGAAGACATGGTAACAGGGGCTGGGTGACAGAGATGAGTAACAGTAGTTTTCTCTTCTGAGATGTTCATTCCTGTTTGTTCTTTGGAACAGAAACCAGGCTGCTTTCAGCAGACGGTTACTTAGTACTAACTGTGTACCAGGCAAGGTAATAAGAGACAAGAACAGAGGTGACTAAGACACAGTCCCTGCCCCAGAGATTTCAGAGGAACAGGGAAGATGGACTTGGCAACGATGCTGAGTGCCATTACTGTTTAGAGAGGTCGCACAGGATGCAGCCTCTGGGAGTGGGGAGGAGAAGAAAAGTGGGATCACCACTGAATTCAGAAGCCAGATGGCCAGCATTTATGGGGGTGAGTGAGCCACATGCTTACTGGCACCACCTTTATGTACAAACAATTACCCACGTGTAGGAAAAAACCTGGACTCAGTCAAGGATCAGGCTGGACTTCCAGTCCTGTCATTTATTTTCCCTACAACCTTAGGCCAACCTCTAAGCCCATGAGCCTCAGTTCCTTGTTTATAAACAGGAAATAAGGAAAACTTGCTGCAACTAATTCACAAGGTGGTAGGGACAAATTTATTGTGAATGAGAAATTGCTCTGTTAAATGTGAACTTGGCCTATTTTCATTGTCATTGCTGAACATAGTCTCAGCACACACTAGGGTAACCAAGTTATCTTGGTTTGACTGGAACTGTCCCGGTCTCAGTAGTGACAGTCCCACATCTCAGGAACTTCCTCCGGAAGTTCACATATTCTGAAAGGAGGAGTTGTTAGGTCCCTGCTGACCATAACATTGTTTTAAAATCCCCTAAGGTATATTATTCAATACATCTTAGCACATTCACAGGATTGTGCAACCATTACCACTATCTAATTCCAGAACATTTTCATCACCCCAAAGAGAACTCATTAGCAGTCAGTACCAATTCCACCCTACCCTCAGCTATTGTCATCCACAAAATCCACTTACTATCTCTAGATTTGTGTATTCTGGGGATTTCATGTAAATGGCATCAAACAGGGGTGCCTGAGTAGCCCAGTCAGTTAAGCACCCAACTCTTGATTTCTGCTCAGGTCATGAGCTCACGGTTTGTGAGATCAAGCCCCATGTTGCGCTCCATGCTGACAGTGCGGATCCTCCTTGGAATGTTTCTCTCTCTCTCTCTCTCTCTCTCTCTCTCTCTCTTTCTCTCTCTCTCTCTCAAAATAAACAAATAAACTTAAAAAACTAAATGGCACCCAACAATATATGGTCCTTTGTGTCTGCTTCTCTCACCTAGCTTAATGATATCAGGTTCACCTATATTGTGGCATGTATCATTCATTCATTTTTGTGGATGAAAAATATTCCATTGTATGGACACCCCACATTTTGTTTATCCATTCATCAGTTGATAAACATGTAGGTTGCTTCTACTTTTTAGCTGCTATGAATAGTGCTGCTATAAACATTTCATGTACGAGTTCTTGGGTGACCATATGTTCCCATTTCTCTTAGGTGGTCATTTAGGAAAGAAACTGCTGAGTCATATGGTAACTGTGTGTTTAACTTTTTGAGGAATCACCAAACTTTGCCAAAGCAGCTGCAACATGTTATATCCCACCAACAATGTATGAACATTCCAATTTCTCCGTATCTTCACCAACATTTGTTATCGTCTTTTTTATTATAGTCATTCCAGTAAGTGGAAAATGGCAACACATTATTGTTTTCATATGCATTTCCCTGATGGCTAATGATGCTGAGCATTTTTCATGCTCTTATTTGGCTATAACACTTAAACTTCAAAACAAATGTTCCTGTCACTTTCCTGACCCTCCTTATTGAGAACATGGGAGCTCCAGCAAGTTACTCGCTCTTATATAGAGGAGGACAAGACCTCTGTCGTGGTCGTGCTCAAGACAGAGGCTCAAATACCTGTCCATGGCTACAGAATAAAATCCAAATTCTTTCAAGATATCCAAAACCCTCAACTATCAATCGCTGATTTACTTTTACTCCTCATCCCCTTTCTTTCCCTACATGAAGTTTCCACTCCAACAGAGCAGATCTATTTATTGTCCCCGGAACACATCACTCATGTTTCCTCCTTTCAATCAGCTGCCAATGGGAATCTCGTTCATAAACTCAAGAGTGTGAGAAATGTCACATCTTCTCACTTCCTATCAATCAACATGTTCTATCCCCAACTACTTTCCTGTGAAATTGATGAAAAATTCTGCTTCAGTCATTCTGAGGATTCTCCCAAGTTCTAGAAGAATGTGAAGGTTTCAGGAACTTCCACATTGTCAAAACATGGAGGAGGGGAGACGGAACTTGATGATGAAGATTACCACAAAGACAGCCACTGTTCTGGTTCTCACGGCCCCTTCTGTTTTGGTGTTTCTTCCAGGCATGTCAGAGATACTGCAGTCTGCCCGTATCTTGCCTAGGCTGCAAGCCCTGTGCCTAGAAGCTGCCATCCCTGTAAGAACCAACCCCTACACATACACACACACATGCACACACAGAGTTCTGTCACAGGACTATACTCATGGAACCTACAGACTCTCTACTTCTCTGTGAAGAACTTCTCTCTACTCACACCCCTCCCCCACATTTGGGAATGGAGAGGTTTCCTCTATGGGTCTGGGAAGTCCTTGGAGCCACTCCTGGGCATCTCTATTTCCTCCCCACCTACTGCTAGTCTCCTAGGGCTTTCTGCTTCCTGACTGCCTCTCTGAGGTAAACTGGCCTGACACACCATGCAAGCAACTACTATATGCCTTCAGAGATTGCAGCGGTATGACTTTCTGTTTCGTTTTATTTGACATCACTCTTTCTAGGATTCCTTGAATGAATCTAAGACTGGGGCATCAGAGAAACAATCTGAAGTGAACATATCATGCTCTACTCAAAGTTCTTTTTCCTGGTTACCATATGTTCTAGCAGTTCCACCTCTAAGTATATATACCAAGAGAAGTAAAAACATGTCCACACAAATATTGGTAAATGAATGTTTATAGCAGCTTATTCATAATAATCAATACAGTAGAAAGAACCCAATTTATGACTCCATCGACTGATGAATGGATAAACAAATTGTGCATTCATACAATGAAACATTATTCATCCGTAAAAAGGAATGAAGTGCCGATATACGCTACAACATGGGTGAACCTTGAAGATATTATGATAAATGAAAGATACTGGACAAAAAATATCACATATTGTCTGATTGCATTCATATGAGATGTTCAGAATAGGTGGATCCATAGAGACAGAAGGTAGATGAGTGTTTGCTAGGGCTGGAGGAATTGATGGCCAAAGGATACAAGGTTTCTTTCTGGGGCGATGAAAACTTTCTAAATTTCACTGCGGTGATGGTTATACAACTCTGTGATTATACTAAAAACCATTGAATTGTAGCTTTAAATGGGTGAATTGTAATGTATGTAAATTACATATGTCCCAGTAAAGCTGTTAAAAAAAAATCTCCCTCTCCCTTCTTCCTTAACCCATTGTCCTTAAACCCAATTTGAATGCTTGTCCTCTCTCTCCCTTAGGATAGGATCCTTCCCATGAGGCCCCTTCATTCTTTGTGAAAATGAAGCCCCACTGGACATTCCAAACATACAAACATTTCTCAATTTTCAACAGGTACACCACTTAGGCTGCCCTCTGGGATCCCAGCTGCAAGTGTTGTTACCAAACATTGTTTGAACTTTTCCCCTAGTTTGAAAAGAAGTTAGCATCTAAGAACCTTGAATTCTGCTTCTTCTTTAGCTCTGACATCACTGTTAAGTACTTTCTGTATCACAAGAAGTATCACCAATGTCAATCCACTCCCTCACCTTTGTCTTACTCTGAAGTGTGACCATGGGTGTCAAATGCAGGTCTTCTCACACCCCCTGGTGTAAAAACACCAAGAGATGGTTCTACACCTTAGCCATCTAGGTACAATTATTTTTTATGATACTTCATATCTTTGTGCCACATTCACAACGCTGAGCATGAATCGCTTGCAAATGGGGGAAGGTTTGATATTATTGCATAGGAAATATGGCTGGATTCCCCAGAAGGGATTTCATTTTTCCATCATGGTGGAGAAGTTGGAAGACAGAGAAAGAGTGTAAAAGATGCCCCTTTGATCACCACTATGAAACATGCTGAGCTTACGAAGGGAGCTGAAGAAGACAGTAGCTGGAGGGAACACATATGCCAAGTACTCAGGCCAGAGAAAATGAAAGGTGTGGCATCAGAAGCCAATTTCATGAATGACTGAAGCTTTCAACCAGCACTCTTACAAGGAAATTAGAAGGGAACAAAATAGAGTGAATCAAAGCCTTTTATACAATCAATTGAAAGATTTGGTAATTAAAGTCTGCACAATGAGACAATGCTTAGGCCAGGATGAACAACAAGGCTCCTCCCCCTCCAGCCTTCTCAGCATGGTCCTGCCCGCATCACCTCACCTCTCCCCCAGGCACACAGGACCTTCAGTGGCACTAAGTCAACACTGCTAGAAATAGAGGGAGCCAGATGGCTAAGGCCACCCACAGACTTGGGCTGGAGCAGTCCCAGAGTTTCTTTGAGGGAGAGCTACGTTCCAGTCTCTGAAAGCTTTTGGTGAGAGGGGGAAGGGGAGGAAGTCTAGAGTGTCAACCAATGAAATTCCCAAACAGAAAGGGAAGTTCATCTTTACCACGCAAAATACAAGCTAGAGGTTTAGAGACCTATGGATAAACATCATGTGACTTCACAGGTACCCGACAGGCACAGAGGAACCCAGGCCCGGGGCGGGGGGGGGGGGGGGGGGTGGGGGTGGGAATGATCAACAGGGATCTGAGGCTAGAAGCAGAGTTGCAGCCTGGCCTGCGTCTTCCTGAAAGTCAATGCTCGGCAAAGGGTCAGAACCAGATAGGCCAGCTAAAGGCAAGGCATACTAGAACATAAAAGGTCAGGGCTTTTATATATTCCTCCAAATATATAATCCCCTGGATCTCCACTGGTGGATTTAGGGAGCCCAGAGTCTCTCCTTGAACTGCGGGAGGAAACAGATGGTAACAAGAAGCAAGCTGGGCTGACTTCCAGTGCGGCTTTCTAGTCTGATCCTTAACATATTAATAATACATTGCAACAGCCTCACATGACAGCAGCCTCACATGCAACAGACCCCATGGCTCTCAGTCCCAGGTTCTGAGGGCTGGATTAAAGATGTGCCGTTCACTTGCCTTCCACTTGACTTTATGTGACCTGTCCCCTGTAGCATATTTCCTTGCTGGAATTTAATTTCAGAAGGGTGAATTCATCATTTAATGCCCTTTTTGTGCCTTATTGATGAGGGCATCGTGGGAATAGGGCATAAGGGCATTTGTGAGGTTCTCAAAGGGAACACAATGAACTTCAGAGTTTCTAGGCTTGAGACACATATTCACCAAAGTTCTGGCAAGGGGTATAGCTCAGTGGTAGAACATTTGACTGCACCAAAGTACTGGCAACCCACACTAAGGCAGAAAAGACCAACTGAGTAAACTAGACCCAGGAAGAAAGAACTACATCGTTGAATAAAGAACAGAAACAGGGCATAGGAGATTTGCAAAACCAAAGGGATAGTGCAGGGCCAGACAAGGGGGAATGCTGCTGTGAAATGCTGGTATAAGAGCACTGGGGTCAGACCTCTGCTTTTCCCTGAAGCTCTACTGTGCCTCCTGCTGGCGTGGGAACAAGTGGCAGCCCAGCCAGTCTCCCCACGATGAGCAAAGCAACTGGAGTCCTGGCTTCTGGCAGACAATGTTAATGACAATTGACGGGAGGCTCCAAACCCAGGTTTACTGAGAGGTAAGATCACAGACATCTTTAGCACAGCTACCTCAACCCATATGGGCACAGAAAGTTCAACAGGCCACCCAGGAGGTAAGGCATCTGTGGTATTCACACATGTCCTTCTTCTCACAGGTAACCACCTTTTCTGAAAATTCTTTCCCAGTGCCTAATGTTTACCTTCCAATTTCCAGCACAAATGAGATGAATAGCAATGACAAAGACTCTCTTTGACTGAACTTTAGTTGGGCTCCTCTGAGACCATTTCCCAAGTAGGCCTCGACCTTGGCTTTTGTGTCCTTCCTTGGGGAGCCTAGTTTTAGAAAGAATCCTGCTACATCAACTCCCAAACCTTGATATCTGATCACCCAAGCTCCCCATCTCTGCCCCTGATGACACTTAGTCCTTTCTTGTCCTTAACAAGAGCAATGCCAGGCCAGTTTAACAAGAACCCCTATCCTTGATGTCTCCACTTTGTGATTTTCCATCTGCTGACACCCTTGTTCTGCTCCTTGGCTATATCCCCAGCTACCTTTGCTGTATTCAGAGTTGTGCTCAGTCTCTCTCCCCTCTTGCAATAGAGTTGACTCATGTTACAATAGTCCTGCATAAAGCCTTCCTTACCATTTTAAGGAGCATCTCATGAAGAACTTTTCTTTTACAGCAACCTCCATCACAGTCTTTTCCAAAAATGCTCTTTTTTCAAGAAAGGTAGCAAGCAACCCATAGTTCTCTCATCTTCCATTCAAATAGTCCAATGACCACCACATTTCACACAGACCTTCTTCCCCACCCTCCTGGCAAAGTCTGTCTCTTTTGCCTGAGGATCTGATGGTTTTGCTGATTAATGCAAATGGTACTAAATACCCTAAATGTTTCATTTGAAAGTTAAGTGGAAAAGCAAATTGTGCATTATGTATCTAAAATTACTTTCATTGGAATGGAATTATCAAGTCTTTCTTTAATTAATTTGGTACAGAAGTTTATTGTGAGGGGCTTCTGGGACAGAGCTACTGCTCTGATAAGAGAGTCAAACAACTGCCATTCAAGTGCTTGAAAGCCGGGGTCTTAGAGTTGGGAGGAGCACCTCCCCTGATTCTGTTACCCAGCAACTCACAAATGGGCTGGATTGCAGACAGACGTCAAAATGGAAGCCCAGTGATGGCTTGCTTGGTGCCTTCCTCAATTGTAAATGAGACTATTATGGAGATAAGTTGAAAATGAATGTTGGTGGGCTTTGTCAGCCTACTACAGGAGCCAGACATGTCAGGAAGGTAAATGGATAAATAAAATGAAAGAGACTCAGTGAAAGTCTCACCCTTAAGGGGGAAAAAAAACCATACTTGGAATCTGAAAATCAATTTTCTTTTTAAAAGTGAAGGCTTTTTCACTTCCTAGCAGGGAGGAGATTAATCACTTTGACAACCCTAATCCCACATTGGTGAACCCTGCCAGCCCTTCCCAGAGCACTGCACACAGATGTAGCACCCAGCCATGGAAGTGGGGTGGGTGTGCACGTCTCCACCAAAACTTTAGCTGGATCTACCTCTTTAAAGAGTTTGCAATTTTCAAGCTTTTCCTCAAAATATGCTTTTGGTTGTAAAGAATTTCTCAAAATACCTCCCAGGAAGATATTTTAACATACACTTTGCTTTTGTAGAAGATGGAAAACTTTTCCTCTACCTTCTTAAGTTCATGCAATGAGGGCATGCAAATTAAACTAATACTGGACAGAAAAACAGGAAAGAGGGAATATGAATTTATTAATTTTACATGTATCAGGGCATCCCAGAAGGAAGTGAATACCCAACTAAGAGGTGAAATTCAGTTTATATACTGATGGGATTCATGACATGCTAACCAAAAATACGGCACCTTGGCATACTGAGTATTTAAAGCTGAAGGAATCTGAGAAAGAGCATGTGCAGGAAGACTTTCTGACTTTTTCCTAAAGCAGGTCATAAAACCCTCATGTGAGAGGTGTTCCCCTTTATGGAGGAAAGGAATAGCCTCATCTCCAAGGTACACAAGAAAAATCTAAATAAATAAGCTTTGCTATTTCCTCCAGTTTACTACATTTAGCTCATACACTTTTTGGTCCTGACACGGTTTTTCCATGACTGTCCACCCTTCAGCAAACCTAGAAACACTCAGGTTTAACAATTTCCTTGAGTCTTCATTTCCTTATAAAGAGTCCCGTGTCACATAAAACTTATATCATCTGTCTTTTGTCATAGAGGCTCCAGCTAAGCATTTAGAAGAGTAGAGTAAAAAAAAAAAAAAAAAAAAAAAATACTTTCTGTCCCTGCAATACCATGTTAAAAGGGAATGGGGAGGGCAGTGGGGTACTTCTGAGGGAACAAATGACTTCTTAGAAGGGGTCAAGAGACAGGATGCATGAGGCAGCACAAATGATTTTTTTAAAGGTAAAGGGGCCCTTAGGAGATTAGGTAGGAGACTTGACAGTTTTCTGACAATGTCTGTCTGGGTGTGGTGCCCACTCTCTCTAAGAAAAGAAGATCAGAGTTACTTCCTGGGAGAGGATTTATGACAATTGAGTTCTTTGGGGAGGCTCTGCTTTTAGACAGATAAGGGATTTCAGGAACTCAGATGCCTTCAGCTCAAAACAATTCTTTTGCCAAAGTGGCACATTCCAGGAGTGGCATATCCTGATCTCCTTCACTATGAAAAGATTGTTTTTCTTATTTACAAAGTTAGTATTTTCTTCATTTTGTACATTACTTCTGATTTTTTTTGAACATCAAATTACCAAAATGTCTTCAAGTGAACTTTGACCCTAATCCTAGGAGTTGAATTAGCTGGAAAGGGAGGACTTCTCTATGTCGAATCTGTGAGAAACCTCAGAAAACACCCGGTGCAGAGGTTTCCCAAAGTTTTGTCCTGGACCACTGTCTCCCAGTGAAAGCTGTCATGGACAGCCATTATGCAAACCTGATAAACCGCTCGGGCCGAAGCTGCGGTCTGGGGTGGGATCTTGGAAGGGGACCCCAAGGCTCTAACCCTGCACCATCCCCTTTCCGTTTCTTTTTTTTTTTATTTATTTTTTAAATGTTTATTTATTTTTGAGAGAGAGAGACAAAGCGCAAACAGGGGAGGGGCAGAGAGAGAGGGAGACACAGAATCCAAAGCAGGCTCCAGACTCTAAGCTGTAAGCAAAGAGCCTGATGTGGGGCTTAAACTCTCGGAGCACAAGATCATGACCTGAGCCAGTGACAGAACCGACTGAGCCACCCAGGTACCCCTCCCCTTTCCATTTCCACCAGAGATCAGTTGGCAGCAGAGAATAGTTTGCAAACCATTGATCTAGCTCAGGGATTTCTAAACTCTTCTGTGAAGGATAGAGAGGAAATATTCTAGGCTATGCGAGCCGAGAAGAAAAATGGAAGATATTATGTAGATACTTACATGACCATTTAAAATATAACCACTTACCACTGTAAAAATCATTCTTAAATCAGGGTCATACAAAAACTAGGTGGAACGAAAGACAAATGCTGTAGATTTCACCTATACGAATATGCAGAACAGTCAAAATCATTGAGAGAGAAAGTGCAGCGGTGGGCGCCAGGGGTGGGGAGCGGAGGTAATGGAAAGTTGGTGTTTAATGGGAACAGAGTTTCAATTTTACAAGATGAAGAGAGTGCCGGAGACAGTGCACAACAATATGAATCTCCTGAATACTACTCAACTGCACACTTAAAATGGCTAAGATGGTAAATTTTATGTTCTGTGTATTTTACCACATTTTTTTAATTTTTTTAATGTTCATTTATTTTTGAGAGAGTGAGGGAGCATGATCAGGGGATGGGCAGAGAGAGAGGGAGATACAGAACCTGAAGCAGGCTCCAGGCTCTGAGCTGTCAGCACAGAGCCAGGCGTGGGGCTTGAACTCACGAGCCATGAGATCATGGCCTGAGCTGAAGTTAGACGCTTAACTGACTAAGCCACCCAGGAGCCCCTATTTTACCACAATTTTTAAGAGTT
This sequence comes from Prionailurus bengalensis, assembly GCF_016509475.1. Lineage (NCBI taxonomy): Eukaryota > Metazoa > Chordata > Mammalia > Carnivora > Felidae > Prionailurus > Prionailurus bengalensis. The sequence continues at coordinate 124,374,599 of NC_057345.1, read as the reverse complement.
GACAGGAGGGGTGCCTGGGTGGCTCAGGCGGTTGAGCATCTGACTTTGGCTCAGGTCATGATCTCAGGGTTTGTGATTTCGAGCCCACATCAGGCTCACTATTGTCAGTGAGGAGCCCATCTGGGATTCTCTCTCTCTCTCTCTCTCTCTCTCTCTCTCTCTCTCTCTCCTCCCCTTCCCCCACTCGTGCTCTCTCTCAAAAAAGAAAAAAAAAAAAAGGAGGGGTGGTGGTTGGCAGGAAGAGAAGCCCCAGGATGTGATTTTGCTAGTGGTTAACACTTAGCTGTATGAGGGGCCACCTGGGTTGAGGCCAGACACTGAGACCCTGAGACAATAAAGCAGCCTGGAGTCACTCCACCTTCAGCCTTTTATTGTTTAAACTTGTGAGTGAGATGCTTTGCTATTTGCAAGTGAAAGCATCCCAGCTGATAGAGCATTCAGTATATGCTCACTATTAACATTTTATATTAGCTATTCTTCTGCTCCCTCTCCCCCTTTCCCCAAAGCTTCCCATTCCTGGCCTTTTACCTGAACCTTGGGCAGCTACCTTCCAAATCTGTGTGCTTTGTGATCACGTCTGAAGGCCTGACTTTTCACCTGTTGCCTGTCATGTGTAGAAAAGAGTGGTAGCTATTGCCTTCTCTCCCCCCGTCTGCAAACACTATCCCCACTTCTTTGCTAGGTAGCTCCATCCAAATAGAGGTCTCTTGGACAAAATTGTGGGCACATGACTGAGGGCTAGTCAATTGATACCCTCCCCAGGACTTTGACTGAAACTATTGGGGAGGAGGCTCTGTCTCCTGGGGTCTCCAGGAGCTGCTAGTGGCCCCAGTCCCCCAGGCTCTGTCACTGTGGCTGGAGTCACCCTGGAGATGGCCACACTCAGCTCTCAGACAGCTCCCATGTGCCCCATCCAAAAGCTGCCCACGTGCCTCAAGGATATGGCAACTCCATGACTTTGAGCACAAATGAACAGAAGTAGGATTAATTTTTACTTGAAGCCATGAGCTAAACATAGAAGTTTCCTGGGGAGTTACCAGTCTTGAGCCAAGAATAGTGTGGGCTCAGGAAGAAAGTTCACACTCGACTGTGCTTCTTTCATCAATTTCATTACTATCAGCATAGTCTTTTGCCACTGCTGTTGCTTCTAACCTTAGAGAAATGGGAGAGGGTGGACAAAGAAAATAAAAGAAGTCCCAAATTTGAAATAAAATGGGATGTATCTACTTTCCACTAAGTCTCCTCCCTGACCATCCCTTGCATCAGTTCTGCTCTTCTGAGAAAAAATGTATTAGAGGATGAAGGAGAAAGTGGAGGGGTGAGTTCAAGGCAAGATGCACTCTGACACCTGAGAACAAGAGAGGGAAGGATGGGAAGGAAGGAGCATTATACCAACAGTGGGGTTCTGAGAAAGCTTCAGCCAGGCTGGTGCAGAGCCCCAGGACAGAGACTTCCCACTGAAAGGTCCAACACCGAGCAGTAGGACCAGCCCAGCTCTGGGCACCTGTCATGCTCAATATTGGCTGGGAGGCAGTGTGGGGGAAGACATGGTCTCAGTGAAAACCCAAAAGAGTGGCAACTGATGACTATCCACCAGCTACCTCACACAGCAGGTTCTCTGGCAGGGAGGTCTGAATGGTGCACCTCCATGCCAACTACAGCTGTGCCCCAATACTGCTGCCTCCCCTGATTCCCAAATGCTGTATCTCTGCTGCTGCCCTGTCTCCCATCTTTGACAACCATAGCCTGCCCTGCTCCCTAGTTATCTTAGTTTATTAACCATTTCAACAAATACCCATCAGCAAGGAGATATAGGCAATCCACAAAGATAAATTCATTCAACTGTTATCAAGAACTTACCCCCACTGTATATGGGGATACAATGATACATCAGGTCTGTAGTTCAAGAGATTCAAAGTATAGGCTAGGGGTTCTCCACACTGGCTGCACATTAGAATGAGCTGGGAAGTTTTAAACAGGGGCTGATAAACCATGGCCTCCCTGCCAAATCCAGCCCACCACCTGTTTTTCTGTGACCCACAAGCTAAGAATGGTTTCTATATTTTTAAATGCTTTCACAAAAATTAAAAGAAAAATATTTCCTAACATGTGAAATTATATGAAATTCAAATTTCAGTGTCCATAAATAAAGTTTTATTGGAACACAGCCATATTCATTCGTTTATCTTTGGCTGCTTTCATGCTATAATGGCAGAGCTGGGTAGTTGCAATGGGGAAACCATATGGCCCACAAGCCTAGAATATTTACTTATCTGGCCCTTTACGAAAGAAATTTGCCAAGCTCTGAGCTAAGGCACTGCAATTGTCCACAGGATTTTGCTGCTGGAAGCTTCCTGGGACATTACTGAAAGCAGCTTTGGAGGTACCCCAAACCAGGTGCAGAAGCCAGACTACATTATGGGCCCCCATGTTCCTGACCCCCCTCGGGTGCCTGATAAATACTGAATCCTGCTGACAGAGAAGACAGGAAATGACAGATCTCATGTTGACAATCCTCTTTGTTGCCTGTATTTTAAGAAAAGTCCAGTCTTTTAACTAACTTGAAGTAAAAAATATTCTGAACTCCTCTGGAAGGGAATGTTTATACTACTTACTCTCCTAAATAAATACATTCTTCCCTGTTCCTAGATCTGCTCCTTCAAAGCCTAACTTCACTCCCTCTGCCAATTCCTTGAGGCACGTCTCCCTTTTCTTGTCTTTCCATCTTTGCTCCTCAGGTTCTATCTGGGACGTATAATCTGAACAGAACCTTTAACAATATGTAATGTTGACATAGCTTTAAAATCACAATCAGGGGGCACCTGGATGTCTCATTTGGTAGAGCGTGCAACCCTTGATATCGAGATCGTGAGTTTGAGCCCCACATTGGGGGTAGAGTTTACTTTTTAAAAACATTTAAAAATAAAAATAAAATAAATCATGATCATAACTTATCACATAAACATAATAAAAGGAAGGGTCTTGTTTTATTTAAATCCAATATAGATCCAGCCCTAAGAATATGGTTGGGTTGGGAAGACAGGAAATGTATATAAATAATGAACATACATGTCATAGAGGCTTAAAATCCACCATATGGCCACCCGATACCACACACAGTGAGAGTGCACAGGCTCTCCATTCTGTCCCTTTGCTGTTTTCTGAGTTCTAAAAAGGGACTTCCAGGTCGAGCCCAGAATTGTCCCCAATACTAACAGCCCTTAACTGCTCATTTCATACCATAATTGCCTGCCTTGGTGTTCTTTGTTTTTCTCAGCAAATGATTTGGAGCTCTCTCCACTGCCATCTGCATTTTCTCTTTGTGACAGTGTGCATAGCCCTCCTGATAGAGAACTACTCTGTGTTTTTGTTTCAGTGATAATCTTTAAAAAATTTCCTTTGCCAGTTATAATAAGAAAACCTCTCTATAACAGCAATAATCAGCCTGAAAAGTGAAAAATTTCCACAGAGTCAGAGATTCGTTTTTAAGATAGCCTTTGTCAAAACAGGGTGTGAGGATGAACTTCTTTTTTAAATTGTGGTAAAATATATATAACATAAAGTTTACCACCTTAACTATTTTCTTATGTTTATTTATTTATTTTGGGAGAGAGAGAGAGCACACACACAAGCAAGGGAGGGGCATAGAGAGGGAGAGAGAAGATCCCAAGCAGGCTCCGTGGCATCAGCATGGAGTCCACTGTGGGGTTCAAACCCACGAACCCTGAGATCATGACCTGAGCTGAAATCAAGAGTTGGACACTCAACTGGCTAAGCCACCCAGGTGCCCCTACCACTGTAACTGGTTTTACATGTACAGTTCAGTAGTGTTAAGTACATTCATTATGTTGTGCAACCAATCTCCAGAACTCTTTACCTTGCAAAACTGAAACCCTATACTTGTTAAACAACACAATGCCCAGCCCAGCCCCTGGCAATCACCACTTTACTTTCTGTGTCTATGAATTTGATTACTCTAGGTACCCCATATAAGTGGAATCATACAGTATTTGTCCTTTTGTGACTCGTTTCTTTAACTTAGAATAACATCCTCAAGGTTCATCCACACTGTAGCATATATTAGAATTTCCTTCATTGTTCTTATTTTTTTATTATTTTTAAATGTTTATTTATTTTTTAGAGACAGAGAGCCAGCTGGGGAGGGGCAGAGAGGGAGACAGAGGATCCAAAGCAGAATCCATGCTATCAGCACAGAGCCCAATACAGGACCTGAAGTCACAAATTGTGAGATCATGACCCAAGCAGAAGTCAAACGCTCAACCCACTGAGCCACCCTGGTGCCCATCCTTCATTTTTAAGGCTGAATAGTATTCTGTTGCATGGATATATCACAATTTTTTATCCAATCATTTGTCAGTAGATGCTTAGATTCTTCCACCATTGGACAATTGGGAACAATGTTGCTAAGAACATGGAGGTACAAATCTCTTGGAGACCCTCCTTCCAGTTCTTTCCGGTATATACCCAGAAAAGGAGTTGCTGAATCATATGGTGAATCTATGATTAACCTTTCTGAGGAACCTCCATACCGTCTTCCATAGTGGCTATACCATTTTACATTCCCACCAACAATGCACAACTGTTCCAATTTCTCCACATGAGGAAGAATTCTTGGGGAGGCATCTGTCTTTTCTATAATTGGATGTGAGGTGTAATGTAAAAATGCATATTTTCCCATGTGAACATGGGAATATGGAAGTGCTTAAAGAATCCATCAGCACCAAGAAGACTGGAATGCTTAGAGTCCTCAAGGACTTTAAAATCTTAATTGTTGGTGGTAAGTATAAAGATATATTAAGAAGTGTTGGGATGGAAATATGAGCCCTGGAAAGGCTAATCTAAGAGGTCTCTTTTTTAAAACTCTAGCTATTCATCATGGCGGCGGGCAGTTATGGGAGAAGATGGAGGTGGTGAAGGAGGTTGGAGGAGGTGAGATACAAACTGAAAGAGCCCATCAATAATCTCTTCTCTAACCACATTTGAGTCAGGGTATGGCGGGAAGTGACAAAATGTCACCATACACCATGACATCAACAAAATCCACAATATGTACATCTGGACATTTTCTGTAGCTGAGGGAGCCTTTTTCCTACAAAAAGGGGGAATTGAGTCTCTCTTACCAGAAATAATAATACAAAGTAGAAAGTGGGCAGTGGCACAGAAGAAAAATGAATAAAGGGAATTATTTGTTGAGTGCTTTCTTTGTGCCAGACACCATCCTAGTACTTTTAATATGGTTAGTTTTGCTCACCTCAAACCTCCAGGAGGACACTGGTTATGCTCATCTTATGATGAGAAAAGAAAATGAAGGTACAGTGATCAAAAGTAACTTGCTCAAAGAAGACAGATCACTAGCAGGTGTCCAGGAGCACCTAGCAGAGCCCAGATGTCTAACATGTCACATCACCTCCCACAAGAAGACTTGGTGGTGTTCAGAGGAGGAGGACTTACCTCATGGTAGGGTAGTCAGGGAAGTCTTCATGGGTTGTGAACGATGACAGATTTTTAGGCTTTGGATGATTAGAAATTAAGAGAGAAAAACATTCATAATGAAGGAATAAACATAAAAATGGCAAACAATTACCTTATCTTTTTCTCTCTGGTTTCTTTTTGAATACAAGAGGGAAGTGGGACCTCTCTTCCCAGTGCCCATGACAATTCTTTGCTCATTTGGGGGAAGCAGGTGACCTACGGTCGTAGTGCCAACACAGACAGAACAGAACTGAGATATACTAGAGATCTCATTGGAAAACAGCTTGGAAGCCTTCACCTAGACTTTCCAGTGATTTGAACTGATGCATTTCCGTCTTTTGGTTAAGGTAGTTTGAGGTTTGTATGTTCTAACTCGCCGATGAAAGAGCACTGAAGAACATAAGAACCACCAAAGAACAGAAAGCAACCAGTTATGATAGGAAAATCCCACTCCAAAGTCTTCAGCACAGAACACATCCTCCATCCCCTCCTGCTGGCCCTACCTAGCCTGGAATTGGTGCTTGACAAGGGAAGTTGCTTTGGGCATGACAAGGAGAAAATGTAAGGAATTCCTGGGACATCCCAGCAATGGCTGAGAAGCAAACAAGCACACCCTTCTTTCCTTAGGCTTCCAGAAGCCATCCTGCTAGTGGGGCCTATTTGCCAGGCATGTCCCCAAATCAGACAGGTTCAGAGCAGCCATACCCTGGCAAGCAACTGCAAAGTTGACGATACACATATTTAATTCGGTATTGACATTAGTTTTTACATTAATGAAAGGAAAAGGTATGCCCTCTGGGAATATTTTTAGAAACACTTAAGAGAACAAAGCACATGATGGACTTTGTTGAGAGAAAAAAAATGAAATGGAAAACCCACAATCTTTTCAATGCTCTGGTTCTCAAAGAGCGATCCCTGGGTGACAGCATGAGCAAGATCTGGGAATTTGCTAGAGATGCAAATCCTTGGGTGTTGGTAATCTTTATTATAACAAACCCTGCAGGTGATTTGATGTCCATTTGAATGCATTTGGGAACCACAAGAAAATTTTTTATGTGTGATTCCTTCCATAAACACATCTTTGTTTTGTGATGCTCTATGTTTTAAGACAGTCTGATTCTGCATCAAACAAACATATTATTACATTTCACAGAAGGAAGTGTTAAGGCTAGTTGGGAGCAAAGGAGTCTTGCAAATGTTCCCTTTTGCAGCTCTCTCAATTTATTCCAGTACCCCTATTGCATACAACAGGCACAGCTCCAGGAATGTCAACAGCTGGGGAGGACATTTCTAAATGTCTATCTTTCTGTTCAAGTCATCAAAAGCAGGACTATCAGTCCTTCACATTTTAGTGAAAACATTCCCTCCCCCTAAAGGCAGGGACATTAAAAAGTCTATGTAGTAGTACATGAGCAAGAAAAAAGCACAGTATTTTTCCAGTAAGTTGTGGAAGAAACAGAATCAGGACGGAAGTGGAGAGGAAAGGCTACAAAAACAGGGAGGGAGTGTTCAATTTTAAAGTTGAGGAAATGTCTCTTAACTCCTTCGCTTCCATTCAGTATCAACTCCCAACCCCTCTGGAAGGGAACGGCAACCTACAGGAGCCTAAAGATGAACAAGGTAAAAACAAAGGTGGGGTCCAACTTAGGGTTTTAGAATCTCTGAGGGAAGGAAACCAAACCAGATTCCCCGAAGCAAGATGGTGGCTCTCTCTGACAGGCAGCACTGGCTTTCGGGCTTTCCTGCCATCTCTCAGAGCCCCCCCACCCCACTGTCCTGTATCTGTCATCTTTGATTTTCTTTCTGGATGGAGCAAAAAAGAGGCTCTCTCATTCTCATTCTGCTCATTGCCTCCCTAGGAGCAATGCCAAGGTTTTGCTATGGAGACCAAAAAGTAAATCTTCTCCTTTCTCTACTAATGTGTGGAAAACTGAGGTAAAGGTAGATCACTAACTGTTTTGGCAGGTCGGTACCCACCTTACAGATGTGTGACTCGGCACACAAATCAGTGGAAATCTAATAGAAATAAAAGACAATGCATTCAAAATGGTTTTCCGATAAACAGCCCAAGTTTAAGGATAAAAGAGGTACATCTGATTGACCACCAAATTCCAGTCAGTTCCCCTCACTCCATGCCACCATCTGAATACCCTTGGGCTGCCTACAAAATGGCATCAATCAGCCAAGGTCAGTCAGTGCCAGACATACATCCCTTAGCTGGGCTGAGCAGGCTGGCCCCATCTTACCTTCAGATGAAGGTAAGGTGATTCAAACAGCCCCATTCCTGGAGGAGGAGTTGGGATCCTTGCCCCATACCGTTAGCCCCACCAAGGTGGTACCATGGGAAGAGGACAAGCACTCCTCTTCCTTCTAAATCAAAGCTGAACAGCACACACACTCACAGACTGTCACCTCCTCTGATGGAAGTAACCAAGCTTTTCACCTCTCAAAGCTTTTCTGAGCTTTTAACTATGCACATATGGGCAGAAATTGGCAATTTCTACCTTCACAGTCTTGATGCTGGGTTCCCTCCCCAAATGAGTGTGGCTGTGACCTTCTCTGTGCCTCCAACTTCCTGTCAAAATGGCTGTCTCCCACTAGGGAATGAGCAGAGCTCCCTAAAGTGTTCCCGGATGTTTTGTGCCTTGGCAGAAGGGATCAAGTATAAAGTGTTGGCTTCTAAAAAGAGGCTGGGCTGGAGTTCATGGGCATGGCCATACCCCAACTCCACCAAGGCTTTGGTGCTATTGTGACAGGGCAATGGCTGCTTTTCTTCACAAGACCTCCTTGCCCAGTGGTGAGATCCTGGTCCCTCTGGCTTCTTCCAGTTCCTGCCACATCTCAGCGCCTGGAACAGACCTCCACAGTGGCCTTATCTTTAAGGATGCAAGACACACTGACTCAAGAGTATAAGCCAAATTTTTTAGAAAGGGAAAGACAAATTTTAAAAGGGAGGGAGAATGAACCCATGGATTTTTTTCATCCTTTGCTGCCACTGAACTGAACAAAAATAAAGGTGATCAATTTCCAGACCTCCTCGATATAATCACAACTTGCCTTCTGCCTGGAAACTCTGCCTCCAGAGTGTTATTGAAAAAAGAGAGAGAAAAAAGGATACCAAAACCCAGGCTGTTTACTCTGCAATTGTCCCTGGAGAAGGGGGCTGTCTCCAGATGGCTCTGGGCAGGCAGTGATGGGGTGGAAGGTGCAACTGCCCCAAGCAGATTCTCGCCTGAGCTGGCGACAAGAGCCACTCAGCATCCTATCGCACTGTCATCAATCATGAACGTGGAAAAACTTTCAGTGCTAGAGTTTATTATCAACTCTTAATGAAAATATATGGGTTTCACAAAATAGTCTGAAAAGTGCACAGTGTCTGAATGTGAAATGGCAGAATTGTTTGATTAGGTGCTAGGGCAAAAGTGATTGCCTAACTATAGCTGGGAGCAGTGAGGAGCCACACCACGGCACCATCAGAAGATAATGACGTCTTTGCAGCTCCAGTATGGATGGGAGCAGCCTGCTCTACAAGGTACCAAGAGGCTAGGCTCACATAAAATTCATAAAAATAAGCAGGCTTTTATGTGGAATACTTGCCTGGCTCTGCAAAGAGCCCTCAACAATACAAGTATCATTCAATCCTTCCAACCACGCAGAACAGCTGGAAGCATTATCCTCATTTTACAAATGAGGAAACTGAGACTCAGGGTCATTAAGTAACTTGATAGAGTCTCACTAGGATTCAAACCCAGGTCTGTGTGGTGCTAAAAGCCTGGGTTCCTAATAAGGAAGTGGTGCTTTTCCCGTAAAGGGCCGGAGACAGTTGGGTTTGTGTCTTTACAATTCTTTAAGAAAGGATGAGCTTAGGATGGGCTTCGTTCTGTAACAGTACAAAACCAGGTCACCTGCCAGATTTGGCTCATGGGCCCTGGTTTGCTGAGCCCTGCTTTTAATCATTGTACCATGCTTCCAATCTGACTTGCAACTTTGGGCAAGCACTTCTCCTCTGGGTTACAGGTGCTTCTGTGGAATGGGTCAAAAAGCAAGCACGAAATGGGAAACTAGGAAATGGGAGAGTGGCCTTAAGTCAACTTCCCAGCACCCTGGGAATCTTAATATTTGCCACAGTAACTACTCCAGGGGTGTCTTTCTGGTTTTCCTTTAGGTAAATCCTTCCCAAATCCAAGGCTGTGATCATCAAACAGCAAGTGGCTTCAAATCCTTTCTGGAACAGGGTGAGTCTAATTGAATAAACATAAACAAACAGTACAAAATAACTCCTAGCCATTCACAGCAATTAGATGTGAAAAGAGGGACATAATTTATTAACTTTAATCTACAACTTCTCACCTTTAATGACTTTAACGGATAAGGCCAATTTTAAACTCAGGAAGCATAGGATAAAGAGAGGCACTAATTCATTGAATGTTTAGTATGTGCATCTTATCTTGAATTGCTCTCCCTCTACCTTCAGGGGTGACAGAGCTCTTTCAATCATAATATTGGTTGAATTTTTAATTTTAAGGATGATTTTTCCCCATCCTCACATTTACGTTCTCAACAGATGAACTGGGTGGGGGTGGGCAGACAGAAAAGTACTTCTTCAATCATCAAACTCTGTTCCTTCAGTCTGAAAGAGCCAATTTAAGAAAATAGATGATCAGAGGAATGTTGGTTGTCTTAGGCCCATATTTGTGAACAGATCACTAGCAAAAGGGATGGAAATTCCAGGCCTCTCTTCCGGAACTGAGGTTGTTTGGGGGCCAGGTTAGGTTTGGTTTGGTTAAGAAATTATCTTGACATCTTCATGTTTCATGTCCCTTATGGTCCACTGGGGACTCTGCTCAACATCATCCACACAGTGGGACCCAGACTGAAGAAGCCACTACAGTCTGGAGCAATGATGGTCACGATAGTAGAGGAAAAGAGAGTTCTGGAACATCTAGCACTGACAATTCAATTCTTCAGCCTGGAAGTAACATATATCACCTCCATTTACAACCTATCAGCCAGGACTAAGCATATTGCCTCACTCAACTACAAGGGAACCACATGCCCAGGAGAGAGAATCAGAAACATTTGGAAATAGCACCAGTAACTACCACAGGAATCAGTCAGTGCTACTACATAAATGGGGGGAAAGGGAATGAGTGTTGAGAAAAGCCAAGCATATTCTATATTACCAGTTACAGAGAAAGAAATAGAAGTTCAGAAAGAAAAGTAAATATCCCAGAAGAGAAAAAAGAGACAATGAAAAGACCAGCCTAGTAGGTCTGACATTTGAATAACAGGAGTTCCCAGAATGAGAGAACAAAGAAAATGGAGAGGAGGAAATTACTCAAGAAAGTAATTCCAGAAGATTTCTAAGAACTGAAAGCATGTATTTCTATATTGAAGGAAATTGTCAAATGCCAAGTGTAAAGACTGAAATGATATCATAGCAAGGTATTAGCACCCTAAAATTCTGGAACACCAAAGAAAAGAGAAGACTCTATAAGCTTCCAGAAAGAAAAGTTCAAAACCTAGTTTCATATGAATGATTTGTATACAAGATTCTGAATGGTATGAGGTTTCTCAACAACACTGCTGAAAACAAGATGATAATGGGTCAAAGCTTTCAAAGCTAACCTTCTATAACCCATCAAATTCTCAGTCAGCTGTCTGGGTAAAATAAAACATAGCCCAGATGTGCACAGCCCAGATGATGGTGAAGGGAAATTTCAGGGTGACAGCTTGAGAGACAGCAGCCACAGCTAGAAGTAGCCAATCCCGAATAAACCAAGTCAGAGGGACCCAAGGTGGATTCTTAAAGAAGATTAAATTAATAAAATGTCTAATGTTTTGAAAGAGATGTGTGTACCTGGGGGAAAGTTGAGGGTTGTACTAATATGTACATGAAAACCAAACAAATTTTTAAGTCAATTATTAACTCTAGGCAATACAAGATATTAGGCAAAAGAACAAAAATAATCACAGGCTACTACATGGAGTGGGTATAATAGCATTCTCATAATCAGAATGATGCAAATCCTATATGTAGCTAAAAAAATTACAATAGTAGCTCAAAAAAATTACAATAGAATCACATGAGGAGTGGGGCGCGTGGGTGGTTCAGTTGGTTGACCATCTGACTCTTGATTTCATCTCAGGTCATGATCCCAGGATCATGGGATCAAGCCCAGAGTTGGGCTCCACACTGAGTGTGGTCCTTGCTTGGGATTCTCTCTCCCTCTGCCCCTCTACCCTGCTCATGCTCTCTTTTTCTTCTCTTAAAAAAAAATAAATTTAAAAAGTTGTTTTTAATTTTTAAAATTACTCACATGGGGAAGATGAAAGACTGGGTGGCAGGGGTTTGTGTGATGGAAGTAGAACAGTGAACATGAGCTAAATCTTTATCTTCCCTCATACCAGTCAATAGATAATGGCTAAAACTGGGCGGAAATTTTTAAAAACAGTACTATAAACAGGGTATTTAGAGATACAGAAGTAGATGCTGAAGAATCAACTGAAATAGTTGAAGTGGTCGCTCAAGGAGCAGGGAATGGTGACAGATGCAAAAGGGATGGGGTTTTTTTGCAATAAGAACTATTTGATTCTGCGTACTACACACACTTTGATAAAATAAAAACCAAAATTTAAAAAAAATACTAGAGAGGAAATAATAGACTATTCAATAGAGTATTGTAATCCAAAGATGTAAAAGATCTGTATGCTGAAAACTACAGAAAACTTATGAAAGAAATCGAAGAAGACACAAAGAAATGGAAAAAACATTCCATGCTCATGGATAGGAAGAAAAAAATATTATTAAAATGTAAATACTACCCAAAGCTATCTACACATTCAATGCAATCCCACCCAAAATTGCACTAGTATTCTTCTCAGAGCTCAAACAAACAATCCTAAAATTTGTATGGAACCACAAAAGACTCCAGATAGCCAAAGTAATGTTAGAAAAGAAAACCAAAGTGGGAGGCATCGCAATCCCAGAATTTAGCCTCTACTACAAAGCTGTAATCATCAAGAGAGTATGGTATTGGCACAACAATAGACATGTAGACCAATGGAATAGAACGGAGAATTCAGAATTGGACCCACAAATGTATGGCCAACTAATTTTTGACAAAGCAGGAAAGAGTAGCCAATTGATAAAAGACAGTCTCTTTAGCAAGTGGTCTGAGAGAACTGGACAGCAACATGAAGAAGAATGCAACTGGACCACTTTCTTACACCACACACAAAACATACACTCAAAATGGATGAAAGACCTACATGTGAGACAGGAAACCATCAAAATCCTAGAGAAGAAAACAGGCAACAACCTCTTTGACCTCAGCTGCAGCAATTTCTTGCTCAACACGTCTCCAGAGGCAAGGGAAATAAAAGCAAAAAATGAACTATTGGAACCTCAAGATAAAAAGCCTCTGCACTGCAAAGGAAACAATCAACTAAAGTAAAAGGCAACCGATGGAATGGGAAAATATTTGCAAATGATGTATCAGATAAAGGGTTAGTATTCAAAATCTATAAAGAACTTATCAAACTTAACAACTGAAAAACAAATAATCCAGTGAAGAAATGGGCAGAAGACATGAATAGACACTTTTCCAAAGAAGACATCCAGCTGGCCAGCAGACACATGAAAAGATGCTCAACATCACACATTGTCAGGGAAATACAAATCAAAACCACGTTGAGATACCACCTCACACCAGTTACAGTGGCTAAAATGAACAACTCAGGAAACAACAGATATCGGCTAGGATGTGGAGAAATGGGAACCCTCTTCCACTAGTGGTGGGAATGCAAACTGGTGCAGCCACTCTGGAAAACAGTGTAGAGGTTCCTCAAAAAATTAAAAACAGAATTACCCTACAATCCAGCAATAACACTACTAGGAATTTATCCAAAGGATACAGGAATGCTGATTCATCAGGGCACATGTACCCCAATGTCTATAGCTTTCAACAATAGCCAAATTATGGAAAGAACATAAAAGTCCATCAACTGATGAATGGATAAAGATGTGATTTATATGTACAATGGAATACTACTTGGCAATGAGAAAGAATGAAATCCTGCCATTTGCAGCAATGTGGATGGAACTGGAGGGTATTATGCTAAGTGAAATAAGTCAGCCAGAGAAAGACAGATATCATATGTTTTCACTCCTATGTGAAACTTGAAGACTTAACAGAAGACCATGGGTGAAGGGAAGGGGGAAAACAATGTAGTTTCAGAGAGGGAGGTAAACCATAAGAGACTCTTAAATACAGAGAACTGAGGGTTGATGGCAGGGGAGGCAGGGGAGAGGGGAAAATGGGTGATGGACATTGAGGAGGGCACTTGTTGGGATGAGCACTGGGCGTTGTACATCAGCGATGAATCACAGGAATCTACCCCCAAAACCAAGAGCACACTGTGTGTTAGCCAACTTGACAATAAATTATATTTATTTAATTTTTTAATTTTTTTTAATGTTTATTTATTTTTGACAGGAAGAGAGACAGAGCATGAGCAGGGGAGGGGCAGAGACAGGAAGACACAGAATTTGAAGCAGGCTCCAGGCTCTGAGCTGTCAGCACAGAGCCCGACGCGGAGCTCAAACTCACAGATCACGAGATCATGGCCTGAGCCAAAGTCAGACACTCAACCAACTGAGCCACCCAGGCACCCCTGACAATAAATTATATTTAAAAAATAAATAAGTAGTGCTGTAACAATACAGGAGAAATTTAAATCATTGACAGTCTCTTCTGCTACAACAGGAATCTCTATCACACAAATTAGCTCAAACACTAGTGGTAAATAAAGAAATCAAGTCAGTATCATATGGAAGTAATTTTCAGAGTCAGTGTTTCCCACCAAGCTTAAGTGTTTGCAGTCAAGTACTAGCAGCTGACCACAACATCTGCTAAAACACCTCCATACACAATCTGCAAAGAAAGGCTATTCTGTACACAGTGCCTGTTCACTCTATGTTTTTCTCCTGGCTTAGTTTGATAACAAGCTCATTATGAGGTTCCCCCAATCTTTGTACACTATCCGTTATTGCTGTACTTAGCAGCCTCAATCTTTTCTCACTCCCCTATCAGGCTATGCTCATTTTTGATTTCTCAGGTAGAGTTCTATATTTGTTATAATATATCATTATTTATTGCACAATTAAACTGTCTTTTAAACTATGCTGGTAGCTTTATTAGGATTCTTACTGTATTTTTTAGTGCTCTGGTTATAAAGTAACTTAGGTTTTGAGTGTTCTTCCCTTGACTTTATTTTTTTTTCCATAAGCCCTGCCCTTTTTAGTGTATGATTTTGCAGAATATGAGGGTTTTCAGGAAAATTTTATTGTGTTGTAACAGAAATGCATGTACATACTATAATATACAAATGATTTAAATTCTAAGCATTCTTTTAAGTTATAAAACAAAAAGCTGAGTAGTAGACAGAATTCTGAGATGACCCCCAAGATTCCCCTAGCCCGGTATAACAAACCCTGTATTGCCTCTTCCCCTTGAGTGTGGATAGGACCTGTGAATATGGTGACTATCACTCCTATTACAAGTGGCAAAGGCAAAGAGATTTTTGCAGATATGATTAAGAACATTAACCAGTGACTTTGAGGTAATCAAAAGGGAAATTACCCTGAATGGGCCTGCCCTAATCAGGTGAGCCTCTGGAAAACAATGTAGAGGTCAAAGACATGATGCCTCAGAGATTCTCTGTCTGGCCTTGAAGAAGCAAGCCACCATGGATTCCACTGCTGCAAAGAAGTGAATTCTGCCAAGGGAGCCTGGAAGATGATGCTGAGTGTCATATGAGACCCCAGCCCCAGATGGTATCTGAATTGCAGCCCTGTGAGACTGAGCAGAGGACTCAGCTAGCCAGGCCTGGACTTGTGATACAGAGAAATCCAGTAATAAATCTATGTTCTTTATATCTGCTATGTTAGCAGTAATGCCACACAGCAATAGAAAACTAATACATATAGAAACAAGTTATTTTGAGTCCTCCTACTCCTTTAATTATCTTAGTTTGAAGTAGAATTCCCCACAGAAGACAAGGAGCCCAGAATCCATAAAAAAGAATTTTGAATGGTTGGATTTCCTAATATTTTAAGCTGCTAGATGATAAAAGTCACCATGAATAATTTCAAATGTCAATACCATGCAAAATGAAAATATTTCCAGCACACATAGCTTAATTACAGAGGGTATGGACTCAGCTGTGAATAGAGACCCACAGTCTCTGTCATGAC
This sequence comes from Prionailurus bengalensis, assembly GCF_016509475.1. NCBI lineage: Eukaryota > Metazoa > Chordata > Mammalia > Carnivora > Felidae > Prionailurus > Prionailurus bengalensis. The sequence continues at coordinate 124,358,848 of NC_057345.1, read as the reverse complement.
ATAAGCCATCATGTGTACAGCCCTGTGATAGGCATGATGAAGGGCAGGGGCAGGCATGGATGATGCAGAATATACTGAAAGATTTTCTTACCATCCTGACTGAGAAGCCGAGTCAGAGTTGGGCTCCCGGTATCTCAAATTCAGAGCTGGAACTTCAAGTGTGTTTTTCCATAGAAATAATGACTTAGTAGCCTATTGGATCTAGAGCATAGCAGACACTCCATCTGCAGGTGGGCATAAAGGAAATCCCCCTGCAACTCCAACCAGAGGTGGTGAGAAGTGAAACTTTCTGCTCAAGTGACAGGAATAAATTCCCTACAATAGACAAGGACATTAGAGCCACACAGCCATTTGACTTTTCTTTTTTACCTAAAATTCAGTAATATTTAAATGCACTGGAATGTACACGATAGGGACCCCCAGTTAACCAGAGATTTGGCATGGTATCTCTTCCTTCTATTCAAGGAAGAGATAAATCTAATAGAAAACAAAATCCAATATCTAGGCTTGGTTGTTTAAAACATGCCTCTTCAAGAAGAGTCCTGGGTACAGTATACACTCTTTTGTTTTCCTCCATATTCACAATGACAGCCTGAACTGTGAGTTTTAATGATCACAACAATCACCCCAGAAATTTGGACAAATGTAATCAGCAAAAACTAACTTCTGCTCTGCGGATTGTATTTATGAAGGCAGGACACCAGACACAAATATTTAGAAGAGATTTTTTTTTTAACACTGTCAGTTATCTTAGGGAAATACACCTAACCTTTGGAGGCTGATATTTAGGAGTAAAGAGTTATACTCCCAGACAGTTTCCCAAATGATGCCAGGGGGAGAAGCAGAATCCAGGCTGTGTAAGAACCTGCTGGGTGGCATTTCTGGAATGTGGGCTGTAAACATGTTGAAAAAAAGGGAAAAGGTAATTATCCAAATAATTTAGGCTTGTTCCAAAACTCTCACATGAAATAACCAGATAATTGCAAAGGATTTATCTTATATTCTGGGAGTTTGGGGGATGTGTGTGTGAGTCATTAATATGAATTTTCCCATTGTCCACTTCTATTTACTAGTGTGGAGCTCTTCTAAGGACAAGAAGATACCACCACAGAACTCCAAGAAAGTGTGTTGGCAATGAAGCCTGCAACCACAGATACAGGCCCCACGGCCAGGAGGAACAGCACTGGCCAAATGGACAGCCGGTGACTCCTTCATTTAAAGACCATACAGATCAGACACAGCTCTTTCTGGCCCTGTCAGTGGCAGCTCTGTTTTTTAGAGTCCAATCAAGAAATTAATGGGAATCTGTAGGATGCCTCAAGACCAGCGCTTGGCAGCATGCAGGGCAATAATTATGCTCAATTACAGCCTAGCATGTGATTTCTGGAATCATAAATATCTCACATCAAACTAATCTCTAAGGAAAAGAAGAACCTATTTTGGCTTTTTTTTGTACTGCAAAATATTAATTTCAAATTTAGTCTCCAGAGGGCTTCTACCATTTCAGGTTTGTCACCAGCTTCCATTAATTCCCAGAATTAAGGCATTAAGTGATGGCATCCATGTCTTCAGGGAACTTCAAGGCCCATCCTGATTCAGGGATGAACCAAAGATTCTGACTCCCCCATCTTAAGGAAATGGATCTCCACCGAGGTATGATGAGAAAAAAATGGAACCAAAGCTCAGAGGCGTCCACACAGAAAATGCCCTCATTCGGTAGTAAGTTCATTTTAATTTTAAGGTCTCAGCCAAGCCTGCTCATTTGTTCCTTCTTGTGATCACAAACTCACCAGCTGTTTTGTAAAAGAATAGAGGAAGCCAAGCCAAACAAAACAAGAGAAGCAGAGGGACAGCAAGGTGGGCAGATGCAGAGGCATGTGCTTCCTAACCAGAGGCAGCCTTCTCCCTGACTGAGACTCTACGCACCCAGGAGTGAGTCCAAAGGCTGAGTGAGGGCTGACATGCATTTCAAGAATTTATTCATGCTCTGTGATATTAATAATGTCTCAAAAACATTAGCTTCTTGGTTTCCATTTCTCAAAATGTGTTTATCCTGTTAAAAACAAGACAACAGGCCCAAATGGAGTCATTCATGCTAAGCCCCACATCACCAAGCTGAGACTGAACTTAATTATAGTGTTGGCTGTCCCAGAAATGGAATCTTAAACCAGCCAATCAGGAATTGCCTGAGCAGTACTTGTTAGGTAATCTGCCCCATCGGCCTCTGCCATCCCCTAAAGTGAAGTGACCTTGCAATAACCAGTTAGCTTTTTCATCCAGCATAATTTCCTTGTTCTTGCTCCCTTCTGCCTATAAAAGTCTTTTATTTTGTACAGCACCTCAGAGCTCCTTTCTGTATGCTAGACTGGATGCTACCCAACTCATGAATCATCAGATAAAGCCAATGAGATCTTCAAAATTTATTCAGTTGGATTTTGTTTTTTTAACAATACTCACATATCTCAAGAGATTCCAATTTGGGCTGATTTATCCAGGAAGTCCCTGATTTCTCTGTAACACTGGGAAGCAGAATTCAGCCAGATGCAGGAGAGTCTGATATGGAGGAGAGGACGAGGGAGGGGAAAAACTCTGGCCAGGAAATTGACATCAAGTAAATTATACAAATGACCAGTAATATACAATGAAATAACTGTAAATGTCTACAAAATTAAAAGAGCAAAATTATGGTTCTATCCTTATAAAATTGTCGTAAATGAACCGAATATATTGATTATCCAAAGGGCCCCAATGTTCCATAAAATGTTACACAGATCATAACTCTATTTTAAATTTGATATAAAATTAATATGCCAGCTTTAAGCATTAAACATTTGATCTGCCTTTGTAGAATTAAGAATCAGTTGGAGGATCCATTTAGATGTCCTGAGACAAGGAAAAAAATTTCAACTTTGAATGACTAGAACATACCTTTCTTTTCTTCCATAAACCACCTACTAGCAAAGGGAGTCCCCAAATCGGACCAATGACTAAGCAAGTGCTTTGAAAAACACACTCTGTGGTTCCACAGCTCACCACTAGGTGACATGGAACATTCAAGAGGCTCAGAATACTCAAAGGGAAGTCTAAATTTATAAGTCTGATTTGAATCTGAAAATAATTCCAGGCTAAAAGACCAAGATTTCTCATATTAATTGTTTATAAAGTAAAGCATGTCTACTATCCTTTGCCTGCTGCCCAGAGATTGTCTCTGTTTGAGGGGTCTCTAGAAAACCTTTTGTTTAAAGCTAAAAGTCATGCAGTTAGTGGTGGCTGGCTGGGGCAGCTAGGGAACAAAGACTGTCCACCTAAAAGGACCAAGAGAACTGCTGTTGGGGGGATGGGGGCAGGGGGCATGTGTAATTTGGACTCCTGATACTCTTGAAAATGTGTCATTAAGGAAATCTGACTTCTGAGGTGTTGGCCATGCATCAGGAAAGGCTGGTGCTAAGTACGATGAATAATTTCTCCCCCAAGTGAAATGGAGAGCTGATGTCATTGGTCTGAGGCCTCTTCTGTTCATCTCTCTTCTGTGTTCCCTAGAAAGTCATTCCCTCCGTGCTGTCATGCTGCTGCTTGCTTTTCTGGTGGGCTGCATTCCCAGCTCCACCCACATTGAGATCCTTTTCTCACCCCCTCCCATCAAAATTTAGTTGCCTTAGGTCCTCTTCTAGGATTAATTCCCTGCTAAGGAAGGAGGGTCAGCTAAGGCATTAATTGTTAGTAAGGGCTCATTGGGATGTCCTTAGCAAATCTCATTTGCATTTTAATAGAGGTCTTGTAGGCCTTGGTGGAGAAGTTAATAATGAGGGTTTCCTGAGAGACCAGTGAGGAAGATAAATTAGAGCACCCTGACATTCACTGCAAGGTCCTGTTCCTCTCTGGTCCATTAATGTTCTGCTCCCAAGCACTTGCAGAACTCAATTGTCTCCTGTAGCTCTAAGCACCTCCCCCAGAATTTTGTGTGTCACACCCCCTCAGGCATACCTCACATGCAAGACCCATCCCTCTTAAGAATCCTGGTGACACTTCCCTATCCTGCTGGCATGGGCCCCCTCTCCCAAGAGATACAAAGCTTAGCGAGTCCTCTTATAATTCCTGCACCATCCTTGTGGTGATAGGGCATTGAGAATCAGGCAACAGAGAAGGACAGGGAGAGAAAGGTTGGCATCTTAGACTTGGTGCAAATTCACACTCTGCTGAGAATTAAAAGATGCCTCATGACCCCCTCCCCACCTTCAATGTGCCTGAGATCGCTATAGCCTTCCCAGGGTAAGCCAGATGTGAGCACAACATTAACATCCAGGTCTCTCTAGCTGTAAGGACCCCCTTGAACACTCAAGAATTTCAATTCTTGCAAGGTTTTTCTCCCTCACTCCACACATTCCTGTAAATCCCCAAGGTCTGTCTTACATGTGAGTGAGCACTGAGGAGACACCACACCACAGCTCTGTCCCTCTCTACAGAGAAGCTTCCACCCACAATGGCCTTGATCTCTAGTCAAGAGTGTAGATCTGTCACTAGTCTCAGTAGAGTTCAACAGGGTCTTCTGGGAAGGAAACCTCATTCTAATGATTGTATCCTCTCTAACTCACTTAAGGAGAATATAGAGAAACCTAAATATTGTGGGATTCTGGAATTCAGCACAATGGGACTCTAAGGCCACATATAGCTTTGTCCCCATATCTGGTTTCAGGGGGTGCACCAGGCTATCCTTGGAATCCTACTCTCTTACTATTTCTTAGGCCCTACTAAAAAATATATGGCTTCCCATGCTGGATTCCTTTTACCCAGGACTCACCCACTCTCCCTAAATGTGGGATTCCATCAAACCTGCCTCCCACATGTCATGGAGGTTGATCTGCAAGCTGGATTCTCTACAACACCCTGACAAGGATGGCTCCTTCACTAGAAAGGGATTGCAGGCTTCTAGAGTGACTTTATTTGGAGGTCTTGGTCCAACCCAAATGTTACTATGAAGCACCTCAGGAACTCAGTCCCATATCCTCAGACAGAAATTGGATTGGTTATCAATGATGCTTTGTGAAGCTCTTTCTTACCAAAAGGTGAGACTGGCCTCAGGACATGCTCCTGTAACAGCAGGGAGAGAGACTTTCATCCATGGCTGAAGTACCATACCAGATGCTTCAATGGAAGCAGGGATCAAAAGAGAAAGAGGCAGGTGATAGAGAGGGTGCCTCAGAGGCCCAGTGTGTGAATTCATTTATGGCCTCAAGTTATGGCTGAAAGCCTGAGGTCTCCAGAAGCATTTGTTGGGTATTGAGAATCACAGCGTTGTGCAACTCAGATATCCAACACTATCCAGAGGTTGTTAAAAGTATCTGCTTAAATACTGATACAGGTGACTCTTACAGAGAGCCATAGACACAAGAGCCTCCAACACATGATTCTGAGTGTCCCCTGCTGAAGCACTTGCTGTAGTCTTCAACCCCAGACCCTGCTGGAGGAGGGGGAGCGCTTGGATGCCCAGAAGGAAAATTCCAAACCATCTAAGGTCACAGCTGTGACTAAGACTCTCTCCTTAACCAAGCTTTAGTTAGGCTCTTCTGGTCCCTCCCTTTGACTAGGCCTCATCCTTGGGCCCAAGACAAACCCAGTCTTAGCAAAGAATCATGTGAAACCATTCCCCATCCTTGATATCTGATCAACCTTAATATATGACCAGGTTCCTGATCACCCACCTGTCCTTGGCTTATCTTTAGCAAGAATCCTCCTACCTTTGATGTCTCCTCTTGCTAATTTCCCAGCTACTGACCCTTTTATTCAGCTTGTTGCTTATAAATCCTGACTTGTCCTTGTATTCAGAGTCAAGCTAAATCTGTCTCCCCTATTGCAGTAGAGTTGACCCTTGTTGCAATAATCTTGAATATTATCATCTTAACTAGTGCCGGAATAATTTCTCTTTAACAGCTGAGACCCCTGACCAAGCTTTCCTGGGCAATGCCAGAAGCATTCCTGCTTTGGCCCTCAGGCTTGTAAAGACAAGAGCTACATCAGGCATGCTATCCAGGGGTGGGTTCTGGGATTCAAAGCCCAAATAAGACATTACTAGAAACTAGGACCAGGGAAGAAGCTGTCCCCTCTGGTCATTCTCAAACCTCTACCCATGTTTCTACCAGTCTCACAACACACAAACTCTCAATGTGACATCCCAAAGTTAGAGGGAGCTGTGTCTGGAGTACCGGCATGGTGAGGAAAGGAACCAGAGCTGGGTGGCAGAGGCTCTGGAGCAGACGGAGAGATGCTGGTGAATGCTCAACAGGGAGGCTGCCCAATCCACCCCTTGGTTTATGGAGACTAGCATCAATAGTGACAGCCCTGGGGACAGAGTTTTGAGAAAGAGAAGAGTGCAAAAGACTCCTGCAAATACCACATCCTGTTAACCTCCCAGAACAAAGTTAAGGTGAGGTTGATGGAGACTTTTTGCGGGTGTGGTAAAGAACATACTAGGAAGACAGAGAAATACAACTTCTGCACACACTCTTGGAGGTTGTATTCTCTAGGATTCTTGGTTATAAGTGATAGTAACCCAGCCTATCTTAAGTGGATGGAAGGAACCTATTAGCTCATGGAATTGAGAAGTATGGTTTTTAAGTTGCCCATTTCTAATTTGTAAAATTTCTAATTTGCCCATTTTAAGCAAAATTAGATCCAAGGACTCAAATTTTGTTGTCTGGGAACTGTTGCTCTGAGCCTACTTTCCTCTCTGTCAGCTTCATTCTCAGGCAGGCAACCTCTCCCCTTGCAGGAGGAAAGAAGACCACTAGCTGGTCTGGGCTAACAGTCCACAGTTTAAAAATCCTAGGACAAAGAGCAAAACTCTTTTTCAATATTCTCAGCAAAAGCCCAGGCATTGACTCCAACCTATAGAGCTTGGTCATGCGTCTGTCACTGGGCCCATCACGGTGTCCAAAAAGATGCATGCTCTGACAGGCCAAGCCTGAGGGAGAGCCTCACTTCTGAAGCCTGGGAGTTAAGGGGTGGAGGTGGGGTGGTATGAGAAATGTACTTTGAGTGGGAAGGGTTAGGTCTCCAAAGGAAAATACATAATCTGTCACCCAGAGAAGGACTTCTGGACAGGCAAAACCAGCATGCACTCAATGGGCTGTGAAGCCTCCTTGCTGCCTGAATGGCATCAGAGTTAAATTCTGGAGCTCTGAAGACAGGCAGAGGTAAGTTTAAGGCCTTAGGATTTCTATTATATGATCTCAGCAAATAGTTTCATTCCTGCGGGTCTCAGTTTTCTCACTGTGCAATGGAGATACAACCTACACTGTAGGAATGTTGGACAAGGCAATGTGTTCACCAGATGTTTGATGGGAATAGTCCTCCTTCCCAACCTCCCCCACCACTCTAGCTTGGATTCAACTGAATGAGGGTAAAGATCCTAGCTGCTTACTTTCATGGCCACTTCTCCACTCCTTGTATATACAGTAGGAACCTAGCCAAGATTTCTGGATTAAGTGAATGATGACAGAACTAATACATTTCTCCTCAGTATCAGCTCTCAAGCCTTAGCAAACAGAATTAGTCATTTCCTTCTCTTAACCTGATGGCAATTTTTATTAACTTCTCTTATAGCCCTTATCACCACGACTAAGAACCAGGCCTGTGTGTGACTCAACTCTGGATTCCACTGCTGGCCTAGTACCTGGCACCTAACACAGCACATGCTGCTGAGTATAAAAGACCACCTAGTCCATAAAGTCCATATATGAAGGACCCACAGCTAATGTTATCCTCAGTGGGGAAAAAACTAAGAGCTTTCACCCTAACATCAGGAACACCACAAGGTGTCCACTCTCACCACTGTTATTCAACATAGTGTTGGAAGTCCTAGCCTCAGCAATCAGACAACACAAAGAAATAAAAGGTATCCAAATCGGCAAGGAGGAAGTCAAATTTTCACTCTTTGAAGACAACATAATACTCTATGTGGAAAATGCAAAAGACTCCACCCCCCCAAAAAAAATAGTAGAACTGATACACGAATTCAGCAGTATCATAGGATATAAAGTCAATGTTCAGAAATCAGTTGCATTTCTATACACTAATAATGAAGCAGCAGAAAGAGAAAGCAAGGGATTGATCCCATTTACATTTGCACCAAAAACCATAAAATACCTAGGAATAAACTTAATCAAAGAGGTGAAAAATCCATACACTGAAAACTATAGAAAGCTTATGAAAGAAATTGAATAAGACACCCCAAAAAGGAAAAACATTCCACGCTCATGGAATAGAAGTACAAATACTGTTAAAACGTTAGTACTACCCAAAGCAATCTACATATTCCATGAAATCGCTATCAAAATAACACCAGCATTCTTCACAGAGCTAGAACAAACAATCCTAAAATTTTCTTGGAACCAAAAATTCTCTGAATAGCCAAAGCAATCCTGACAAAGAAAACCAAAGCTGGAGGCATCACAATTCTGGACTTCAAGCTATATTCAAAGCTATAATCATCAAGACAGCATGGTAGTGGCACAAAAACACATACAGATCAATGGAACAGAATGGAGAATTCAGAAATGGACCCACAAATGTATGGCCAACTAATCTTTGACAAAGCAGGAAAGAATATCCAATGGAAAAAAGACAGTCTCTTCAGCAAATGGTGTTGGGAAAACTGGAAAGCAACATGCAGAAGAATGAACCTGGACCATTTTCTTATACTACACACAAAAATAAACTCAAAATGGATGAAAGATCTAAATGTAAGAAAGGAAGCCAGCAAAATCCTAGAGGAGAAAACAGGCAACAACCTCTTTGACTTCAGCCACAGCAACTTCTTACTTGACATGTCTCTAGAGGCAAGGGAAACAAAAACAAAAATTAACTATTGGGGCCTCATCAAGGTAAAAAGCTTTGCACAGGGAAGGAAACAATCAGGAAAATTAAAAGGCAGTCAGTGGAAAAGGAGAAGATATTTGCAAAAGACATATCAGATAAAAGGTTACTATCCAAACTCTATAAAGAATGTATCAATTCAACACCTGGAAAACAAGTAATCCAGTGAAGAAATGGGCAGAAGACATGAATAGACATTTTTCCAAAGACATCCAGATGGCCAACAGACACATGGAAAAAGGCTCTATATCACTCATCATCAGCGAAATACAAATAAAAATCACCTCACACTTGTTAGAATGGCTAAAATTAACAACTGAGGCAACAACAGATGTTTGCAAGGATGCAGACCTTTTGTGCTGCTGGTGGTAATTCAAACTGGTTCAGCCACTCTGGAAAACAGTATGGGGGTTCCTCAAAAGTTAAAAATACAACTACCCTATGACCCAGCAATTGCACTACTGGGTATTTATCCAAAGGATACAAAACTGCTGATTCAAAGGGACACATGCACCCCAGTGTTTATAGTAGCACTATCAACAATAGTCAAATTATGCAAAGAGCCCAAATGTCCAACGACTGATGAACGGATAAAGAAGATGTGGTGTGTGTACACACACACACACACACACACACACACACACACACACTGGAATATTACTAGGCAATGAAAAAGAATGAAATCTTGCCATTTGCAACAACGTGGATGGAACTAGAATGTATTATGCTAAGTGAAATAACTTAGTCAAAGAAAGACAAATATCATATGATTTCACTCATATGTGAAATTTAAGATACAAAACAGATGAACATAAGGGAAGGGAAGCAAAATAACATAAAAACAGAGAGGGAGACAAACCATAAGAGACTCTTAAGTACAGAGAACAAACTGAGGGTTGCTGGCAGGGTGTTGGGGAGATGGGCTGGATGGGCTGGATGGGCAAGGGGCATTAAGGAGGACACTTGGAATGAGCACTGGGTGTTATATGTAAGTGATGAATCACTAAATTCTACTCCTGAAACCATTATTACACTATATGTTAACTAACTAGGATTTATTAAAAAAAAAAAAAAAACCTAACCAGAGTGGTCTGGGACACCAATCTGGGGAGGAGATACTGGGGTGTTGCCATTTTTCTCCCCATCACCAACAAGGTGGGGCTTCAGGGAATGAACAGTGGGCCCACAGTGGAGGTGGGACCCACTTTCACCAAATCATACCCTTCCATGCCTGGTAACTGCATATCTAACAGAGCAAGAGTGGCACTGACCAAATCAGACAGCCCCTCCTCCAGACCAATGCAGACACCAGTTCCAAGGCACCATCAGATATTGGTCCAGCAGTTTTGATTTGATTTTTCTTATTTGACTCTTGAAAAATTCTTACCCTGTGTGTGTGTGTGTGTATAATTTTTTCCATTCTTTTCTTCCTCTTGTTTCTTCCCTTCTCTATTCTGGTTGTTGGCTTGTTTAAGCAAATATTTTTAATCTATTCTTTTTAAACCTCTGTTGTATCGCCTTCTTCTTTATTTTCCTCTCTCTCTCTCTCTCTCTCTCTCTCTCTCTGGATTTATAATTTCTTTGATTCCCTGCCTTGTCAATATTGTTTTATTCTTTTTTTTCCCTGCCCCTGTCATTTCTCTCTTTGTATGGGATATGGTTTCTTCTACCACACACCCTTTTTAAATTTTTTTCCAGGGTTACTTCAATGAAAAATCAAAGCACACCTGGTGGAAGGTTCAAACTACCACTACAAGTGGGGAGATAAAGCAACAAGAGACAAAACAACAGAGAGCATGCAACACACTCCAAAAACACCTCCTGAATGGCCAGGCCCTGGACAGCATATGACCCCTTTTTAATATAGTAGTACTCGCAGGTGCAGGACACATAACAAGATATTAAAACATATAAAGGACAGAAAACTAACCAAAATAACAAAACAGAAGAATTCTTCTCAAAAGAAATTCTAGGAAGAATTTACAGCTAGAGAATTGCTCAAAACAGATATAAACAATATATAGAATCAAGAGTTTAGAGTAATAGTCATAAGATTAATAGCTGGGCTTGAAAAAAGCATAGAAGACAGCAGAGAATCTATTGCTGCAGAGATAAAGGAACTAAGAAATAGTCACAATGAATTAAGAAATGTTGTAAATAAGGTGCAAAATAAACTACATGCAGTGGCAGCAAGGAGGAAGGAAGCAGAGGGGAGAATAAGTGAAATAGAAGATAAAATTATGGAAAATGATGGTGAGAAAGAGAGAGATAAAAAATAGTAGACCACGAGGGGAGAATTAGAGAACTAAGTGATTCAATGAAACAGAATAATATCCATACTCAAAATTGCACTGGCATTCTTCTCAGAGCTCGAACAATCCTAAAATTTGTATGGAACAACAAAAGACCCCAAATAGCCAAAGTAATGTTGGAAAAGAAAACCAAAGTGAGAGGCATCACAATCCCAGCATTTAGCCTCTACTACAAAGCTGTAATCATCAAGACAGTATGATACTGGCACAAAAACAGACACATAGACCAATGGAATAGAATGGAGAATCCAGAATTGGACCCACAAATATATGGCCAACTAATTTTTGACAAAGCAGGAAAGAGTATCCAATGGAAAAAGACAGTCTCTTTAGTATGTGGTGCTGGAAGAGGTAGACAGCAGCAAGCAGAGGAATGAAATTGGACTAATTTCTTATACCACACAAAAATACACTCAAAATGGATGAAAGACCTAAATGTGAGACAGAAAACCATCAAAATACTAGAGGAGAAAACAGGCAACAACCTCTTTGACCTAGCCATAGCAACTTCTTACTCAACACGTCTGAAGGCAAGGGAAATAAAAGTAAAAATGAACTATTGGGACCTCATCAAGATAAAAAGCTTATGTACTGCAAAGGAAACAATCAACAAAACTAAAAGGCAACCAATGGAATGGGAGAAGATATTTGCAAATGACCTACTGGATAAAGGGTTCATATCCAAAGTCTATAAAGAACTGAACAAAACTGAACACCTGAAAAACAAATAATCCAGTGAAGAAATGGGCAGAAGACACTTTTCCAAAGAAAACATCCAGATGAGCAATAGACACATGAAAAGATGCTCAACATCACTCATCATCAAGGAAATACAAATCAAAACCACATTGAGATACCACCTCATACCAGAGTGGCTAGAATTAACAACTCAAGAAACAACAGCTGCTGGTAAGGATGTGGAGAAATGGAAACTCTCTTACACTAGTGGTGGGAATGCAAACTGGTGCAGCCTCTCTGGAAAATAATATAGAGGTTCCTCAAAAAATTAAAAAGTAGAATTATCCTACAACCCAGCAATAGCACTACTAGGAACTTATCCAAAGGATACAGGAGTGCTGATTCATAGGGGTACATGTACCCCAATGTTTATAGCAGCACTTTAAACAATGGCCAAATTATGGGAAGAGCCCAATGTTCATCAACTGATGAATGGATAAAGAAGATGTGGTTTATATATACAATGGAATACTACATGGCAATGAGAAAAAATGAAATCTTGCCATTTGCAACAATGTGGATGGAACTGGAGGGTATTATGCTGAGTGAAATAAGTCAGACAGAGAAAGACAGATATCATATATTTTCACTCATATGTGAAATTTGAGAAACTTAACAGAAGACCATGGGGGAAGGGAAGGAGTAAAAATAGTTTCAAACAGAGAGGGAGGCAAACCATAAAAGACTCATAAATACAGAGAAAAAACTAGGGGTTGATGGGGGAACAGGGGAGAGGAGAAAATGGATGATGGGCATTGAGGAGGGCACTTGTTGGGATGAGCACTAGGTGCTGTATGTAGGCAAAGAATCATGGGAATCTACCCCAAAAACCAAGAACTCACTGTATACACTGTATGTTAGCTAACTTGACAATAATTATATTTAAAAAAAGAAAAGAATAGTGATTGACCATACAGGATCTTTTAAAATCTACTTTGCTGCAACTTTTATAAGAAATCATAGATTTATCTTTTAAGAAAATTTGAGGCTAAGAATTAATGCCAAGAACTCACCATCAGACTTTACTTGGAATACCTATAGATTTCAGTGAATTTCTATTTTCCTGAGGTCCCGAAGATATCCTGAGGTTCCTCAGCCTTTCAGGAAGTGATCTTTCTTACTCATCTGGCAAGGCTGCTGGGAACCCTGTATGCAAGGTAGTAGGCCAGGTTTTCCAGGGTTCTTTTAAAGCCAATCTTAGTTCCTAAAAATTATCTGGCCATATCAACTTGTATGCATATTCTCAAACATGAAATTCAAATCAAAGCCTTGGCAATATAACCAATGTTTCCAAATATGTCTTGTTATAAAGAGAATAGATTCTTTATGAAAGTATAGTTAGCATACAATATATTAGTTTCAAGTGTACAACATAGTGATTTATTAATTATATACATTATAAAATGCTCATTACTGTACGTGTAGTTATTGTGTGTCAACATATAAAATTATTACAATATTATTGAATTCCATTCCCTATGCTGTACTTTTTATCCCTGTGACTTTTTTGTTTTATAGCTGGAAGTTTGTACCTCTTAATCCCCTTCACTTATTTTACCCATTCCCTCACTTCCTTTCCCACTGGCAACCACCAGTTTATTCTCTGTATATATGAGTGTATTTCTGTTTTATTGTTGTCTTGTTCATTTGTTTTGTTTTTTTTTTAGATTCCACATATAAGTGAAATCATTAAAAAAAAAGTTTTTTAATTAAAATAAAAAGATCACCTGGTCCAATCTCCTGACCTTACCTTACAGATATTGACACACAGACCCAAAGAGGTTAAACAGTTTGCCCAAAGCCTATACATAGCTTAGCAGTTGAGCCATGACTTCTAGTCTAATACTCTTCCTTCTACTTCATACCACCCGGACATTGTCTGGTTCTCCAATGCTACCATGAGCAATACACACTGCTAGAGATAAAGTGAAGTTCTTGGTCCTCTGTAAGGGAAAGGGACATTCTCAGTATGGAAAGCCACCAGCACAGAGAGAAGGGCCAAGTCCCGAATGAGCTGAAGGCTCATTTATGTGTTCCATCTCACATATAAGAACATCTTCAGTCTCAGAGGGTTTCCTTTTGCAACTTCCCCTTCTTCCCACTAGCTTAGTTGGGCTCAGCCATTCCTTCCCAGCTCCCACAACACATGCATGCTTAACACAAAACCATTGATGGGGGAGGCCACCAGGCCTTCTTTGGGTTGGAGATTGAATGTGAAATCCCGCAGCAACAGGTTGTTAAACCTGTTCTCCACACTATTGTATCCCATTCTCCATCTGAAGGAAGACTGCCAAGCCAGTCTCTCTCCTTCCCTAACTATTCCCAAATCCAATTTCCAAAAGCCCAGGTGCCTTTCTCAGTTAATTTCTATTAAAAATAGAATCTATCATTACCACATTCAAGATAGTTTATGCTATTCTCTTTGGAGAACATGAAAAGATATTTCTTTCATTCATTCATTTGTTCAACAAACAGTGACTACTATGTTCCTGGCACTGAGCATACCAAAACAAATAAATGAAGAATGAAGAATGTGTCTGCTGGCTAAGGCATCTGAGTAACCCAGTAATAACATCTGTTTCAAAAATCCCTAAAGCAGAGAATCTTCCTCATTCACTGCCACCCTGCCCCCCATGATATTTCATTCAAAGAAATGCATTGAAGAGCATGTCTTTAATGGATTTCTAATTAAGAGGAAAGGTTCTTTCGGGTAAACTTGATCTCAGACTGTCAAAAGATGTTTTTCTTAAAAATAAAAAATGAAAATAGCAGGTGGGTTCAGACTAATATTGCTAATAGCTAATATTGCTAGAAAGAAGGTTGAGGTGATATGCTCACCGCTTCCTTAACAAGAGGAGAAAAGCCTGCTTCTAAATTTGAAGTATGCTCACTGTTTTGATGTAAGAAAACATGTAAGACTCCATCAAACATCTCTTTTGAAGGAGCTCAGAAGCACCCAGTGCAATTTTCTCTAGGACTCAGGTGCACAGCAAATATATCTCAATGAATGAACTTGGCTGTGGATAAACCATTTGCTTCCACTTTCATTTGCAATGAATTCATTCATTTTGCAAAGTTAATGACCCTAACTTGTTAGTGTTAGTTGAGCTTCTGGAATGTTCCCTAGTATCTTAATGCTCCTTCCTTACAAAGCATAAGAAAGTATCCTTTTTAGTATAAAAAGGGACATTTTGGTTCCTTATTTATCTAAATATCTAACTTTTGAGTGAGGAAACTGAGGCCCAGAGTGTTTTGCTCAAGAACACACAGTGTGTTAGCACTAGAGCCAAGACTAAAATAAGCCTCTTAACTCCAAATTGAGAGTTATACTTAAAGAAGCCCATTAAATAACTGTAATCTTTGAAATTTACATAAGAGTTTACTGATTGTTAAGGATCTATTATGTATCATGTACTTTACACACATATTTCTTCTTTTAATCTGTACATAAAACCTCCAAGATAAGGGTCATTAAAAGATGCTGCTAAAGCATTTAAGTATCATCACGTGTAGCACTTAGGGTGTACTGAGTACTTCCTATATATTATCTCCAATTTTCACAAAAATCCTGCAAGGTATGATTATTCCTGTTTCACAAATAATAGACTTGGTTCTCTGAGAGATTAAGCAATTTGCCAAATTCACGCAGCTAGGAAATGATGGGGCTGGATCCAAATTTCAAAGCCTGTGCACTTCCCCTATAATGCTGTCCACGGAGGCAGCCAGAGATATTCTCCCAACCTAAATAAATGGTATCAGAGACAATCCTCCTCAGCAGGCCTATCGTTTCCCACATAACACCACACCCACAGCATTGCATAGCTGCCTCCACTGACAGTACAACCAGTAAAAGTCAGCAGAGGCTTCCAGGTGGAACTGAGTGAGCTCTAGTACAGTGGTGCCACATGAAGTGATCCTGCTTTAGGCTCTCGGGGTCTTCTGGGCCTTAGCTTGTCAGAGGAAAACTTGCCCCTACCGTGTCTTTTAGGGGTAGCTTGTATCCTTGAAAATAAGTTCATATTAGCCATATCACAAGATAATAATCATAAGAATTATGATAATGATATTGATAAATATCACTTATTGAGTATATGTTATACGTGGTGTGCTTTGCATTCATTGTCTCTAATGGTTATGAAGCTAGACATACCTGCCTAAGAGACAAAGCCTATTTTCCATTCAGGACACATTCCTCATGTTGAATTATGGTGCTGAAGAGTACCCTAAAGAAAGTGAACAAAGAATTGTTATGGAGAAGGTGGGGGTCTTACCTCATTCTACAGTGATTTACTGAATATTCCCTAGTAAAGGATCATTGCCAAAAGTTTGTTTTTCTTGTATAAGTTGTGTTTAATAGCTTACTCTAAAATCGGAACTGTTGATAACATGATCAGTACTCAAGTCTAGAGTAAGTCTATTGCTGTTTGCTTTTGGGTTTTTTTTTTTTTTTTGGTGCTCTTTAATAGTTATGTCAAACACTTATGCTATGATGTCTCAGGCAACAATCTGGTAAGATTTTGAGAAATCTTGTCTGTGTCATCATAGAATAACACATTTACACATTGGATCATAATATGTGTCACTCCTGGGAAGACTTAGGAAGTTAGGTGGCCTCTTCTATTGCACCTTGATTTTAGTAATTTTTTCGTACTGGTATTTTGGGAACAAAACAGTGTGTTAGGCCAAGGGAGCCATCTCACATCTTACTATGTAGTGGCAGCAACATCTTGTTTGTATCCATATCAGCATCCAAAACCAAACTCATTCTAAAAAGTGGAGACAGGGACTTATTTTCAAAGTGTCTCAAAAGCCTCCTACTCTTTTGCAGCTTTTGGCCCCTTTTGGATGGCTTTGTAAAGCAAGATCATGACAATAGGAATGAACTGGAGCACTTCAAGTAAAAGCCATTGGTTTTAAAACATGGCAAAATAAGGAAGAGTGAAAGTTCCAGTGTGAGTCCATCCTCCTATGCTCTGTAGAGAAAAAATATGTCCAAGTACTGACTCTGAGCCTGTGGAAACACTTGATATATTCATGGAGACATTTAACATTCTGACCAAAGAAGAGAGAAGGCCCAATGCAATCTGAGCATCGAAGACTAGGTTCTATTTCATTCCTCCTGCTGGAGCAAATAACCATAGCTCAATTAGCTGAGAAAGAGGTGTTGAATTCATAAGAAAGGCCTTGCATTGTTGTCTAAAATACACCAAAATGGCAAAAAAGCTAAAACTAAAATGCTGGGCTGAGGTTAGATACAGGAAAAGATGTAGACAGGGTATAAAAGCCAAGTATGAAGAGTCATAATGAGCCAAATTCAGACATGACACAGCTCCAAATACAGTCTAAACATTAGTGATTTCTGGGAAGTTTTCTGCAGATTAGTTTCATCTGTCACATGCAGATTCTTATACCCTATCTTGACATATTGCAGTGATTCAGTTTATTTTGACCACCTACATGTCATTTCCTTTCACAGCTACACAACATACATACACACATAAGCAACATTGATCTCACTTAAAAATTATATACAAACCAACTGAGACTGGATATTTGTTCAATCAGCCAAATGTTTGGAAAATTTTCCATTCATCTGGGGAAAAAAATAAGTTATATCCTTTATCTCAAACTATAAATAAAATTAAAATTCTAGGAGGACTACAGATTTAAACATAAAAAAAGATCATAAATATAAATTAGAGATAATACCTCTAGCTATGGTGGCCTGAAAGATTGGAAGATCCTCTCTTCAAAAGACAAATAACTGAAAAATTTTGTTTGTGAAAACCTATTCAATTTTTTTGTTGTTGCTTATTTAGAGAGAGAGGGAGAGAGAGCATGAATGGGGGAGGGACAGAGAGAGAGACAGGAGAGTGAGAATTTAAAGCAGGCTCCATGCTCCATGTAAAGCCTGATGTGTGGCTCAAACTTATAAACTGTGAGATCATGACCTGAGCCGAAATCAAGATCCAGATGCTTCACTAACTGAGCCACCAGGCGCCCCTCGTATTTCTATAAGGAGAGCAGGAATCTGAAGCTTCTTGCCTGGGGGACTCTGATCCCCCATCCCAGTTCATTTGGCAATATTAGTTAATTTTTACTACTAGGGCAGGTCTAAGAACATCAGCAGCTTCACTGCTAGGGGCAGATTTAATTTAGGGCAGAGAGTAAAACTCTCACTGGTAGTGTTGTTAATTAAAATAACAAAGCTGGTAAAAAAAAAAAAAGAATGGGTAAAACCTGTAGCTCTGCTAGGCTGAGGTTGCAGTCCCATCTGGGGCAAGGGGCAGCCCAGTCAGGAATTTATGGGGAAAATAATAAATAATATAATAACTTATGTCGTAGAAATAAGAAAGCTATCGAAGGGCTAGATAAACTCTCCACACATCCCTGGATGATTGGGAAACTACACATGTGTGCAAGGGAGACTTGAGAGAACGTGGTATAAAAGGAAAGCCAAAGCATTCATGAGAACTGGCTGAATTTTGAATGCATTCCCCAACCCAGAAACAGATTCATTGGCAGAGAGTGGAACTTTTACAAATTCAAGATAGTTGAGCACTAGTGATTCTGCCTAAATCACTGGTTGATCACTAAGCTATGGAGACATAGAGATGACCCACAGGAAGTTAGGATAAAAAAAATTTTTAAAGCATGAAAAAACTAAGCAAATTTATCAGTGGCCACTCACAACAAAGGAAATAGATTCTACAGTTTAAGTACAGGAAAGTTACAAAAATAAAGAAAAGAGAACCTCAGAGTGGAAAATTAGAACCTAGAGTTTCAACAAAATATTATCAATATACTATCCAAAATATCAGTGTTAAACAAAAATTATGAAATACACAAAGTAATAGAAAAGTGTGACCATATTCAAGGATAAAAGCAGTCAATAGACATGAATTCTGACTGTGCCCAGATGTTGGAAGTAGCAGACAAAGGCATAAAAGCAGCTATTATAAGTATGCATAAGTATTAAAGGAACCTATGTTAAAAGAATTAAACGAAAATACTATAACAACAATTGAAAATAGAGGATCTTAATATAAAAATATAAACTATAAAATGAACCAAAGAAAAAGCAGAGTTGAAAAATATAACCAACAAAATGAAAAATGGGTTTGAGAATAGATGTGAGATGACAGAAGAAAAAAAGGCCATATAGATTATAGATACTATACTCTCTGAGGAACACGGAGAAAAATTATTAAAGGAAAATAAACAGACCCACAGAGACCCTCCCGACAACATGAAGAATACCAGCATACATGTAACGGGAATCCCAAAAGAGGAGAGTGAAAGGGACAGAAAAAAAAAACAAAAACTGAAGTAGTAATTCCTGAAAACTTCCCAAATGTGCTGAAAAACATCCATAGGCAGGTTCAAGAAACCCAACAAACCTAAGTAGGATAAATACAAGAGATTCATACATCATAGTCAAATTGTTGAAAGCTAAAGACAATGAGAAAACCTTGAATGCAGTAAGAGAAAAATGACTGTCATGTACAGGAGAACAACAAATATATCAGCCGACTTTCTAGCAGGAAAAATGGAGGCTAGAAGGCAGTAGAATGACATGCTCAAAGAGCTGAAAGAAAAAGAGTGTTAGCCAATATATCTAACATAACTATCTTTCAAAAGTGAGGGCAAAATAAAGTCACTCAAAGATAAACAAGAACTGAGAAAATGTATAGCAATCAGAACTGTCCCTTGAGAAATACTAAGGGATGACTTTCAGGTTGAAAAAAACAAAAAAAAAGATGCCAGTTAGTAACTTGAATTCACACACACACACACACACACACACACACCAATACTTGAAATGTTAATTATGTGGATACTTGCATAAATATGTATTATTCTCATTTTTCCCTGAATTTCTTTTCTAAAGTGATTGCCTATCAATAACTATAATGATGTACTGTTGAATTTGAGACATATACAGATACAATACATGTGGCCATAATAGCACAGATGAAGGAGGAAGAAATAGAGCTATTCTGGAGCAAAGATGCTATATTTTACCAGAACTGCCATTATTAAACTGAAGCAGGTTGCAATAAGTTTAGATACATACTGTAACCTAGACCACCACTTTGAAAATTAATTTTTAAATAGTTAATAAAACAACATAGAAATTGAAATGGCATACTAAAAATACTTGTTTAACACAAAAGAAGGCAGCAAAAGAGGAAAAAGCAACAAAACAGACATGAGACATACAGAAAACAAACAGCAAAATGGCAAATGTATAGTCAACCATAACAACTAAATTAAATGTGAATGGCAATCATCTTAAACTTCAGTCAAAAGGCAATTATCATCAATCTGATAAAAAAGCAAGTTCCAAGTATATACTGTCTTCAAGTATGCTTTAGATTTAAGGACAAACATAGATTGAAAGTACTTTTACTTTATATATACATATATCATGCACAGTTATCATAAATAGCTAGAGTACCTATGTTAGTATCAGCAAAAATATAATTTATGACAAAAATATTGCTAGAGATTAAAGAACACTAATGATAAAAGGATTACAACATTGGGAACCTATAAAATCTGTAAATATATAGGCACCTAATAGCAGAGTGACAAATAAATGAAGCAAACATTGACAGAATTGAAATAGACAATTTAATAGCTATAGTTGGAGATTGCAAGTCCCTTCTCTCAGTAATTAAACTAGAAATAAAAAAGGACATTGAAGACTTGAACAACTGTAAACTAACATACCTAATACATATAGAACACTCCCTCCAACAACAGCAGATTACATAATGGTTTCAAACCCACACGGAACATTTTCTAGGACATGTTAAATCATAAAACAAATCCCAATAAACTTAAAAGGACTAAACTCATGAAATATATTTTGCAACCATGGTAGATCCAAACCGAAAATCAACAACAGAAAGAAATTTGGGAAACCCTCAAAATTTTTGAAAAATATACTTCTAAATAACCCATGAGTCAAAGAAGAAATCACAGTGTTAATTAGGTAATATGTCAAACTGAGTGAAAACAAAACCAAACATACCAAAGTGTATGAGTGCAGTTAATGCAATATTCAAAAGAAAACTCATAGCATTAAATGCTTAAATTAGAAGGAAGATCTGTAATCAATAATCTAAGTTTTACCTCAAGAAGGTAGAAACAGAAGAGCAAATCAAACCCAAAGTAAGTACATTGAAAGAAACAATACAGATCAGAGTAGAAATAAAATAAAAACAATAAAGAAAAAACCCAACAAAATGAAAAGTTGATTCTTTAAAAAGATGAATTGATAAAACTTCTACTAGACTGACAAAAAAGAGATATAAATAACCAAAATCAGGAAATAAAAGGGGATATAACCAGCAATCCTACAGAAACTAGAAGGGTTATAAGGGAATATTATGAACTACTTAATGACAGCAAATTATACAAATTAGATGAGATGGATAGATTTCTAGAAAGACAAAAATTACCAAAACTGACTCAATAAGAAATTAAAAATCTAAAAAGACCAATAACAAACGAGAAATTGAATTAGTAATTAAAAATCTTCCCACAAAGCATAGCCCCAGATGACTTTACCAGTGAGTTTTATCAAATATTTAAGGAAAAAATGTAAACAATCCTATATAAACCCTTTCCAAAAATACGTTTATTAGTTTGCCATAATGAAACACCCCAAACTGAAAGGCCTAGACAACAGAAATGTACTGCCTTATAGTTCTGGAGGCTGGAAGTCTGAGATCATCATGTTGGCAGGGTTGCTTCCTTCTGAGGGTAGGAGGGAAGTGTCTGTTCCAGGACTTTCTCCTTGGCTTGTAGATGGCCATTTTCTCCCTCTGTTTTCACATAGTCTTCCCTCTGTGTCAGTGTCCACATTTCCCCTTATAAGGACACCAGTCAGATTAAATTAGGACCTACACTAATGATCTCATTTTAAGTTGATTACCCATGTAAAGACCCCATCTCCAAATAAGGTTACATTCTGAGATACTGGTGGTCAGCACTTCAACATATGAATTCAGTGTAGGGGCACAATGCAATCTATGATAATAGGTGAGGGGCAAACATTTGCCAGCTAATCCTATGGGGCCCATATTATCACCGAGATACCAAAGCAGGACAAAGACATCACAAGTAGAGAAAACTATAGACCAATATCCCTCATGAACATTGATATAAAAAATCTTTAAAAAATAATATTAGCAAACTGAATACATAAATATGTATATATCTTTAATTGCACACCATGATCAAATGGGCATTGCCTCAGGAAAGGAAGGTTGGTTTAATCTCTGAAAATAAATTAATGTTATATATCATATTAATAGAATAAAGGACAAAAATCACATGATCATCTAAAAAGGTATAGGAAAAAGCATTTGACAAAATCCAATACCCATTCATGAAAACAAAACAAAACAACTTTCTACAAAGTAGGCAAAATGCAAATTTCCTCAACCTGATAAAGAACTCTAAAAAACCTAGTTTAGTGTTATACTTAATGGTGAAAGGCTGAAAGTTTTCCCCTGAAATCAGAACAAGACATTCCATTCTTACCACTTCTATTTAAAGTGTGACTGAATCTTTTACCTAAGAGTATGCTAGAACAACAAGTAAAAGGCATCCAGACTGGCAAGGAAGAAGTAAAACTGTCCTTATTTACAGATGATGTGTGTAGAAAATCTGATGGGATCTACAAAAAATTTACTAGAAGCAATGAGTAAGTTTAACAAGTTTGCAGGATACAAAACCAATTACAAAAATCAACCCTATTTCTGTATCTTAGCAACAAACAATCTAAAAATGAAATTAAGAAAATAAATAGTGATAAAAAGAATAATTTAGAAAAATGTTATCAAAATAAGTGTAAGACTGAGAACTTCAAAACAATGTTTTTAAAAGATCTAAATAAATGGAGAAGCATACCATGTTCATAGGTTGGAAAACGCAAATTGTTAATATGGCGATTCTACCTAAATTGATCTGCTGATTTAGATGCAATCCCTATCAAACTCCCAACAAAATTGTTTTTGTAGAAATTAGCAAGTTGACCCTAAAATGTATTTGAAAATGCAAAAGCCCTAGACTAGCCAATACAAGTTTGAAAAAGAGGGCGCCTGAGTGGCGCAGTCGGTTAAGCGTCCGACTTCAGCCAGGTCACGATCTCACGGTCCGTGAGTTCGAGCCCCGCGTCAGGCTCTGGGCTGATGGCTCGGAGCCTGGAGCCTGTTTCTGATTCTGTGTCTCCCTCTCTCTCTGCCCCTCCCCTGTTCATGCTCTGTCTCTCTCTGTCCCCCCAAAAAAATAAATAAACGTTGAAAAAAAAAAAAGAAAAAGAGAAATTGAAAAATTCACATTACTTCACTTTAAAATGTACTGTAAAACACAGTAATCGAGAAAGTGTTGTATTAGTATAAGGATAGATGCATTGATCAATGGAATAGAATAAAGAATATAGAAATATACCCCTACATTAACAGACAATTTATTTTCAACAAGAGGCCAAGACAATCCACTGTAGAAAAGACAGGGGTTTTTTTTTTTCCAGCAAATAGTGCAAACACAATGGGATATGTATATGCAAATAAATGAATTTAGACCTTTACCTCACACCACACGCAAAAGTTAAGTTAAAATGGACCATAAGCTTCAATATGGAGCTAAAGCTATAGAACTTATAAAAGAAAACAGGAGGGAATCTCTGTGGTCTTGGATTAGACAAAATATTCTTAGATTTGACATCACAAGCATGATCCATAAGAGAAAGAATTGATAAATTGCACTTCAACAAAATTTAACTTTTGCTCTTCAAAAGATACCATCAAGAAGATAAAAAGACAAATCCTGCACTTGGAGAAAATATTTGAAAATCATGTATTTGAAAAAGGACATAATCTACATCAGACAAAGAATTCTTACAGCTCAATAATGAGAAGGCAATTTAAAATATGCAAAAGAGAGGTACCTGGGTGGCTCCGTCGATTAAGCATCAGATTCTTGATTTTGGCTCAGGTCATGATGTCACAGTTGTGAGATAGAGCCCTGCATTGAGCTCTGTGCTAGGTATGGAGGCTGCTTAAGATTCTGTCTCTCCCTCTCCCTTTGCCCTTCTCCCACATGCATGCGTGCGCACACGCATGCTCTCTCTCTCTCTCTCTCTCTCTCTCTCAAAAAAAATAAATAAACATTTTAAAAAAATGATGTAGCAATTCTACTCCTAAGTATCTACTGAAAATAAATGTATAAGGCATACATCTACATGAAGATTTACATGTGAACCTTTTAAGTAATACCATTTATTTAATGTGAAACTGGATATAATTCAAATGTCCATCCACTGGTGAATAGATAAACTAAGTGTGGTGTATCTGTATGTCTGCATATATATACAAGGAAATGCTATTTAGCACTAAAAAGAAACAATCTACTGATATACCATGAATATACCTCATAATCATTATTCTAAATGAAAGAAGACAGGTACAAAAGATGAAATATTGCCTGGTTCCATTTATATGAAAATGCAAATCTATAAAAATAAAAATCAGATCAGTGGTTGCCTAAGTCTAAGGGTGAGGGTGAAAAATACGAATAGATATGAGGGAATTTTTGAGGGAAATGTCTTAAAACTGGATAGTTGCACAACTCTGCACATTTGCAAAAATAAAACAGTCCATTTATCTTGGGTAAATTTTTTGCTTGTAAATTATATCTCAATAAAGCCTTCAATTAAAAAGGAAAAAAGTACTAGAAGAGAAATAGAATAAATAATATATGTTTATTAAGTATTGTAGAAGCAAGTGATGTGAGAATGAAAAAATATTTTAAAGGAATAATTGACAATTTGCTAAAGAAAGGGGAGTGTGAAGGAGAGGAAGGCATTAAAAGTACCAGAAGTTTTCACATCAAAGTTGGTCATCTAAGCTGCTCTATGGTGTAAAATATTACTATTCAGTTGAGTTTGATAGGCAATTGAAAATGCAACCCTGGAACTCAGAGAGATGTCAGTTTGAAGGATGCAGATTTGGAAATCTTCCATGGAGTTGAAATCATGAGAGTGGATGAGATCATGAGGAAGAATATTGAGAGCAAGGAGGACAGGACAGGACCTTGCAGAATACCCTCACCTGAGGAGCCTGAAGAGGAAGTTAGAATAGAGATAGCTACGGAATTCTAAAGGGGAAAAAAAAAACCCAAAAAACAAAAACCTGTGCCTTTATGAGAGTCACCCTGAAGAACAGACATGGTGATGGGAGATTCACACAGAGACACAGACCGGTGTCAGGCAACGCACAGGCCGAAGGGTGCGGTATTTTCTAGATAATAAAGATTGAAAATGTGACAGCTTTTGTTTTTTTGCCTAACTTTATCAATTTATTTAGAAGAAACATTTTGGGAGTGCCTGGGTGTCTCTGTTGGTTAAGCATCTGACTCTTGGTTTCAGCTCAGGTCATGATCTTACAGTTCATGAGTTCTGCACTGACTTGAGCCTACTTAGGATTCTCTCCTTCTCTCTGCCCCTCCCCTGCTTACTCTCTGTCTCTCTCTCTTTCTCAAATTTTTTTTCAACATTTTTAAATTTATTTTTGGGACAGAGAGAGACAGAGCATGAACGGGGGAGGGGCAGAGAGAGAGGGAGACACAGAATCGGAAACAGGCTCCAGGCTCCGAGCCATCAGCCCAGAGCCTGACGCGGGGCTCGAACTCCCGGACCGCGAGATCGTGACCTGGCTGAAGTCGGACGCTTAACCGACTGCGCCACCCAGGCGCCCCGCTCTTTCTCAAAATGAATGATTGAATGAATAAGAAACATTTTGGCTTTGGTTTGTTTTTGTTGTTATTATGTATTATATTTCCAAGTAGATAATACATTAATCAATATGATTTTTAAATTAAAGCAATATTAAAAAAAAAACATACAGCACCTCCCTACCTCCCAATAGATAACAACTTATAATAGTTCTCTGCTTTTCTTAGGGAAAGTATTTTGAAAGAGACACAGGATTTGAGTGCAATTATGTAAAACGGGGTGAAAATAATAAGAGGTGAGGGAAGAAGTTGAAAGGACAGGGAAGGATAGACAGGGATAGAAAAAGAACACAGAGAAGATACAAAGGTGGAGATTGGGGGATCTCATGTGGAGCTTAATTGACATTTCCTGGGTCCCTGTTCCAGGCCCACAGCCCTGTGTCTACCTTGCCTCCTTATACAGAATCTGACCTTATTTGCTGGGACAGCAACATTGACCCTCTTCTTATATCTATGCCCACATCTCTGCCTATTGCCTCCGTCCCTGTGGGGATGGGGACAAGAAGGCTGCTCAGGTTTTAAAGAGATGCAGGTTTTCAATATAGTCCTCAGAAACTCAGTTACTAAATGCAATGCATACTTCTAACTGGATCTTTTTATTATAAACAACATCATCGGGACAACTGAAGACACTCGAATTTGGATGGTGGTAATGTGTCAGTGTTCATATCCCAATTTCAATGGTAATATCGTGGTTATATAGGAAATCCCCTGCTTTGCAGGAACTACTAGAATATTTAGAGTAATAGAGAATCATGTGGGCAGCTTACTCTCAAATGGTTTGGGTGGGGGAGGGAGTTCTTGTACTATATTTGCAACTTTTCTATAAATTCGAAATTGTTTCAAATTAAAAAAAACTCTATGTTAGTGGGTAGGTTGGTTTGGTGTTATGTTTTTGAATTGTTGGTTAGAAAACCCAACAGAATGGAACAGGAAAGGGAGGGGGGCATGTGTTCCCCAGTCCTGGTTTTTGCAGAACTCGGGGTTACGTAAGACTAAAGTAACCCTGTTTGCCTTGCAAAATGTAAACAAAGGCATTACACTTGCACAGGGTAATAATGTGCTTTCCTCATCCCAGCTAACAGCAGGACTCCAGTAATCAGACCAAATAAGCCCAGTCAATGGCGCTGGGAAGGTTGGCTCCCAGAAAGGAAGGCAATTTAAGTAATTAGCCAGTCTTTATGGCAGGATCATCTCCCAGCCACAGCAGGGTGTGAGGGAGCACATGGCTGTTATGCAATAAAGGCAGTCCTTCATTTTTACACTCTCTTCTTCTAACTCAAACTTTCAAAGCATGCCCAGAGAGGACACTTTTCCTCAGTGATTCTCAGTGTCCCAGATGGAAAAAAAGGTTGATGGCTGAGCCCAACCAGCACATGCTGACAAGCTTTTGTTTCATTTGGGTTTGTTTCCAGATGAAAACAGCTTCATTGTTTTCCCGGATTATAAAAGGAATCTATGCTTGTTATTAAAACAAATTGGGGTGCCTGGGTGGCTCAGTCGGTTAAGCGTCCGACTTCGGCTCAGGTCATGATCTCGCAGTTCGTGAGTTCGAGCCCCACGTCAGGCTCTATGCTGACAGCTCAGAGCCTGGAGCCTGCTTCGGATTCTGTGTCTCCCTCTCTCTCTGCCCCTCCCCCACTCATGCTCTGTCTCAAAAATAAATAAAACATTTTTAAAAAATTAAAAAAACAAATTTAGACAAAAACAAATAAGGACAGCTATAAAGTTGAAAGTTAAAACTATCTATAATCTTCCCAACCAGAGAAAGCTAGGGCTCATATTTTGGTCTATTAGCCTTCAAGTTTGTGTAATCATAAATAAAAGTATAATTATACTAAAGAAACTGTGTAATAACCATCATGATCTTTATTTTCCTCTTACTCAATCATAGTCATCTTTATTTATTAATAAATACAAATTCATGACATCATACTACAGAGAGACCTTTGCTCAGATAACCCAAGAAAAAATAGGCAAACAACTTGAGCAGTCTTTTGAGGGCAATTCCCAATAAATATTAAAAGAATGCTCAGCTTCATTACTCATCAGGAAAATTCATATTAAAACCATGATTTCCCACTGGAATGGCTAAAGCGGAGACAAATAAAAAGCACACGGTAGCAAGAATATGAAGCCGTCTGACCTATCATAGATTTCTGGGGGTTGTAAATCGGTATAACCACTTTGGAAAACTGTTTGGCAGTATCTATTAAGACTAATCACATGTATAAATGGAGGTCAGTAGTTCTATTCCTAGGTAGACAACCAACAGAAATGAATATTTGTGTTCACTGAAACACGGGTACAAGAAGGTACATAGCCTCATTATCCATGATAGGTCCATACTGGAAATAACCCAATGTCCACATATAATAGAATGGATGAACAAACTATGGTATATATATAATGGAATACTATATAATAATGAGAATGAAATGGATCACAACTACACATAACAATGTGAATGACTCCCACAAACATGGTGTTGAGAAACAGAAGCCAGCCACAGAAGATTATACGTGGTGTGATCCATTTATAGAAAAGAGACACCAAGAGCAAGCTGACTCATCAGGTAAAGTCAGAATAGATGTTACCCTTCTCAGGACATAGGGACTACCAGGGGTACATGGGGACTTTTGGGGTATGGCAAAGTTCTCCTTCTTGATCTGCATACTCGATATATACATGTGTTCACTGAGTGAAGTTTATCAAGCTGTGCCCTTAGGATGTATGTATTTTTCTGTATTTGTATGTGAGTATGTAAATATACTATAGACAGACTACTAATAAAATTAAAATGATTAACTCTCCAAAGCCTAGAATCAATTGGATCATATTCAGAAAGTTTTTTCTCACAAACTGTAGGAGTTTCCTGGGGCACCTGGGTACCTCAGTCTGTTAAACATCAGACTCTTGATTTTGACTCAAGTTATGATCTCACAGTTGATGAGTTTGAGCCCACTGTCAGTGCAGAGCCTGCTTGAAATCTCTCTCTCTGCCCCTCCCCCGCTTGCACTTTCTCTCTCTCTCTCTCTCTCTCTCAAAAATGAATGAATAAATACATACATACATATATACATACATTTTTTAAAAATTACAGGAGTTTCCTTGGGGCACCTGGGTGGCTCAGTTGGTTGAGCATCTGACTTCAGTTTAGGTCATGATCTCACGGTTCGTGGGTTTGAGCCCTGCATCTGGCTCAGTGCTGACAGCTTGGAGCCCAGAGCCTGCCTCAGATTCTGTGTCTCCCTCTTTCTCTCTCTGTCCCACCCTCACTCACACTCTTTCTCTCTCTCAAAAATAAATAAATGTTTAAAAAAGTATAGACATTTCCTAGTTAAGGCAAAACAACATCCAAAATTCATACTATACTAGTGGCATTTCCACTTTGAACCCTCTTCCACTATTTTGACCTGTATCTACCTGTCTCCTTTCAGTATGCATTGCTATGCCAAGTAATGGAGAATATTCCAACCCTTGTCCCCTACAGTGACCCCCAAAGGACTAGAACAATGGTTCTTACTAGGGCTTACATTGGAAGCACCTGAAACCCACGTGCATCTATGCAAGGGCAAGTCAGGTTATGAATTGCATGTTGTAGAGATGCTGTTGATCACCACCCAGCTTCTGCCTCAGAGCTGAAGTACTCATGTTCCTAGCTGCAGGAAATGTTGCTTGATAAGGACTCAAGAGAGTCTGTCCCCAGAAATTATTTTCTGCAGAATGAAGCTGCCAGCTCAAGGTTAGGCTCCTTCCTGGGGCAGCCTACATCCAGTGACTGGTCCATACAGGGATACAAAGGCTGGCTCCTGCATCAATGGGGGACAATGCTGAAGGCTTATCCCAGCTCCTGGGTGTTCCATGACTTGGCTCAAGCCTTTGTTGAAATGTATCACAGTTCAAATTTTTCCTCTGTTCAGTCTTGGTTCCCTGATCCCCTCCCAGGCATTGTATCTGAGAATACTCCCCCATAAGCCTCCAGTATGCAAAGCTCCATTTTAAAGTTTGTTTCCCAGGGGACCTGACCTGAGACGTTCACTTATGAATAAGAGTTCAAAATACATGCTGCACTATTGTAAGCCAATGTTGTCCAGGGTAGGCTTAATGGAAAAGGTGAAACTTTTTTTTTTTTTTTTAAGTTGAAAAACCATTTATTTCACTGGAAAAAAAAAGTGATCCAACTCTATGTGTCTACCCGCCACAAGCCTTTGGGCCAAAAAGACTCAGGAGCAGTGACACTCTCACCAAGGTCATTCCCAAGTCCAACACCCACCGGAAGCAGGAGGCAGGGAGACAGCACACCCCCCACCACAGTTTCTGCACGCAATGAGGCCTGCTGGGAGAACAGAACATAAATGGGAAACTACAGAAGTATTGAAGAACAGGAAGAACAGGAAAATGGGCAGGAAGGAGGAAAGGAAGAGGTGGTCTGAATTTAGCAAGGTAAATTAAGGTCCACGGTTCCTGAGGGACTGAACGTACAGAGCCGAGAACGTCCCGGAGATGGGGTACCACGAAGGGTGTATTCTCATGCACAACCGCAGCTCGGAATTTCAGCCCACACACATCCCACCTCAAGCTTTAAAAAGCTGAATACCGCGCCCGATCCGCATACTGCTCCCGCTCATACCGGGCCATGTCGTACAAGGAATTCCGCGCGGCCGCCGAAGCTTGGGACAACTCTCTCTCATGCCCGTAACCGTAGCCCTCTCCAACAGTGGGGACTGGGGCTGTAGCGCGACGCAGGGGGCTCCGATCCCGCCCGTAATATGAAGTGGAAGCTGCAGTAACAGCAGCAGCGGCTGCTGCAGCAGCAGCAGCTGTAGCAGCAGCAGCTCCTGAGGTCGGCAACAGGTGTCTATCGTAGGGATCGAGAGAGGTGGAGGTGAGGTGACTGGCCATGGCTGTGTTCTGGACTTGTGGCAGCTGGGACAGGGTCTGCTCTGCGTAATTATAGGCAGAGGCAGCTGCAGCTGCCACTGCCTCATAGGACCGGGCAGCACGGCAGCGCTTGTAGTAGGCATCGAGCGCTCCGTACGCGTTGTTGTAATACAATGAATCCCCATAGCTCATGGTGTAAGGTGTACGCACTGCTCCATATTGCTCATTATATTGCTCGGTAAAGTCTGCCACTCGGCCAGAACGATCTATCGGACACTCTTTGGACCAGTGCCCCTCTTTCCCGCACCGATAGCAGCCGCTCTGGTCTCCCATCCCGGGCGCAGTCCTAAGCCGGCTGGTGGACAACTGCACGTGCATTCATTTGCCTTGAAACTCTGTGTTGTCAAGGCCCCTGATGGCCTCCACTGCATCCTCTGCCCGCTCCATGTGCACGAAGGCATAATCTTTCACGATGTCACATTTGATGACTGGACCATACTCCTCAAACTTGGCCCGAAGCTCTTTGTTGGTACAGGTGGGACTGATGTTGCCCACATGCAACTTGGTGGAGGTTTTGCTCTTATTCTTGCTGGCTTCCACATTGATGTTCACCCCATGCAGCTTGTAGTGGTGCAGGTTTCGTATGGCATCCTCGGCCGCCGTCTTGTCCTCTATGTGCACAAAGCCGTAGTTCTTAATGATGTCACATTCCAGCACCTTCCCATACTGCTCGAAGAGTGAGCGGGTCTCCTGCTCTGTGGCCTCCCGGGGCAGGTTACCAATAAACAGCTTCACCATCTCGACACAGCCCGCACGGAAACCAGCAGGGGCTCTTCCTCGCGGCGCAGACGCTTCTGACAAAACGCTCAAGGTGAAACTTTAAGTCCACACAGACTTGATGATTTTGGAGAAGCCATCTTACAGTTTGCCAGATGAGAACCTCCCCCCCTCCCAGGAAAGTCTAAGGTTAAAAGTATAGATGGGCAAAGGAAGTGGGGGAAACCATTGCAAAGTTTGGCCTAACCAGAGCAGAATGGCTTTACTGGGAAATAGAGCCACAAGGTTTCATAGACCAGCTAGTGTTCGTTGCCAAAAAAAAAAAAAAAAAAAAAAAAAAAAAAAAAAAAAAAAAAAGAAAAGAAAGGCTTGGCTAGAAATTGGTTTTAATTAAACAGAGTCCCTGTGATGATTTTTTGACAAGTGATTGATTAATAGACGTGATGCTGCTTTTGGATAAACCTAGCAGTGAGATACAAGACTGATTGCAGGTGAGATTGGCAACTTGAAGACCAGCCTGGCAGATGGGGCTGCAATCCTAGCAAAGGCGCGATGTGCCCAGGCTGTAAATAGCTCACAAGATGGATAAGATGAGAGCCATGAGAAAGAGGAATCAGACTTGTTCAGTGAGGCAACACCAAGCTATTAAGGAAGGATCAGCAAAATGCAAGGAAGCCCATTAAACCAGAGAGCTATCCAACAATGAATTGGACTTCTCTTTGGCAGAGGGGGACTCACATCCCTAGAGACTTTACAAAGAAGCTGATAGTTTCTTATTAAAGGTAAGAGGGTCCAGCAATGAGTAGAAGGTTAAACTACAGTCCCTTTAACCTCACTTTTAAGCCTTCTGCAAAAATGAAGAGGAAAGCTTAATTCTGCCACGGAAGAAGTAGCTCCACTTACGTGGCTGGAGATGCAGGGGTGAAGAAATGTTTTTAAGTTGTCTCCACGTTTTCCAAAACAGAGGAAGGGACGCATTTGGTTAAATTGTCTCTAGTGTGAAAGTTTAATGGTGGGGCTTTTTTTTTTTATTATTTATTATTTGTTATTTATTTTTTTAATGGTGGGGCTTTTTAGAACAGTGGAAAATCTGCTTCTACATATAATGCATGTGGCATCTTGCACCAACCACAGGACAGGAGCAACACAGGAGGGCTCTCACTCCCAGCTTTGAAAATGGAGCTTCTCACTGCTGCTGGCTCATGGTGGTTCTTTCCTCTCACAGCTTCTGCACTGTTTGAGGAGAAAAGGGATTCCTAGCAGCAGCAAGGCAAGGCTTCAACATTGCCTATTAGTTTCACCGTCCTCACTGCTGCCATGGGGCGAGTGGAGGGTGTCTGATGCTTCTGCAGTGCCGAGGTCAGCATCTTCAGGCTTAGCCAGATGGTTTTCCTTTCACCTTCTGGTTAAAATTGGACTGACACATCCTGGGTCTTTTAAAGAATCCATTACTTTGTTAAGAGTTTTTCTGGTGACTCTGTTTCATTCTGGAGTTTTGTTTTGATTTGTATCTTTGCTCAGATTTTAAAAAGGACTCTGTGACATTTAATATTTATAATATATTTCTTTTTATTATATATTTTTAATGTCTTATATATTTTTGAGAGCAAGCGGGGGAGGGGCAGAGAAAGAGGGGGACAGAGGATCCAAAGCGGGCTTTGCGCTGATAACAGTGAGCCCAATGTGGGACTCGAAAACAGGAACCGTCAGACCATGACCTGAGCCAAAGTCAGAAGCTCAACTGACTGAGCCACCCGGTGTCCCTATTATATTTCTAAGATCAATTCCTTTCTTTCTGCCTCACTTCTTTTTCTTTCTCAAGTTTGACTTTATTATACTGATATTTTCTTCTCCCCATCCCACCTTCCTGCCCACTTCTGAGGCCTGTCATTCTTCATGGTTTCCCACTTAGGGAGACGATATTTTTGGTTCATACTAAAAAGAATATGAAAACAGAAGGTATTTGACTCACCTCCTTCCTCACACTGTGAGCCTCCATCTTTTGAACGTCTGACATTTGTTCCCAGAATGCCAGTCCTGTTTGTAGTATCCGCCAGAACTGCATGGGAGCACGGGCCTGCTGGTCTAGCATGCGGTGTAAAGGTTCAGGGCACATGATGACCACTGCGTGGTTTTAGATTTCCTGCCTCAAGTTCACATGTCTGAGACCACTTTTGCTCCTATTGCCAGGCTAACCGCAGGAGTCAGAAAGGGGAAATATATTTTCATTGGAGAATCTTATGTTGAAGAGAAGAACATTCTTTCAGCAAAAACAAGCTATAAACACGACTGTTTTTCAAAGGGCTGAGGGAAAAAAGTTGCCAAGAGACACTTTTGAAACAGTTAAAGACAACAGCAAGCTCTGCAAAATTGCCATTAGAGTCAACCTGGGTGGGTCATCTGTGATGAGGTTTTCACCTGTTTCTGATTTCTACAGGCCAAGGGACAGACATGAGTGTGCTAGGGAGTGTTATTCTTTTCAAGGACACCTACAGCCCATAATTTAGTGCCAAAATCCTTATGGCAAAAGAGTAAAACCACATATCTGTACAGGTTTGTATTCTTTCAGTCAGAGAGGTTCTAGAACAGGCTTTCCCTTCAGACTTCTTGATGTGTAAACCTTCCTGTGTGATGTTGGCTCATTACCCTGTAAATGAGGTCAGGGCCATTAGTTCAACATCCTGGGGACCGGTTTGCTGTTCTGTTCCATGGCCACTGACCACAGCTCTAACATCAATCGGCAATGGTATGCCTGTGTTTAGTATGTTAGTAGTCACGAGAAAGCCAGGAAATACTTGTGTTTCAACTGGGAAAAAAAAATATGTGCAATACCCAAGAGAATGTGGCTTTCTTACCCCATCCTCTCCCCCTTGTTTTCTTCAGAAGGTCCTTTTAAAAGTTTAATACATATTTCTGCAGTTTCCATCTTTTAAGAACAGTAGGTCAAATATAGACAGGAGAACTCACCCACACTCACCTTATACACCCAGTGTTCACCCCTCCCTTCAGGGATCTACAATTCTTCATTTCTTAGGAATCCTTGCAAAGCCTCTTTACAGATATGTAAGAAATATGCATATAGAGGGGCACCTGGGTGGCTCAGTTGGTTGAATGGCTGACTTCAGCTCAGGCCATGATCCCACAGTTTGTGGATTTGAGCCCCACATGGGTCTTGCTGCTATCAGCATGGAGTCTGCTTTGGATCCTCTGTTCCCCTCTCTCTCTCTCCCCCTCCCTGGCTTGCACTCTTTCTCTCTCTCAAAAATAAATAAACATTTTAAAATATCTTTTTTTAAAAAAAAAGAATGTGCATATAGATACTTATTGTCCCATTTTTTAGCACACAAAAAAATAGTAGGTTCTAATCTTTTTTTTTTTTTCATTGAACAATGATTTGGGGGGAAACTTGAGTTTCAAATGAGTACATAGAGAGTTTCATTCTTTTCATGGCCTCATAGTAGTCCACTTGTCCCACAATTTATTTAACAGCTTATATTGGTAGACATTTGGCTTATTTGAAATGCTTTGCATTGCAATGAATAACCAGAAAATCCTTAGCCTATTTCTGTAGGATACATTCCTAGAAGTGGAACTGAGAAGGATATACATTTGCAATAGAGATTACCAAATTGCCTTGCCTAGGGGTTGCTTACTTCTTTAAAATGTAATTTTTTAATATTTATTTATTTTTGACAGAGAGAATTAGAAAGAGCAAGCATACATGCGAGAATTGGAGAGGGACAGAGAAAGAGAGAGACAGAGGATCCTAAGCAGGCTTTGTGCTGACAGCAGAGAGCCCCACACAGGACTCAAACTCACAAACTGTGAGATCATGACCTGAACTGAAGTCGGATACTTAAGCAACTGAGCCACCCAGACACCCCGATGTATAATATGTAATTTTTTAAAACAATGTACCTTAACTTCATAACATATAAGAAATTAACCTGAGGGATGACTGGTTGGCTCAGTTGGTAGAACATGCAACTCTTGATCTTGGGGTCATGAGTTCAAGCCCCATGTTGGGTGTAGAGATTATAAATGATTATAATAATAGATTATAATAATAAGTAAATAAATAATTCTGAGGAACCAAATAAACCCCAAATTTCTTTTAAAAAAATTAACTAGAAATGGAACAAGAATGACCTAAATGTAAGATTCAAACTATGAGACTCTTAGATCACATGGGTAATCCTCACAATCTCAGCTTTGGCAGTGAATTTTTAGATCTGATACCAAATACAAGCAACTAATATCCAGAATATACAGAACTGTTACAATTCAACAACAAAAACACAACCCAGTTAAAACTTGAGTGAAGAATCTGTGACAACATTTCTCCAAAAAAGATCTACAAATTGCCAACAAACACAAGAAAAGATGCTTAACATTAGCATCTTTACAATTAAATATTACAATTTTTAAAAAAGTATTAAAGCATAGACCCTAAAAACAAAAAACAAAAAGCCTCAATGAGATACCACTTCAACCTAATAGGATGGATATAATGGAAAAGAAACATTAAAAATAGAATAAAGCAAGTATTGGTGAGGATGTAGAGAAATTGGAATATTTGTACATTTATGGTCGAAATGTGAAATGGGATAGCCACTGTAGAAAACGGTCGGGCAGGTCTCAAAACATTAGAAAAAGAGTTACCATTTGACTCAACTAATTCTCTCCAGAGCAATGAAAATATATATCCACACCAAAACTTGCACACAAATATTTGTAGCACCATAGCTTATAACAACTCAAATGTCTGTCAATTGATTAATGGTAAACAAAATGTGGCATATCTGTACCATGGAATATTATTTGGCTGTAGAAAGGAATGAAGTATAGATATACACTATAACATGGATGAACCTTGAAAACATCACATTAAATGAAAGAAGCCAGTCACAAACTACCATATGTTATATGATTCTATTTATACCAAGTATCTTGAACCAGGCAAACATAGAGACAGTAAGTAGATGAGTGGTTGCTTAGGGCTTGGTAGGTTGGGGGCATGGAGGTAACCACAAAGGGAAATTGGGAGTGATGGAAATTGGGAGTGATGAGAAAGTGGCTGAGGTACCCGTTGCACAACTCTGAATGCACAAAAAAACTGTTGAAGTATATACCCTAAGTAGTTGAGTATTTGTGTGGTATATGAATTATATCTCAAGCTGTCAAAAAACAAAGATAATCTAACTACCAAGGAACGAATGCCCAGTAGGGATGGGGCTATCAATGATCAGGCTTATGATCACCCTCACTTGAGAGCCAGTTGACTCTTGACATTTATCACACAGTCCAGCACATCGAGGACATTCTCTAAAAATGCTCCATTGGAATCACTGGGGATCTGAGAGCCCCACCTGCCATTTGATAATTTTAGATCAGTGAAAATGTGCCAACCACCACATTCACCTGATTGGTCACCACTTAACTCTTGGCTTTTCTCCACATTGAAGTGAACTATAAAATGAAAGATATTTGGCATTCTTGAGGCAAACTATTCCACAGAGGAGACTTCACCCTAAGGTGATTGAAAAACAGTAGTTTTAGGCACGTGGCAAGTCACGTGATTAGCAGGTCACGGGAGCAGGGAGGCAGGGGAATGCTTGGAAAGCCATTACTCCTCTGTGGAAAAGCACCATTTATTTATTCTATTGTTAACTAAATCTTTCCATTGACTTCATCAAAAGAGCTCCTTTAAAGATCAATTAAGTAAAAGACCAGTAACCCTTTGGGAAAAGAACACGAAAATACAGTTCACAGGGGGAAAAACGTAAAAATAAGGTTTAAATATGACAAGAGGGCTCATCCTCTCATAAGAGAGAAATGCAAGTTAAAACTATTGCAAAAGGCTATATTTTCGGTCAGAGTGGCAAATATTTAAAAGCTTACTTAGCTGGTGGGTTTTCCGACGTGTTAAGACCTTCAGGCATCGTTGGTGCAAAATGAAACTGGTACAGTCTCTCTGGAAGACAACCGGACAGCATCGAACATCACAGACACTGCGCACATCCTGTCACCGGTGGTTCCTCTTCTAGGACGAGCTGCATTTCTCTCGTTCCTCAGTCTTTTCTGCTCTCCTAACTTCTGAGGCTCTGTGCCTCAAGTGAGGTCAATAAATGGGTAATAATCCCCTTAAACTTTGGAATTAATTTCTTTTTGACTATAGGAACTGACAGTTCAAGAAAAACCTAGATGCCTTAATAAAGAGAAAACCTAAAAGTTCCTTCTATGAAGGTTCACAGCTATAAATGTAATAAATGAAGCTCCCCCAATACTACACTGTGGGTCGGGTTAATCCCATTAAACAGGAGCGGGCATTGCCATGTCTAGGAAGTGGGGCCCGGTTATCAGCATATGTGCTACCATAGCGCCCCCTGCTGACCCGATGCAAAACAAATTCCTGAGGTAGGTTTGCATCAACTTTTTTTTTTTTTTTTTCTCAACAGTTGCTAAAAGGGTTGCGTTTTCTGCCTGCCAGTGGGCAGGTCCTCAAAACATTAAATACAGAGTTACCTATTACCTTTTCTCTGCTCAAGCTCTCAACTCCTTCTTGTGCCAGATAAGCTTGCCCCCTACTTCTCAGTTAAAGAACAAAGACCCTTGACACTTCACCTCCTAAAAAAAAAGATTGGCTGCTTTGGCTGCTGTGTCCTGGCTGCTTGTGCCTTATCCCTCCC
Source organism: Prionailurus bengalensis (assembly GCF_016509475.1). NCBI lineage: Eukaryota > Metazoa > Chordata > Mammalia > Carnivora > Felidae > Prionailurus > Prionailurus bengalensis. The sequence goes on along the minus strand of NC_057345.1, from coordinate 124,320,768 downwards.
CCTTTCTTCAGCAATTCTAGTTCTTCTACCTCTTTTCCTCTTTCATTCCCTCTGTTGGCTTCTTCATCGGCCACTTTTAACAGTGTGCCCACGTTGCACTGGAGCCTGGCAGCCACAAACAACCGGCCATTCCCTCACTCACTGCGCTTGCCCACTCCCCACTCATTATTCAATCCAGTCTTTCTTTAAAATGAGGTCTGTGGATCCTGGACATACATTTCACCTGGCTGCTTGCCTGAAATGTGGACTCCTGGGCCCCCATGTGGACTTCCTGAAATCTCTGGAACCTACATTTATAACAAGTACCCTAAAGAATTAGAATTCTCGTGTATACACACACACGCACGAACACACTATAAAAATCACCGTTTTTGCAAACCATATTCCCTGGTCCAGAAACTTGCCATATCCTTTAAACCTTCAAAGTCCATCTCGGGGCGCCTGGGTGGCTCAGTCCGTTAAGCGGCCAACTTCAGCTCAGGTCACGATCTCTCAGTCTGTGAGTTCCAGCCCCGCGTCGGGCTCTGGGCTGACAGCTCAGAGCCTGGAGCCTGTTTCAGATTCTGTGTCTCCCTCTCTCTGACCCTCCCCTGTTCATGCTCTGTCTCTCTCTGCCTCAAAAAATAAATAAACGTTTAAAAAAATTAAAAAAAAAACAAAGTCCATCTCAAAGGCCACTTTTCATATAAAGCCTTTTCTCATTCCTCGATAGGCTAAATAACCCTTCCTTTCAACTGTCCATAATGGCAACCACTGTAACGATTTTTTTTCTTGTTTTTACTTTTCTTATCTTTCCCTAAAAGATCATAAACTCCTCGAGACGAAAGACTATTTTATTCATCCATGTATTCACTGAAGCTTTGCAAACAGTGCTATCCACAAAAGTATTTCTTGAATTAGCACTTTCAATTAGACAATGGCTGTTTAATGTATTTATGATGTTTTTAAAGGTATACTTTAAAAAACGCTTAACATACTCATGGGGGAAGCAAAATTAAGATGCAAGTAGAATTCTTTCTGAAAGCAAAGGTTCCTGCTGAATAAAATACAGCTCGGGGTTTAGTGAAGCTCTGTGTGGTGTGTGTGTGTGTGTGTGTTGTAGTCATGTGCAGAAATAACCAGGCCTTGACCTTCATCCCTTTCTCTCTTGCTAAACCCAACAGGTCTTGAAGCAAAACTTTCCCCCAAAAAAACAATGTATCACAAAGTTATCATTTCTCCTGTTTTGTTCCATACACTAAGGGGGATTTTTGATGATTATGGTCCAAATTAGCTAATGTATATTCTTATATTAAGGAAAATGTACTTGCCTGCCTATAATTAAAACTCAACAAAATAGGATTCCAATTTCAAAACAAATGCACTTACCAAACCCATCACAAAATGCTACTGCTGCAAATCCTCATGGCAAATGGGGTCCTTACTCTTGATGGGGAGCACCTGCCTCATCTCCACGCCTCTCCAGCTCCTGCCAACCCCACACCCTCTGAAACATTTTAGCAGTAATTGCAACACTTCTTTAGGTTTTTCTGAACCTAACTTTAAAACGATAGGAGACATAATTTTTTACTGCTTATCAATCTCATGCTGTGTGATGTTTTAATATAAGCTGAAGGTAAAAACACTTTGTATTTATTAGGGACACAAAGTTGTTTGCCAGAGCACATCAAATCGACTGCCTGTGTTGAGAAAACATGTCATCTATTCAGCTGCTTCATTATTTCAGGAAGGGAAACGTTTCTTCCACCAAAAACTCAAAGCCAGCAAAAATACACAAGGATTCCTGACTTTTTGTCAGCCATTTGCCATCTTCAATACTAGCATTTTCCAAACTATATTCTGTGGAATGGAAGTGTCTCCACATATATGGATAGAGATTTAACAAAAAAGCAAGAGCTTACGTGGGGGAGGGGGATCGGTGATCAGATAAGTTTAAAAAAAACCCTGCAAGTTGGCCCCAATCCCCTCTAGGGGGTCATTGTTCATGCAGGGTAGTAAATAGTTCACATGGTCTTGCAGTCAAGCAGGAACATGCAAACATGTTTCCTAATTTATTCAAACGTGGTATCAGCCTTTAAAAAAATTTTTTTTTGGAACATCCATTAAGTTAATCTTGTGGGACACTAACATTCAGCAGGACTTGAAGTGAGAAATAGTTTCATGCAGGTATGCTCAAATAATCCATCTAAAATAAATGTCAAGAAAAAAAAATGATCCGAGATGAAAATTCAGAATCACACAAGTACATCCAAGATGGAATGGTTTCTCAACACTGTCCACGAAAGTAGGGTTAACAGTTCTGAAATAAGCACACCCAAAAGAAAAGGTAGCACAGTTACATCCTTATTTTGGTTGCTGAAATGCTTCAATGGACTCTTGGTTGAACTCCTTGAATTTTTCAGACTGGGTTCAGCTCAGCAGAGACGGATGCTGTTGGTCATGGCCAGGTTTCTTTTTGTTTTCATCACATTTAGAGAACTTCCATAATTGTTTATTAAAACGCCTGATCACATCCTTCACAGTGTTCACTGACTACATTCCTTGTAAGGTTCTTTGCCTATGCTCACATAATTTATCATTCCCTACATAGCCTTACATATCTGCATTATTTGGGAGTAACACCAGAAATGTTTACTGGCATGGGAAGTAATTACTGCTCCCTCATTAAAGTGATTTGCAAATGCACCTACCAAAGTCATATTGGTTTTTTTTAGGACTTGTCATTTTGATTAGGTCTCAGCTCATTCTGGAATGCAAGGCACTCCCAAGATGTTGCTATGTTGCTATAGTTTGGTCATTTGACAAAATCATGGTTACCTGCTATTTTCTTTTGGAAGCTACAGTGTGTTAAGGTACCTGTTAGGACTCTTTCCTTAACCTTTATGAAAGCAGTATGCATTGTATAATTTTGTTTCTCTTAGCTCTTGGGGTGATTTGGGTCCATGTGGCTAGATGCGATTCTAGTTGTGTCTCCTTAATGCAAATGCAAGTATTTGTGGTGTCCAGCAAGGTTCACATAGAGGTGCTCAGACAAGAGGAAAGGCTGTGTGCTCAGAGGAGGAGATAGTTGCCCCTTAAGAATATCATAGAGAGGACATCACCAAGGTGGCTAGATAGGAGACTCCTCTTTCCCTTCTCCCACCATACATCAAATAGCTACACTAGGATCAATTCCCAGTTCCCTCCCAAAGAGATCCAGAAACTAATTAATTGAGTGCCCCTGACACATTGGGTGACTGAGAAATTTACTGAGAAATTCCCAACCCTGAAATGAGTAGGAAAGACTGAGACAGAGCACCCTCCCCCCACCACCACAGGGCTCCTGACAGTCAGGTGAGCAGCCATACCTGTTAGAGTGGTTATTCTCAAAAAGACAGGAGAGAAGAAAAGCTGGTGAGCACGTGGGGAAAAGAGAACTGTTATGCCCAGAATTCGTGATCCCCAAAGACCACCAGGGAGCCTAGTCGGATGCAAAAGCAAAGAGCCTTTATTCGAGCTAGCTCAAGCTCAATCCCCTACCTGCACCGAAGCAGCAGTAAGATACCAGAGAGAGAAAAAGAGAGAGCAGATTTCAAGAGCACAAAGGTTTTATAGGGATCATGGCCTTAGCTGATTGGCTGGGGAAGGGTCATGGCCTCAGCCGATTGGCTGGGGAAGGATCAGAGTCCCGTCACGCAGGTTGCCGGGCATGGTTTGAAAGGTTTAAAGTAGAGTGATTACAAAGAAGAAATCCCATCCCCCTCCTGTCCTTGAGCTCCTGCTCTCAGAATGTCAGTGGTCTTGGGCCTGCTCCCCCAAATCGGAAGAGTCTGGCCCTCAAGTCACCCAGCCTCTTTCTCAGGGGTGCAGAGAGAGTAAGTGCTGGATTGTAGGGTTCTCTTGCCATCTTTCCACCTTCATCTGAGCTCTCCTTTCCCCAGTGACTCATCCCAGCCCACCCCCAGTTGAAACAAGGAAACTCAAGGCTTTCCTCCACCTGTTCTACATCCTCAGGATGGCTCCCTGACCACAGATCTATGCCTAGGCCCCAACTCATGTTGAACGGGTGAGCGGGAAGTTACTCAAAGGGAGGAGGCGTGGTCTGAGGTTTGAGCGGGAACTTCTTTCTGCAGCCATGTCGGGGACATAGTCACTCAAGATGGAGGATACAGAACAAGATGGAGCCAGCCGGCCTACATCTGCTCTTTCAGAACCCTTGTACACTGTTGGCTGGAGTGTAAACTCACACAGCCACTGTGGAGAACAGTAAGAAGACTTCTTAAGAAATGAAAAAATACAGGTGCCTGGGAGGCTCCATTGGTTAAACTCAGGTCAGGATCTCAGTTTGTGAGTTTGAGCCCCAAGTCCAGGTTTGTGTTGACAGCTCAGAGTCTGGAGCCTGCTAAGGATTCTGTGTCTCCCTCTCTCTCTCCGCCCCTCCCCCACTTGCACTATGTGTGTCTCTCTCTTTCAAAAATAAAATATAAACATTAAAAAAAAATTTAAAGACATGAAAAAAACAGAACTACCATGCCATCCAGCAATCCAGCTTCTGGGTATATGATCCTAAGGAAAAGAAATCACTAGCTCAGAGAGGTACTCCCATGTCCACTGCAGCTCTATTTACAATAGCCTAGGTGTGGAAACAACGTAAATGTCTGTCAACATACGAATTGATAAAGAAGCCGTGGTTTATACATACGACGGAATATTCAGACATTTTTCAAAAGGAAATCCTGCCATTTGTGACAACATGGATGAAGCTTCAGGGCATTATGCTAGTGAAATAAGCCAGACAGAACACAAATACTGCAGGCTACCACTTATATGTGGAATATTAAAACAAACAAACAGACAAAAAACGAAAAACAACAACAACAACAAAACCCCAAAGGTCCAACTCTCTTTGAAACAGAGAGTAGAATGGTAATGGCCAAGGGCTGAGGGACCAGGAAAATGGGGGGAGGTTGCTAAAACACTACAAACTTTCACTTATAAGATGAATAAGCTTTAACGATCTAATGTATAGCATAGTGACTATAGTTGATAATACTTTATTGTATAATCAAAATTTGCTGAGAGAATAGATCTTAAGCGCACACACACACACAAAGTACCTATGTCAGGTGTTGGATTGTTAATTCACTTGATGGTGGAAATCTTTTCACCATGTACATGTATGTGTTCTACATTTTAAATATATTAACGTTTATTTTCTCAATTATACTTCAGTAAAGCTGGAAAAGTAATGAATAAAAAATAATTTGCTTAACTTTTGTTTCCTGATAATAACAACTGGTTTATGGTCTTCCTTCCTTAGGAAGGAAAACTCAGGCCAATACAGCAAGCTGGATAATCTGGTTCTTCACTCCACAAAGCACCTTAGCAACCCGCTCCAGGAGGAAAACAGATTTGAGGTGTGACTCAACTCCTGATCAAAAGACCCAAGATTAAGGGCACCTGGGTGACTCAGTCAGTTAAGTGTCTGCCTCTTGGTTGTGGCTAAGGTCATGATCTCACAGTGCCTGAGTTTGAGCCCTGCCTTGGGCTCTGTGCTGACAGCTCAGAGCTGGAGCCTGCTTGGGACTCTGTCTCCCTCTCTCTCTGCCCCACCCCTACTTGCACTCTGTCTCTCACCGTCTCTCAAAAATGAATAAACATTTAAAAAATTTTTTGTAAAAATTTTTCCAAGATTAATTCTTGGCCAGCACCATTATGTCAGCACATAAGTCTAATATTAAAAAACAAACAAACAAACAAACAAACAAACAAAAAACACTAGATTGGGAGTCAGAAAATGTGAACTTTGTCAGCAGCTTAGTTGTCAGGAAATATAGGGTATATTACAGTGGTCACATAATAATCTAAACTATGACACTTCAGTGATGGCAGACACTGTTAGTAACTATACCAATACAGCAGTTATAAACTGGGACTGCCCTCAGCAAATCAGAACACATCATCATCCACATTCTGTCCCTAGATATTCTCTAGAGACTCTTGCAGTTGTAAAACAATGATCGCATGATTAGTGAACTAGTTTTAAATTTTTGTCTCTGAAGGTTAGGGTTGACAAATGATTGACATTTCAAAATAATTAGGTAGATGAAGACAGAAGTTTTATTTATTTTTTGTTTATTTATTTATTTTTGAGAAAGAGAAGGGGGCAGGGGCGGGTAGAGGAGTGAGAGAATCCCAAGTAGAGTTCCGTGATGTCAGCAAAGAGCCTGACTCCAGGGCTCGATCCCATGAAGCATCATGAGATCATGACCTGAGCCAAAATCAAGATTCAGATGCTCGACCAACTGAGTGCCACCCAGGATCCCCAGAAAACAGAAGTTTTAAGCACTGAGAGCAAGATTTTTTTTCAATGTTTACTTTTGAGAGAGCATGTGTCCACCAGTGAGGGAAGGGCAGAGAGAGGAAGAGAGACCCTCAAGCAGGCTCCATGCTGTCAGCAGAGCCCAACATGGGGCTCCAACCCATGGACTGTGAGATCCTGACCTGAGCCCAAATCAAGAGTTTGGACACTTAACTGACTGAGCCATCCAGGTGCCCTCTAAGACTTAGAACACTATCTCCCTAAGATTCTAAGATTCTATTTTTCAGTCTTTCATAAGTCTTCTAATAAATTAAGAAATTATTCTTCTTTCCCAACACTTTCATGAATACACTGTCCTGAATGCTTTAGTTCTTCCTCTCAGGCACTACAAAATTTTTTCATGTGCTATTTTCATATTCGTTTTTTAAAAAAGCAAACCTGGGGGCTCCTGGGTGGCTCAGTTGGTTAAGCGGCCGACTTCGGCTCAGGTCATGATCTCACAGTCCGTGAGTTCGAGCCCCGCGTCGGGCTCTGTGCTGACAGCTCGGAGCCTGGAGCCTGTTTCAGATTCTGTGTCTCCCTCTTTCTCTGCCCCTCCCCTATTCATGCTCTGTCTCTGTCTCAAAAATAAATAAACATTAAAAAAAATTAAAAAAAAAAAAAAGCAAACCTGTTACTCGCCTTTCCTTTAGCCCAGGGTGAAGAGAGAGGGAAAAGGAAAAGGCAGGAAGTGGGAAGTAAGTGGAGGAAGAGGGAAGGGTATGAGAAATAAAAGATGCCAGGGCAGGCATCTTCCCTCAAGTCCTCTTCATGGAGTGGACTTGAGATGGATAAAGCCAGCAGAGGCTCCAGGTATTTCCTGTACTGTGCCATCTTCACGTGCTATGATTCTGTTGTTTAGCAATAAGTGTTTTCCATAAAATCTGGTCTCCAAATCCAAGCTAGCCACTCAATGCTTGCACCTATGAATGATCTCCTCTCCAACGCTGAGGCATGGACACCCAAAGGCTCCATTTCCCAGCTCTTTTGGTTGCTGGCTTCCAGTCACATCCTGACCATGGGTGGGAATGGCATAAAGAAAAGAGAAGCCAGAGCATTTCTTTGCCTCCTTTGCCTTCAGTGGCATCACCTGTAAGGCTCCTGCTCTTTGCTGTGGTTTTGCTGTGGTTGGGCTTCCTCTGGGCAGCCCTGGCCTCGGGCTTTGCCTCATCAGCCTAGGGCCAGCCTGGAATCCTGCTCTTGCTAATTTCTGAGTTACCTGGGTCTTTTGCTTGTCCTCTCAGTGCCTTTAATACCTGAGCTATCAATTCTGTTTTAAATTCTGTTTAAAATACTCAAGGGTAGTTTTTGTTTTATTGGTGGAACCCTGACTCTGTTATACTCAATAAAATAGCTGTTCTAACTGTGGAAAAAAAAAACTCACTGGAAGGGCTTATTCATGGGATGGAATGTAGATCTCTCCTACAGGGAACCTTCCTAAAAGTGATTTGATTAAAAAATTTCACCTTTTATGTTGGCTTTAGACCTCACCGTAAGATGCCACTCACTCTACTTCATGTTTGGTCTCTCCACGCTGAACCGAGTTCCACAGGGAGATCTGCTTGATCAAATACCTGAGACACATTTAGAGATTCAGGTATGAAAGAATGGTGGAGTGGAAATGTTTTAATAAAAGGAAGCTTTAGAAATCAAATGCTTGTTTGCACAAGACAGACCTGAACTTTTTATGTATTTTTACTGAAATAGAAAATACATACTATAAGTGTAACTGATTTTACAAAAAAATGAATTAAAAGAAATCATTCATATTTTACATTAGACTATTTGTAGTCTATAATCTTCCCCAAATAATATAGTATAAAAATAAGAAGTGTTTCAAATGGCCTTCAAAACCAGGATAGTTTTGGCCCAAAATTATACCAGAGTTAGTAACATAATAATTAGATTTGATTTTATAATTATGTTTAAATTTAAAAATACTCCAGGGGGGCGCCTGGGTGGCGCAGTCGGTTAAGCGTCCGACTTCAACCAGGTCACAATCTCGCGGTCCATGAGTTCCAGCCCCGCGTCGGGCTCTGCACTGATGGCTTGGAGCCTGTTTCCGATTCTGTGTCTCCCTCTCTCTCTGCCCCTCCCCCGTTCATGCTCTGTCTCTGTCCCAAAAATAAATAAAAAACGTTGAAAAAAAATTAAAAAAAAAAATACTCCAGGATCTTAAAATATTATTAAATAGATGAATAAAATTATCAAGTTTATAATAACAAATTTCAGGTAAAAATCTGCATTAAATTATCCACACCAAGAAAAACATACCTAAAAAAGTATGTCCTTAATTTATCATAAACATTTCATCTTTCTAAAGTACTCTTTCATTACATCTGGCCTTCCGGGTCTGGTAATTGAAGCTGACTTTTACAGAAAATTACTTCTATACTACTACTTCCCAGGGAGTATTTGAACACTGCTCCCGATTACTTAATACAGACCTATCATATAAAATTAAAACGCTGCCACTTTATCAGAATGATGCACTCTTGCCTTATATAAAAATATAAATCACAGTATGCTGACACTCAAAAACTTCAGCTTTAATTTACCTGCCTAAGGGGATTAAGAATATACTATAAAATTTTAGTATGGGAAATATCACGGATGTAAAACAAATCTGCACAAGAATTTACCAGAATTACTATAAAGAAAACTAAATAAGTACACATACCTGGCCTCACACAAGTATCTGAATATTAACACTAATGTGAATATTAAGACCCACTTTAGGGTATACTAGTTGAACTTCACCTTACATTGTATCTTGACATCTTTTTGCCATTATCTCATGTTTCATGTCATATAATAAAAGGCATTAGCATTTTCAATGCCATGTCTACATTCTGTCTAGCCTCTTTCACTCAGGTTTTCAAAAATAGGTATTTCAAATGCAGCTGCAGTATCCACTGTGTGGGGAAAACCTCCCAACCCATGCCGCCCTTGGGGCTCATCCTGCAGACGCCCAGCAGTCAGTTGTTTAAGGAGACCATTCTGGACGAATGCAAATGCTTTATTCAAGTTCCACTGATGTCTCCAAACCCCAACCAATTAGTTACACAAGCTTTTTATTACATGTACTCATCTCCATATTTATGGTATAGCAGATTAAGATGGTGAGGAGAAAGCAAAAGGACCCTGGCTGTGATTATTTTAACAAGATGGAATTAAAAGATGCAAAAATCTAACAGTACCTTACCCTGGTATTATTAGCATCCCAATTTTTAAGATTATAAATTCACAATACTGAATACACTAGTGACTACTTTTAAATAAAACATTGAATAATTTCATGCTATAAAAATCATGTGCTCACGATTTTAGCTTGGATTTGTTTCGCAGCTTATTTAATGCCATCTAGAAGCCAAGCAAGTAATGAAAACTACATATTTTAAACATGCGTTAGAGGAGGCAATGTAGTGAGACTCTAATAAGACCGGTCACTTAGAAAAGTTAGCACATTTATCTGATATACTCAGGCTCCATAAAACAGTCTTGGATGCAGACTGTGCTGGAATTTAAGTTCTGCAATGTTGCTTTATAAATCTGACTGAAAGCTTTTTAGAGTCCACTTGCTAAGCCCTAACAAAAGCAAAACAGAACTATGGTCTAAGCAGTATTACTGCTATTACTACTCCCTCAAGCACCACGCACACTTACGTTGTTTGGCATTCTCGCTTGAACTAGAGAACTTTTAGAATCACAGGATTTGGGACCTGGGGAGGAACTTAGAGGGCATTGATGTCACTCCTCAGTGTTCACTTGAGAAGAGTGATGGGGCACTAATCAAGGAAGTCAGCATTTATCAAGCACCCAGGCACATGGGACTGGGCACTTCTGACTTCACTATCATATTTCAGATTAAATAATTGCCCCCAAATTAGATTGCTAATAGGAACAGGGAGAATTCAACTTCAGAGTTAATGCCCTTTCCTCAGGGTATCTACAAAGTGTGGTCTTGGGACCAGTACCAGGGGCATTCCTTGGAAACTTGTTAGAAATGCAAATTCCCAGGCCTTCTCCCAGACCTACTGAATGGGCCCTGGTTGGGGGTGGGGGGTGCATCCAGCAAGCCCTGCAGGTGATGCTGATGCACGTGCAGTGAGAGCCACGGCTCTCTAGCGTGTTGTCTCTTATAAGCTTTCCTTGGAGAATGTATATTAAAGTATAATCTTACACTAAGCTACCACACACAAAATGTATTACTATACTTTATACCAGAGTAAGACAAGGATAGCCTTCAACAAAATTCTGTTTTGATGTTACATGGTTTAACTGACACTGATTTTTTTCCTAAGAAAAAAAATGTGAAAGCTATTCCAAATAAGCAAATACTGGTAGTAAGATTCTAAAGAACTGTTTTGACCTTGTGTCAAAAAGTAAGACTCTTGAAACAAATCTGCCTGCCTTTCAAGGACCCGCTGAAATTAATAAGTACTCTTGCCTGACTGATCTTATTTAATTACTTGCTCTCATTAAAACTAATTATAGAAAAGCCAAGTAAAGGGGTGCCTGGATGGCTCAGTTGGTTAAGTGTCCAACTCTTGATCTTGGTTCAGGTCAGGATCTCACAATTTGTGAGATCGAGCCCCCATCGGGCTCTGTACTGACAGTGTGGAGCCTGCTTGGGATTCTCTCTCTTCCCCTCTCTCTCTCTCTCTCTCTCTCTCTCTCTCTCTCTCTGCCACTCCCCTGCTAGTGTACTCTCTCTCTCTCTCTCAAAATAAATAAACACTTAAAAAAAATAGAGAGAGAGAGAAACCAAGTAAAGAAATACTGAAGGCTTAGTATATAGGATCTAAATTAAAGTTAATAAAAGTAACTCTTAAGAATGAAACAATATGTAAAATTAAAAACTAAAAAGTTCATGATATTCCTTGTTAAAAGTTTCGCTTTAAAAGTTCCAATTTGGAAATATTTCTTTTCCAACTTTGAAACATCATGAAGGAAATGTCTTCATCTGAGTACTTCCCCACTGAAAATTCCCAACTCAAAAATAAATTCACATTCATCTTACTGAAAACTCAAAATGTTCTCATTAGATATTTTTAGCATTTCAGCAAATATGCCTAACCAGAGTACTAGTTTCCCCACGTAACTTTTCCTTAAATATATGTCAATGATTTCATTGTTGAGATTCTAATAACGTATGTTGCACATGAAAAATTTTACCAGAAAACATTGTTTTAAATGCAATGACATTAAAGTGGTGCTTAGTTTTTAAAATATATAAACCACAATTTTTCTAGATAACCAAAAATCAGAATGAAAAAAAGGTAATCTAAATAAGAGTTAAAGTTAAAATAAACATTTCAATTATCATGCAATCATTATGTCTGACAGCAAAACAGAAAAGCTTCATGTCAATGTTAACAGTGAATTCCCAAGTCATTATTTGCTTCTAATTTATAATGAACTCATCTGTGTCCCCAGTTTATTAAGATTTAAAGGGAGATTACCTGTGTAAATACAGTACATGAACTACAAAACAAAATTTGTGTACACCGATAAAGCTGATAATATTAAAATAAGGAAATGGGGGGGGGGGAGTCTAAAAATTGCAAGTCTATGCAAAAAGTATATCTCAATTTATCTAAATGAAACTTTTGGTACATGACATATTAAAATAGAACCCTAACTTCAAATTCTGTAAACTGAAAATCTTGTATTAGTCACATCACCATTACAAAATAGAAATTAAATCTGCAGATGTCACAAATACTAATTATTTCTGTGAATTCTTCCTAAAATATTATTCAGTAATAAAGAATATTTCAAAAGGAAAGTAGGGAGAAATGAAGAATTATAACAACTAGAATTGCTTAAAATAAAAATAACATTTCATTTATTTGCTAATATGATTCTGGAAAAAAATATTTTCTAATTAATTCCTACTTTATTCTTCTTTCCAGATACTTTGTTTCTTCAACCAGCACACTGAAGATTAGTGCTCACATACCTTACCACACTGACATCCGAAAACCCTTAGCTTCCAGAGAAGTAATACCTTGCAACCGCAAATCAGCTCTGCATGAACGACCATAATGGGATATTAGCATTCTTCCTGCAACAAGGCAGTATTCCTTTGAGAACATTAACATTTAACCTTGTGAGTTCACTTCTATAGAAACAATAAACTTTATTCATCAGCTACCAGAGGAAAATCAGTTTAATGTAAGGAATTAACTAAGCCAGGCTGATAGAAGCCAATATATCAACTTCTTAAAAATTCAAAATTTATTTAAAGTATAGGTGTATCACCTACAGCTAATGGCTTCTATGAGCTCCAACAAGCATTCATCGAAGCACTTGTATGGCTGCTTCATTTTTCAGTTTTGTTTCAATTCAGAGTCTGATGTTCATCAAACATAAGGTCATAATTTGAAACATTTAAGAGTGGGATTTAAATTACATATAGGAAGAAAAGTCCAAGACTGAAAGAAGGAATCAGAAATCCCTATTTTGTCTTTTACTTTAATTTTTCTTATTTTAGAGAGAGAGCATGTGAGCAGGGAAGGGGCAGAGCGGGGGAGAGAGAAAGAGAGAGAGAGAGAAGGGAGAGAGGGAATAAATCCCAAGGAGGTTCCACACTCAGTGCAGAGCTGGGGACGAGGGGCTCAATTCCACAAACGTTGAGATAACAACTTGAGCTGAAATCAAGAGTCAAACACTCAACCGACTGAGCCATCCAGGCGCCCCTGCTCCATGTAGTCTTTGGATTCAGAAAAACAGAACTGTGGACCAGTACTGCTCTAACAGAGGGAGAACAGGAGCAGTTACTAGAATGTAACCCTGCCAACATTTGCAGAGGCCTGCAATTAGGCTGCTGCAATCTGAGGGCCTTGGACCTACATGTCTGGGAAATCACAGAATGGAAGTAAACCACAACTTTATTTTTTGAGCAGATGAACCCTTGACTACAAAGGTGCAGAAAGGAAGTCCCCAACTGCTCACTCTTTGTGGCTGCAGTATTCAAACAAAAAAATCATTCAGACAACACCTGAGAGAAAAGGTAATAGGTAGATGAGTGAAGCAGCAATAATTTGTACTTTCAGTTAACTGATTTAATGATGCTTCCTTCTAAAGAGGTTGTTCTTAAATTAAGAATACAAAAAACAAAACAAAAAACAAAACATAGTAGCCTAGTGGAAGAAGTCTAACCAGCATGCTAAGGCTTATTACTGAGTCCTTGAGTGACAACACATGATCTGTAAGACATGTGAACACAGAGCATAAGAAAACCCAAAAAATTCTAAGTTCAACCTCATTTCCTACCATTTTTACAGAATAATTTAAATTTTGAATTCTGCCTTCACTGTTTCAACGATTTTACCCTGTAATTGTTGAAGGTATTGGTGACAAAACAGAAAAAAAACAGAAAGTAAAGGTATCTAGATAATAAACCTCAACTGAAGCTTGAGCTATTGAAATGTTACTTCATTAATTTCTTTTTAAGAAAAAATTCCTTAGCCTGGCTGGCTCGGTCGGTAAAGCATCCAACTCTTGATGTCAGGGTCATGAGTTCAAGCCCCATGTTGGGCATGGAGCCTACTTAAAAAAAAGAGGCAGGGGCACCTGGGTGGCTCAGTTGGTTGAGTGTCCACCTTCGGCCATCTCAGGACACGATCTCGCAGTTCATGAGTTTGAGCCTACATCAGACTCTCTGCTTGTCAGCCTGTCAGCGCAAAGCCCACTTAGGATCCTCTGTCCCCCTCTCTCTACCCTCCCCCACTTGCACTCTCCCAAAACTAAATAAATATTTTTTTCAAAAATTCATTATAGGTCCATATTCTTTACAATGCCTTTACCCTGGGTCACAGTAACAAAATCAATACTACTTTTAGCTTTACAAGAATTATTGGTGGCACTAAATAGGAGAACAACTGTTTGTTTTTTAAATTTAACATCATAAACAATCTTTTAAGCTAATATAAAAGATCTCAGGACAAGCAAAAAGATGGTTAAACTCTATTTTAGACTTATGGTAACACCAAAACAACTTTAAAAGTGTGAATAACACAAACTGAAGCCAAACACTGCAAAGAGATTTTTAAAAATCAGATCTGTTAGGAAATTTTGAAGAGAAATGAACTATTTTCACAAAACTTGAAAAGGAAATGGGTGATTCATCAAAAGTCTAGATGAATCCTGAGACACCTGTTCATTCACTGACGTCTGCAGTGAACAGGGGCAGTTGCAAAGTAAGTACATATAAAACTCAAATTTAAGAGTTGTAATTAGGAGTATTTTATATTTAACTTAAGCTTGGTAGAGGAAAAATTCAAATGGAATTTTTAAAGTATTTTTTTTTTTTACCTTCTTAACAAACAAGGTAAAATATTTAACCATTAAACATTTATTTCGGAAAACTAGAATTATTTAAGAGACATCCTGTTCTAGAGTAATTTGGCACATATATGAAAAAAAAAATCAGAAACCAATTCATAGATCTGTAGCACGCAAATACATATATATAAACATTTTATTTCAATAATACTCTTCATCACTTCAATTTAAATCATTCCATTATGAAAATGTCTTAATTGAAGAGAGAATATTTCTTCAAAACTCTAAATTAAGCAGAGCTTTATCAATTAAATTTACAGCAATACAGCCTTTAGAAATACATAATTCTTCATTTTACAATAATACTTCCCCTTTAAAAATTTGTCATAGTTTGTCACAGATTTAAAATACAAGGCACCTAATGCTATGAAAGGGTAATACAGCATATGTAGTGTGAGTGAACCAGATTTTTCTCAGAGATTGATTTTCTTTAAAGTCCCACTAAATTTGCATGGACACACTTGCATAAAATTAAACATTTTTCTGTGTTGTTAATTTGCAATATTCTACGAAACTTAAAAGTATAATCCATACCTATTATAGGCAGCTTATTTTATCATTTTATCTGTAAGAAACACTGATCTATATACTTAAATGATTTCTTGAAAACATTTTCATAATATAGCCCAGTGTTTAACAAATAATGTGAAAATAAAGTCTCCAGAACATCAGAATTTTATTCCTTGATTAGTTCAAATTATTTTATCAGCTGAATTCCTTGAGATGTGTAAGGCAGGTTGGTCTTTTAGCGGGACTGTGGACTGGAACTTCCTATAACTGTGGTGATATGTACACAGCTACATAGCAAAGTACTTCATTATGAAATGAAGAAAACAGGTATGAGGAAAATATATTTTAGAGTTCCAAAGAACTGAAACTGTTATTTTTCAGACTAGGCACTGAAACATTTTCTACAAAAACTTGCCAGGGATTGTCTCTTCGCTGCATAATGTTCCATTATCAAGCTAAAAATAAAAACAAACACAAAATCATCATTAGATTATAACTGTCATAGCTTTAATTTTTACAGTTTATACTGTAAAAAGCAAATTATCTTAACATTGAAATATATAACAAACACAGTTTATTACACTTAACAACTGGATACTGGAACCGGAGGTGAGCACTAAAAGCGCATGGGAGTGAGTTCCACAGCAGTGTCTAAGGCCAACACTGCTTACAGATCATGTGGTGACAGTTTGACTCATGGCATACCCACCATTACCCCGATGCAACAAAGACTCCTGCCACACCTTTCCTTTACACTCTGCCGAGGTCCGTCTTCACTATCTCCTCTTATCCAATTCTCACTCCCAAATTTACTGAGTCCTTGCTGGGGTGGGGTGGGGGGGGGGGTGGGCATAAGTGTGACCATGGGAATAATGCACACACAGTAGGGAGAGAGTGCATATGTTACAGCACTACAAAGCTTTAAAAAATAACTATATGTACTTTTTAAAATTTAAAGATGGTAAGTAAACATATTTGGTTCTACTTTGCTGCCAAAACCTCAGTTTATTCAGTTAAAAATGAATGTGTTATTCTATGATGACATTTATTTTGAAAATAAAGGGATTTTTGTCACATGGACAAAGGGAAGAGCAGAGACTGGAAAACAACAGCGAAGCAGGTATCTCTAAAAGGAGGAGTGAAGAAACAGCTAAAACAGAAAGACTGGCACGGTTTATAGAAAAAGCAGTTAGACATTCAAATGTCCTGCCTTACTTTTTGCAGCTGGTCAAGTGCCCCTTCTCTATCCCCAGAGAAAATGTGAGGTGTATTCTCTAAAAGTGTAACAAAGGGTCTCTGGACTGTGGAAATGCCAAGCACAATCCACCACGACTCAGGTAAAAGTAACATTTATATGACCATGACCATGCAAACACTGCTTACAAATCTATCCATAATTATACAATAAGTACACTGGGATGAGGAGGTGGTGGAAAAGCAGGCAAGTGGGGTGGGGAGAGAGGAGGATGAAACTTGAATGTAATCTATCCTCATCTACCAAAGTGGGAACATCAACTGAAGATACCTAAAACAGAGAAATCAAGAAACAGAAGTGTAAGTGTGGTACTTGAAGACAGTGTGTGAGGTGGGGTGGGGGGAGGGGGGGAAGAGGGGGGTCAAAACAACTGACGAGTTTAACGTTGACTTCTTGGAGTGGGACGAGAGCAGAAGCAGGTGGGCAGGGCAGGCGGCAGCCGCTCTGTACGAGCAATCTCGTAGAACTAGAACTCGAACTCTCTCAACTATGTGCATGGGTGACCATCATAACAGTAAAAGCTGGAATACAAAATGACCAAAGGAAAACACAAGACCAAGACACTAGTCCTAGGTTAGAGGTGAATCTGCCACAAAGATGATGACACTTAACCTTCAAAGGCCAATTTGAGTGCAAGGAGTTGACAGGAGTTGTTAAATGTTCTAAGTGAGGAGGGGAAGCCCAGCTGAGTCAGGAAACATTTCAATATAAACTGCCTCAGGTTATCTTAGAAGAAAGGGACCTGAATCTGCAGAATTTCAGTAATTTACTGTGATTTCTCATTCTAAATAAGTACATAACTACTTTTATAGCTGCCAAAAATATATGTTAGATGTATTTCAAGCATTGATGCAGCAAAAGATAAAAACACTATGTACTTATCTGTCTTGTCAGAAATATAAAAGATAGTATTTTTTACAATTTTTTAAAAATGGGGAAATGTTCTTGAAACATTAATTGAAAAAGCATAGTCAGAGAATCAGAATATACACTATGCCAGTTGTGGAAAACACACACAGACATACAGAGAAAAGACTGGATATACACCAAATTAATATATTTTTTCTTACTTTTATACTAGAGGAAAAACATTTTTCTAAAGTGTATTATTAAATAAAATTATGATCCTTAGCGTGAATAAAAGTAATAGTTGAACTTGGGATCACTTAATTTGAGTCAGGCACTATTGCACACTTTAAATCTTACCAAGTATTTAATATTCCCAGTAATCTTATGAGAGAGGAGGGACTACCACAACCCCACTTCACAAATAAGAAAACTGAGGCACAGACAGGTGAAGAACCTTGTATAAGGTCACACAGCTAGTGCACAGAGAAGCTAGAATTGGAACCCAGGCAGTATGAGTCCAGAGCTTCACTCCCTTACCCTCTAGACAGAATTTGAGATTACAGGAATAAAGGACCTTATTCAGCACTAATACTAGCTAACATACAAACCTGGACTACAGACAACAGCTAACTAGCTCCGTCCTCCTGAGAAACACCGTGCATAGGAATGAGACTCTCGCACTGTTCACTGTCTTCTGGAACCCTTAAAAAAAATGTTTTTAAGGCAATAGTTAAAGAAAGCTTTTGAATGGAAAGGAGCCCTTAAAAATTATCTATTCTACTGGCTGAAGCTGTGAGGTCAACACTAAGACTAAGGCAAGACTTCCCAACAACATGCCCCAAGTTCTTGTTATAGTAGGATGTAAAAATCTTTCTCTCTTAAAAAAGAAAGATATTTGAAGCAGTGTTATCATATTTTATTTAAATTTTGTTCACACCAATGAAAGTTTTCTACATTTAAATTCATCACAGCAAAACAGTAAGCACTTTGGTTTTACCTATAAATCAAAACATTTTTTAAAGTAGTTGTGAAGAAACTATCTTACCACACAAAGGATCTAAACAACTTATTTTAATTTTATGTGGCATAGTACATATAAAATTATAATCTTTCAGTAATTCTTCCCAAAGTGTCCACAAATTAGTCCAGCACGATATGATTTCCAGTTTAATTAGCAAGGATTATATTTTCAAAAACTTATACTGGAACCAAATATACCTCTGAATACGATGTTTTCTGCATATAAAGGCAAAAATTCTTCTGATTCCCACCATCACAGGATCCCAATTATTATAATGGCAGAGGAGAGTTACAATAAAAAATGAAAAAAATACAGGGATCGCGCCTGCAAAAAATAACCAAGAAAACTGCACCTGAAAATAAAAGATAGAAAAATAAAAACAATCCACCATTATCATTAAGACAACTTTATTCTTTAAAATAAGTTTTCCATTTATGAAAATCTGCAGGAATAAGTCAAAACACCAAGAAGATAATAATTAGCATTAATAATATATTAAGTATATTATCAAATATGAGGATTCAGAACTTCAGCATATGATTCCACTTGCTTAAATTACCGACAAAAACATGCCTTGCTTGGAAAATGGCCTAGGAAAGCCAGAAGGCATGCTTTTCCTGTATTAGGCATAGCACATCTGAGAGCAGAATTACAAACCATTTAGCTTTGTCTTCCACAACACATTGCCCATTTTTTTCCTGTACTGATTACTGCCGATCCTCAAGTAGATCCTCCCTTCAGTTTTGAAGTCATCTTCAAAAACTCACATTTTTATTTATTTTTACTTTTTTACTTTTTTATTTTACAGATAGAGGGGGAGGGGGAGAGAGAGAGAGAGAGAGAGAGAGAGAGAGCGAGCGAGCGAGCACGAGCAGGGTAGAGTGGCACCGGGAGAAAGAGAATCCAGGTTCAGTGTGGAACCTGACATGGGGATCAATCCCATGACACTGGGATCATGACCTGAGCTGAAATCAAGAGTTAGACACTCAACTGAGCCAGCCAGGTGCTCCGAAAACTCACATTTTAAAAAACTATGCTATAATATGTTGTGATACATTGTGCTATGTTACCATTCCTTCCCAAAGACAGCACCAAAAACCCTTAAGTGCAACTTGTGCAAACCTTTAATTAACAGTTTGCAACAGGGGCACCTGGGTGGCTCTGTCAGTTAAGCATCCGACTTCTGCTCAGGTCATGATCTCACAGTTCGTGGGTTCGAGCCCCACATTGAGCTCTGTGCTAACAGCTCAGAGCCTGTAGCCTGTTTTGGATTCTATGTCTCCCTCTCTCTCTGTCCCTCTGCTGCTCACTCTCAGTCTCTCTCTCAAAATAAATAAACATTAAAAAAATTTTTTTTTTAATTTGCAACAAATTCTCCTGCTTACTCTTAAAATAATTCGATTATGTAGTAACAAATGAAAAAAACTCCAAAAGGAAATCATGGCTTAAGTACACTAAAGACAACAAACAAGAACACTTTTACTAAGAAACGTGAGCCAGAGAAGACAGCAGCAAGCAGGGCCTCAGGGGTGAAGAGCCCATCAGGTATCATCAAGGTTGAGCCTCCAATCCATCATTTTATCAGGGTTGTCAAGAAAATTGAAGATAATGAGATGCCATAAAGTGAAGAAAAATCTTTCCCTTCATTAGTTTACCTCTACCATCTAGATTCAACTAAGAATCAAAACCAATTGTCAAAGAAGGCTGCACTGATTGAGACTCAGCTGCAACCCAGTGGTGTGATTTGCTTTCAACATACTGATGAAAATAGTAACTCCTATCTTTAAAATAAGAAAAACTGCTTGTTCTGTGTAAGTATTAAAAAAAAAAAATTGCAGTTTAGAATCATAAGCAAGACTCCCTCTGGTGGGAAACATATACTACTCCAGTTCACAGCACCATTAGTCAGAGCAAAGGGGTTTTGTGAGAATATTTTTTATGAGGGACTCACAATGCATAATGCAAGAATAATCACTGACAACTTTTAATATGCATGTCCTGCTTGCAGATACACACACAGGCTGTGAGCGTAAGAATACCCAGGAAAGAGCAGTCAGTAAGAGAAACTAAAAAGCCTTCACAATGCTATCAAATTATTGGCAAAACATATTCTCGGAATATTTGCCAGAATATTAATAATCTAGAAAAGCCATGACGTATTTAAATGACCCAAGACCAGAAAAAGTATGAAAACTTATGACTAATGAAAGTTAAAGATATAGATATAGTAGATAAGAGTGATTTCATGAATATTCAGCTAAAACCCTATTTTACAATTGAGTAAAAGTAAACTTTGTAAAGGTGGGTAAAACCCTACTTGACCTTTAAAAGCAAAGTTCACCTGTAACAATGCAGTTATTTATGTGTTGCCACATAATAAAAAAGTTCTGATTTTATTTCCAACAAGCTATGAAGACAGCATTTTAAAATGAAGACACTGAGGGGTGCCCGGGTGACTCAAGTCACTGGAGTGTCCAACTTCAGCTCAGGTCATGATCTCGCGGTCCGTGAGTTCGAGCCCTGCGTCAGGCTCTGGGCTGATGGCTCGGAGCCTGAAGCCTGCTTAGGATTCTGTGTTTCCCTCTCTCTCTGCTCCTCCCCTGCTTGCCCTCTCTCTCTCTCAAAAATAAATAACATTAAAAAATTAAAAATAAAATAAAATGAAGACAATGACAAAAAATTGTCTACATTACTGTCTAAACCTGACCATATCTGGATATAAATGTGAATACTAGCAGAGATGCTTCCTCTCATACAAAATATCAATTATAAATAGGTTTAAATAATTTATTTAAGCACAATAAAAAATATTGATAAATGCTATAATTTCAGAAACTATATATAAAAATAGTTGCTTATTAGAATTAAAAAAAAAAAACATGAAAGTAGAGTTCTCCTGTTTCTATTACAGTTCTGGGACACCCTGCCACTTTTTCTAGAAAGTATCTTCCTACCCTTGATTCTCACTGGAGGCCCAGCCAACTCATTTAACTGGCTGTCCAATTCGAGATGTGAAGACAATCGAGAAAAGACTGGTTATGTTTTTCTAATCAATCAATCATTTATCTTCATTTTCCTTATGTTTTGCCCTCATCTTAAAATATCTGAATCCATAAATTACATACTCATTAAATAAAATTAGATCCCCTGTGACAGTGTTTTAAAAATCCTAAAATTAACCTTCAATTTTTATTTTTCAAATCAGCAAAAGCTGATATTTTCAAAATATCAGTACAGAAAAGCTCATTTACACAGTAGTCTACCAAAATCCTCTTATACAGCACTCCCCTAGTTTCACTAGGGCAATTTTGGTTGATATTCAAGATCCTGAGATGTGGAAGGACCTGGATATTATTTAAACCTATAAAGAACCTAATGATGTATAACTTTAGTGTTATGTATATGTTACAATATTCTCGCTCTTTGAAAATGCATGATATAGAAGATAACCTAAATTAAGGAGAAACTCTGTTAATAACCATGACAAATAAGCAAGAATTTACTGAGCCATGAAACAGTATCAGCACAGAACCGTTTTTTAAATAAAGAAAATACATATCACTGAGAGTATTTTGCCTTTATCCTAAGAACTGCACAAAGATCTAAAAAAAAATATCTTTAAAACTTTGATTATAATTTCTACACGTTATAAGCCTTAGGACTTTCAAGTATTCCCTCTTCAAATTGTATTAAACCAAACTACACACACACACACACACACACACACACACACACACACACATTCCCTCTTCAAATTGTATTAAACCAAACTACACACACACACACACACACACACACACACACACACACAATTTTGTTACTTAATTCCTGGAGTTCAAAGTTTTACAAACACTAAACTGATAAATGACTATACTACATCTTTTAGTTGAATATATATGGCATGCCTTTCTCCCCCTTACCCCAAAAGCACTAAAGAAACTCCTCCCTTCGGGCTGTTAGAAGGTATTCTCTTTTCTGTGATGTTATCATTGCCAATGTTCATCATAAAAGTCCCTGCAGCCAGACCAGGACATCACAGAAGAGGAACAGAGCACTTGCCCCTCCTGAACCAGACAGAAATGAGCATTTGCTGAGAAACATTATTCCTGTTGCTCAGACTGATAATAGTATCACACTATTAAAGAAACTTTGGAATTTATCTTAGAAATCAAAACACCACTAATTATATAATAAGATATATCCCATTTTCTATTCTATACCACTGACTTACCAAAGAAAACATGCAATAATCAGCTCTAAAACTGGAGAACTACATATAAAGATACTGTTTGTTCTTCACTAAGAAATTAAGAAAAAAAAATTGGAAAGCTAAAAATGCAAGAGATTATCCATTTCTTTGGTACTTTTTATATATCTCTATGTAGTAAAGCACCTTGGGACATTTAATCATGTGCCCTAACTTTCACTGTCTCTGTTTTAAAACTACATCTAAAATATCTAATAAATAGTGCGTCTTACCTTTTGCATACACATGTCAGCTATTATGGACAGAGGTATTGTAAGGCTTAGTGCAAGTGTGCCTATCAACGATGAGGTAAGAAAGCAGCCCCTAAAAAGGAAAAAGAAGAAAATACATGTTACCATATTAGAAGAGTAAAACAACCAAAGGAAATATGGACATGAGAGATCAGGAGCAAAAACAAAAGCTTAGGACAGACTCAGACACAATAAAGCAACTAGAAAGATTCTTAAAGTTTACCTTCAAATATTAAAAATCCAAATACGTAAGAATAAAACTTTCAAAGTACTTTATGCCTTTTTCCAGATCTGCTTACAGATATTATTCAATTTGGATGCATAGCTTCTATTTCATTAACATTTTTAATAAAATTGCTGAAAGAGTTCTCATAGTTTTGTAATGACGATACTTAGCTAACAAAGGAAACAGCTTTATTAAACTGCAGGACAACACTTCACACCACAGACTTCTAAGAAAGTGATAAGCCAACACGTGAGTCTTTCACCAAACCAAAAATATCTCACCCTCATGAAAACTAAAATAGTCTTCTGACCTGTGTTGTTCTTTTGGTTTAGCTCAGCATTGAAAAGGACTGGTTATTTTTTAATGGTACTTTATTGCTTTCCATTTTTCTAGCAAATGTCCTAACCAAACTTAAGCTCTTCACTTTATTTTCCCCTTGAACTACCAATGTTGGTATCAAATTCTGAAATAGCAATCTGCACATGATTTTGTTTAGTTGAAAGAAAAAAAAAAATGAAAGAAAGCATTATACCAAATAGGTAAGCCATTTATACAGACTAATAATTTGTATGAAAAGAAAACAGGGCGCCTGGCTGGCTCAGTCAGTAGAACATGAGATTCTTGATCTCAGGGTCATGAGTTCGAGCCCCACATTGCAGGCAGAGGTTACTTTAAAAAAGAAAAAAAGAAAAAAAAGAAATTATAAGCCAAGATAAAACTGTAATGCATGTAATTGTGACTTACAGACCCATGGAAATTCTAGGTTAGTAAATTCTAGCTCAGTATATATTAGTATTAATAATGCTATCCTGCAATAAAAGAGGCTATCTTGATAAAGTGTCACTCAACATATTCACTAGAGGCTATACCATTAGTTCTTAATCCAGGAAAGAGAACTCAAGTACTAGTGGTTCCCACTACTTATGAGCTAACTGCTCTGTGAAAAGACAGTTCAGGAGGTCAATTTTTCCTTTTTTAGTGCAGCATATGTACTTAGAGACTTGTAACACAAAGTACTATCATAAAGAGTCTGAGATGAAGTATTAAAAAGGAAACTACTTGGGGTGCCTGGGTGGCTAAGTTGGTTAAACATCCGAATCTTGATTTCAGCTGATGTCATGATCTCACTGTCATGAGATCAAGCTTAGTGCAGAGCACGGAGCCTGCTTAGGATTCTCTCTGTCTCCCACTGCCCCTCCACCGCCTGTGCTTGCATGTGCATGCTCTCTCTCTCAAAATAAATATAGAAAAAGAAAACTATTTGACTTATACTGCCTTTTCCTAATTTAGCTGATGGCTGAATCCTTTTATCATCTATTATCATTTCAGGGGCACACTCTGGGAAACGCTGAGACAGAGAACTAGGTGCTACCATTCAACATCTAATACAAATGGCACAGTATATGCGCTTTACAGCACACCTCAATTGTTTAAAAATAAACAATGAGGGACAAGAACACATCTTTAATTTACAAAAAAAAGTTCACAACCATACTTTTAAATCTGTAGTTTACTACTCAGCCCTTGATTATGTACGCTGAAGTTTACTGTTCCATTTACAGTTAAACATAGAATAATAACCCTGCTTCTCCCAAAGAAGGGAATCATTATACATGCAAATTATGACTTCTGAGAAATGTGTATTTTCTTATAATTTAAAAAAAGGTAAAATATAGAGAGATATGTTTCTTATACTTGTTTTGTTGCCAAGAACACCCAGAGTATAAGGGATATGTTTGTTTCTTCACTGACTGGTTTGCTGCTACTGAGTTGTTATCATTAGTACTCTAAACACTCGAGTATTAGAGTGTATCTGAAAAATAAACCTTCTTGAGATCCTGAAAAATCCATTCTAGGTAAGGATAAATATAGCTTTTATCATAATATATGACTTTGTATAATTTAACTATTCAACAATACTCATATACTCATATCAATACTCATATATACACAGCTGGGAATATAAGTTGTGTTTCCTCTGTGGAGAATGACATTGCAATTCTCTATCAAAATCTAAAGTCCCTATAATTGACTCAGTCTTTTCCACTTACAGATATTTATCCTATAGAATGCTTACATATATACCCAAAGACATATAGGAGAATATTCAATTCTATTTTATTTACAAAGTAAAGGAATGGAAACTTAAAATGCCTCTCAATAAGGAACCAGTGGCATACATTATATTCTACTTATTATGTTACATAATGGATTGAAACATAATGTATTAGAACTATACATAGGCTTTTAAAAATGAACTGAACCTAAGTGCTGATATGTGAAGATTTATAAGATAATCTGTGAAAAAAACCCAAAGTACAGAACACTATCTATAGTATGCTCCCATTTGTGTCTTAAAAATAAAACAATTTGTTGGAGTGGGGGGTGGTAATTAGGAGACTGACACACCCTTCTGCACGTACAGAAAAATTTGTAGAAGGCTTAGAAGTTAACAGTGGTTGTCTATGAAAGAAAGGAATGGAGATTTGGAGTGAAAAAGAGATAATAGGATTTCCTTTTCATTGTACACCCTTTTGTATACCTTTGCATGAATTACTCTTTTCATTCTAAAAAAGTTATATTAAAAAAATTTCAAAACATGTTATTATTTATTTAAATGTAAAGTTTTTCCAAGGGAGCAACTAAAAAACTCACATAGAGAAATTACATGTCATGCTTGATCATCCTCCAGAACCTACATCAAATTCTGCTAAACATAATAAAACTCTATTGTAATATGTTTATTAAAAATAAAACTCTCAATAAAGAATGAGCATTTTAATTCTTACAGGTGGCACAGTCCATGTTTACTATGAGTCTTAATGTAATAAGCATCATACTAAACCCTTTCACTAGCCAACACCCGAAGAAAAATTTAATTATTGCTTTGAAATATATTCATTTGCTTTGAAATTTTCTAATTTAAACTAAACTTAAAGAACTAGAAAACATGAACTTGTATTAAAATATAGTTAAGTACACATAATTATTTAAATTGCAGTAAAAAATGGCTGAAGATCAACAATTCTTCACGACTCAACTGAGTTCAATCAAAACTCTACCAGAGTAAGTAATTCTACCTGTCCAGACCCAAGAGTAGAGAGAGGCAAGAGAAATGAGACAAAAGAAATACCAAAATTGATAGAAAAGAATAGGATGAAAGAGAGTATATGATATATAATATAGGAAACAAAATACATAACTCTCTTTGATGCGCACCTAAAATGCATGCAATGAAAGATGGAAGAATGAATGAGTAAATGGATTCTGATTATCAAAGAGTTTTAGATCAGCAAAGGAATTTAAATACATAAATTACTACAAATGAAAGTTAATCTTTCAGTACTACAAATGAAAGGGAGTGTGGGAGACTATCAAGAAAACAGAGAAATTTCCTTAATTGAGGAAGGGGGAAAGTACAGGCAAAGCATTAAGGAAGTCCATGGAAAAGGCTACTTTTGTTGTAGTCTTTTGCAAGGGAAAACTAGTTAGTAGTCTTAACCAGCATATAATAAAAAATTCCTTTTAGGAGTTTAGGTACAATTTGTGTTGTTGTTTTTTTTTTTTCAGTTCCTATTAGATGGGAACAGGACTAAGTATCAAGCTCTATATCTGGAAGATTTCTTAAACACCACACATAATATTGTCTTCTAACTATTTTAGGATCATTATGACATATCAACATACTTGGTATTATAACATTTCAAAGCATGTTATCATTCCAAGTTAATCGAGGTTTAGGGTTAAACATCTGGCTCACCTACATGAAAAGCCCTAAGAATAAAAAAACAAAAAGCATCTATGAACAACCAGACATTCCAAAGTCTCCTAAATAAGCAAAGCTCCCTAGATTCTCACTCAGAACTCATGTTATTCATATTCAGAATATAAACCTCGTAAGTTTAGATGTCCATTAGGTAATGGCACCTTTCATTTATATAACATTCTGCCTTTAAAACACTTTTACAAATGTAGAGCATTTATGTTCATCAGAAATTTATTCAACAAATATTTGTTGAGCTCATTCTATGTGCAAGGTAATACTCTACACAATGGGTGCACAGAAGTTAAAAGACAAAGTTCTTGCTCTAGTAGAGTTACTTTATTAAATTGTGAAGTGTGCGGGGTGGGAAGGTGCACAGGAGGAACCATCAAAAGACAGAAGAAATATAAAATACTTAATCTATCCCAAAGTCCATAAACTGGTAACTAATAAATGATAGTGTAATAAATAGTACATACCACAACCACAGGAACTCTGAGAGAACCGTTCCAATAAGGCCATTAATGATAATGCACATTAATACTACTTTATTGGGAAACTCAAAGTCCTCAAATCCAGTATAATGAAGTAAAAAGAAACCTGGCCATAAGAGCAGCAGATTAAACAGACCTACAAAACCTAAATATGTATAAAAGAGACAAAAGTTAGTAATTGTGATTTATTTAAAATTTTCAAACTTATAACTCTATAATTAGAGAACATTAGATTTTGCACAAAGAGTTCTAACTGGTTTTCTTAACTGGAACTTCTGTTTCTTTGGTTCATATCTATGGACAACTCAACACCAGAAAAAACTACACTAGCAGCTGGTGATCACTGAATCTTCAAGGTTCAACTATTCACTGCACGGAGCAACTCCTACGGAATAAACTACTTAATTCAGAAAGAAAGGTTGCTAACCTTAGCTACTAATAATTTAGTGTCTTCAAACTTAAAGAAACAATTGGTATATGGTATGTATATAGATATTCAGCCTAAATTATGAGGAAGTTGATGGCTGCTCCCTGATTCAACTCATATTTATGTATAAAACACCTGTGGCATGCTCGGAATAATGAAGGAAGTTTCCAAAACAATACATTCTTGGTTCTTGCCTTCCAGGAGCCTATAAACTAGTTGGTGAGAGAACATACCTACATAAATAGCTACTCAACATATGAACTAAGGACAGACTGACTACTCATAAAGGAAGGCTGTAACATTTAGTGGTTGACTGTATGTGCTCTGCAGTCTAATTGCTCTGGGTTCCAATCCCAGCTCCACCATTCACTAGTAGTGTAAACTTTGTGCAAGATGCAGAACCTCTTTGAAGCCTCAGTTTTCCAATCCATGAGTGTAAAATCATATCTAAATAGGTTAGTGGGAGGATTAGATTAACACTTACAAAATACAGCATAGTACCAGCATAAAGTAAAAAGTTAGTAAAAGGTGAGCTATTATTGTTATTATAGAAATGCAAGTTTATATGAGTCCCTATGAATACAAAGACTGTAAAGAAAAAAATTACAGTTTTATAGTAATTTTATTGCACTTTCTGTACAGTTAAACATTGCAGATCCACTATGAGATTCATTAGATAACTATAGAGCTTTCTTCAAAGTTAAGTTATAGTAAATACATATTTCATATTTGTTGCTAAATAATAGGCTAGTATTTCGGATGCCTAGTTAAATCTTTACAGGACTGGAGCACCTAGTCTCTATCTGCTCCTAAAGATTCACAGTTACCTGCCTCCTCTGAAGAATGGTCTCGGAGAGCAAACAAGCCAAATTTTCCCAAGAAGTGATCACCCCACACTGTCTGCATCCCACAACTAACCCATAGAGGATGCACAAGGCTCCTCTCATGGCTGAAATCCTACTGTCTGTGAGGATGCCTGTGAGGAGTACCTAGACATTACCGGCTCCTTTCCCTCTCCATCTCCTGCCCCGACATGCCATGAACTGGGCCAAACCTCAATTATACTGAGACCATAACAGTTCTTTCCCCTACTCTATCCTGCTTTTCTTACTCCCTTGTCAGGTTTCCCTGCAGAGCATCCCCTCAATACATCACCCACAAGAAATTCCTGTCTCATATCCTGCTTTTAGAATACCCAATTTAAGACATCTAGTGATAAAAATAAAAACAAACAAAACGACACACATACAGAAGGGATTCATGATCTGAAAAGCTTACACAACATTAAGAAGTTGTCGTAATCAAAACACCGAAATTTGGCATGATCAAAAACCAAATCTACTTTGCCGTCCCTGACTATCAAGTCTATGGAATCCCACATGTATTACCAACCTCTGAACCTAAAAATAAAGGTCCCAATTGCTTCCACCCTCCAGAATCTGGCCTGTATACCCTCCTGTTCTTCCCTAAAGTGGGCTCTCCAGAACAATCGCACAGATTCACTCACTGTTCCCTGTTATGCTCTGCTCACATCTCCAACCCTAAAGAACCCTCCACAACCCAATCCTAACTTCTTTCTGGTCCTGCCTATTATAAAGCCTAGAACAAATCAATATTGTGTTATAGATCATGTCATATATGATATATAAAAATCACATATGTTTTTTTGTCTGTATGTAATAAGAATAAATTAAACAATTTTTCCTGAAAATTGCCAATCTTAAAAAAAAACACACACTCAAAAAATATTAGCATTTCATTCCATTCCAGGTGGAATTTTCTATGACCCTAAAATAAGACATTATTAAAGTTACCTTCATATTTAAGGCATATTTATTGAATTCCATACTTAAACTTGAGTGATCACCTGGTCTGGTAGCTTTCCAAATGTTTTGTTTCTGTTAAACTTTAGGTGAAGATATTCAAACATTTCTTAGGAGAAAAATATTTTCTACAAATCAAATTACAACGCAAAAGCCCAAGAAAACAGAGCTGTTCCAGCTGAAGCAGCAAAGGGCTCTAAGAACCAGAACCATACATGCAACTCCACCTCCTCCCACCCATCCCAGGATCCTCTGCAAATCAGTTTGAAAGCTACTCATCTGTCCAATCTCCTTATTTCTCAGATGAGTATGGAATAAATGAAATTATAACAACTATATTCCTGGTCTCCTAATTCCCCATAAGCTGTACTTTGAACTTTCATCACCAGGCTTTTTTTAATCTACTGCTATTCAGATATCTTTTAGAAGATATCTACAGATATCTGACAGATAACACAACTATTTTACTCAGCTGATATCAGGCAAATGAGAACTTATAAGTTCTCATATTCAGTATTTTATTTACAAAAATTAAGAACTGATGCCAGAAACTACATTTTGGTAATTTGAAAAATCTATGTCATAAAACAGCCTATATCTTAAAGAGCAGATGGAAAGCCTTTAAGTGTCCCATGAGTTTTAATGAAAAGTACATAGACTAGAATAGTCTTCTTTGCTTCTAAAAAGTCAAAAATGGTAAAATGTGTAATACAACAGGTATACTCTCACATGCTTATAATAGCATAATTCTTTCCTATCAATGAGGAAAATATCTGATTCACAGGCTGAAACATGAATGCAAAAAAGGCATTAGGAAGAATTTCTTTCTTTACTTCACACTGAGGAAACTGGCCTTCTGTCAGAGGTACACAGTTATGCAGGACAAGGTATGAGAAAAACACTGAGACTGGACTTCATGAGCCTTAAAATCTGACAGTTTTAAAGAATCATATGGAGGAAAAGAGAAAGGCTTCCTTATTCCCTCTAGAACAAAACCCTAAGCTAATCATTCAGAGTAAATAGCCTCACAGGTTAAACATATTCTTACCAAAGAACATTGGAATATCCAACTTATCTTCTCTGTCTACTTTTCTTTTAATCATAACAATATAGACAGCATAGAGCATGGCTCCAACAAGAGACCAAATGGAACCTGTAAAAATCAACGTAATGAGTTCACGCATTTTTCATTAATTCATTCAACACACACTTATTTAAAATCTAATACGGTGTCAGATACTATTTCAAGAAGTACACAAATATGAAAAGATAAACTATAGCCCACCCCCTCCATGTCCTCCAGGAGTTCAGGAAGCAGTTTAAAGAGTGAACAAACGCATGTGCAAACATCCAATGATCTATACAAACACACATAATGTTAAAACCATGGAAGTAACTATTTGTTTTTTTAATTTTGAAATGCTACTTCAGTTTGACACCTGACACTGTCTGGTGTAATAGTGGTTAAGCCATTGCTTATACAGTCCTCCCCACTGTCATGTATCATCTTTAGTATATATTGTACTACCATTTTCAAGGCCCTGTTCAAGTCCCACCTCTGCCACAAAGCATCCTCCTCCTACTCCACTGAATTTCCATCCTCCTGGTCTTCTATTTTAGACAATTTAATATTTACATGGTTAAGTGTAATATTATTTTATTCTCTAGTGTTTTTATTTTATAAGTCTAGGTAATGATTAAAGTCAAGAACTTGAAAAGTACAAACATACTTTTTAATGTTTTCTAAAATATCTAATACATGGCGTATAGTACGGGCATAATAAATGCTGATTCTCTTTAATATTAACTCATTCTCAAAGACATTTAAGTAAGTTTTAAAAACAGCTAAATTAATGTGCTGTCTGCCAAACGACCACATTTAATACTTCAATTATCCCAAATTCCAATGTTTTATTGAATCTATTTTTTAAAAATTTAACTTTTTTAAGAAAGCAAAAAAAGCCTATCAATAAAACCTCACGCATACACAACAAATACATATATCGTTTTACATATACAAAGCTGCTGTGGGTGAGAAATGATATAGTTCAAGGCATAGCTATCAGTTCAAGGGTGAGAAAGACATAAGCAGTTCAAGGCACAAACTATGCCTGGGCAATAACCAGGGATAGTTTAGAAAGCAGTGTTCCATTCAATGAATTTCAAATATCTAAACCAAGTATCCAGAAGGAAGCCATAAAACTGGGTTCTACTATCTTTGTTTTTGTTCAGTCTAAACAATAGATCAAAACTGAGTGTTCACCATAGCACTAAATGTTTCAAGGCAAGAATCATGAGTGAACCACAAAATTAGTGGGTGCAAGTATAATAGAAACATGGTATGTGCGTAGTCTCAAAGTATCTCCCTACAAGATGCTTACTAGTTGCAAAGAAAAAAGTTAGTAACTTGACACTGGAGCATCCTGGCAGACACTACCTTAAAAATTAGTCACTACTGGGGCGCCTGGGTGGCGCAGTCGGTTAAGCGTCCGACTTCAGCCAGGTCACGATCTCGCGGTCCGGGAGTTCGAGCCCCGCGTCAGGCTCTGGGCTGATGGCTCAGAGCCTGGAGCCTGTTTCCGATTCTGTGTCTCTCTCTCTCTCTCTGCCCCTCCCCCGTTCATGCTCTGTCTCTCTCTGTCCCCAAAATAAAAATAAACGTTGAAAAAAAAAATTAAAAAAAAAAAAATTAGTCACTACTAATGGGACAACACTATGTGCCTTCTAATATGATTTACTGATCAGGACACTTCCAATATCACTTCCATGGCATTCTAATCAAAAATACACAACATAAATTTAACCATAAGGAAGTATCAGACAAACCAAGAGTGAGGAACATACCACAAAACAACTGGACAGTATCCTTTCAAAGTGTTAAGGTTATAAAAGAAAAGAAAAAAAAAAAAAAAAGACTGAGGTACAGTTCTAGATTAAAGGAAACTAAGGAGACATGACAACTAAGTGCAATAAGTGATGCTGGACCAGAAAAAGAACATTCATGGGAAACATGGTGAAATATGAAAAGGATATACAAATTAACTAAATTATAATCAATGTTAATTCCTGATTTTTGTAACTATACTGAAGCTATGTACACAGTGGAGAATCTGAGTGATGGCTATATGAGAATTCTATTAACTATTTTTTAATTTTTTTTACATGATTTCCAAAAAAACGTTAAAAAAAAAAAGGCCCCATTAGTGCCCACCCTCTCTGTGTGTGTGTGCACATGCACATACATGCACACAAGGACATAAACAGTGATATGTACAAACTGTCTTGTATACTGTAACAGAAAGAATGCAGAGTCAAGTACTTACTTACCTATTGTATCTCTTCCAGCAGATTTTTCAGACCCTGACAAATTAACCAGCACAACACCTCCAATGCTGTGAGAATAAGAGCATTACTAATAAGCAAAATAATACATTCCTTAAAAGGACTAGTAATGAAGATAAAAATTATTTATAAGTAATCAAGACTATGCTCAAAACTGAGCAAAACTTAAACTGTCAAAGAACTTAGTGATTTAATTAATAATATTTAACAATGATAACAGGACAGTGTAAATGCTATACTTGTATTCAAATCATTTAATTCTTGCAAAATTTACAAATTACTTTATAATAAAGGTATTACTGTTGTTACCATTACCATTTTACACATGAGAAAACCCACACACAAACATATGAAGTAACTTGACCAAAATCACACAGATGGGACTGAATCTATCGGTAGCCTGCTTCTAGGTAAGTATTCTTACCTCCTATGCTACCTCCTGCTTTTGGTTAAGAAGTAACCAACTTTTCAGCCTCTTCCAAACTTGTTTTTGAAGATATGCATACAGTATACTCATACAAACCTAGCGATAGCACAAATGCTGTCTATTGGTAAAACCTAAATTAACAATAAAACCATACTGAAATATTTGAACAATTAATTATAAATTGACAAAAAATTCAACTGAATTAAACTTCATTTACTTCCCCAATACAAATATATTGTATTCCCCTAACACAAGAATAGGTTTAGCTAAAACATTAGCTAATCATACATGCAATATAATAAACTTCTAGTGGGCATAACATCTAAATAATGAATTAGTTGGGTCAACCGGCCTACCCCTGAAAACTACCATGGTTATGGCTAAAAGAGAAAAACACACCGTAATAAGAGCCACCATGTATGTGACTACCAAGTACCTCAGTCCCTGTGATAATTGCTTTTTATATACACCGGCTCCAAACTTCCAAACGAGGCTAATACGATCATCATGTTCTCACCTAGGAAACTATCTCAGAGAGCTTAAGGAAACTGACAGGAAAAAAGAACAAAGCTCTGACTCAAACCCAGCTCTGACAGCTAAGAAACACTACTCTCTTCATTAAATCATTCAACTTTCTTCTCTGATTTCTGATTTTTTCTCATAAAGACAACAGCTTTATCAAACCAATACATCTCTGTTGAGTACTGTCAGTAAGCAAAGCCCTACGCTACACTGCAGGCGGCACAAATAAGCAGCAAACAAGGCTCTGGCCTTTAAAGGTTTATAACCCATAGAAAAGACAAGACAAACATACACAAAGTTACATAAAAGATTTAAATACAGTTATTGACAATACTGATGTTACACACTAATTCAAAACTGCCAGATGGTTTATACAGAAAACAACTGAAAGATCATGTGAGGATGAAATAATCAGAGAAGACTGCACGTTTGATTACTAGGAGATATAAAACCCAAAACCAAAACAGAAAGAGGAACTTGTTTTAGGAGAAGGAAACAGGAACTTGGGAGGTGATGAGGATTAAGGTGCCACATAAAATTAAAGGTAAACATCAGTACAATACACAGCAGTATACTGTCTGTCCTCACTTGAATGGGAGCCAAAGCTGCTTTGGGGTCCCTCCCTCCAGTTACTCTCCCCAGGACCATTTAGAAAACTAAAGAAGGACCTGATCCAAGGCTGCATAGCATGATATCCACATAAACCCTTCTTTCATCCTCATCTTGCTTTGCCATAGTATAATATAAACTATCCTATGTCACTAACAGAAAAATTTAAACATTATATTTTTAAGCAGAATTAACTAGCTATTATGTTACATTCTTACCTTAAAATTACAGCTAGTAGTTTAGAAAGAGTAAATCTATCTCCACTGTTACTTGGAAACACTGCAGCAAGAATTAAGGTAAAAAGTCCTGCAGGGAAAAAAGATACATCAGCTTTAATACTGTGGAAAGCAGCCTTTAAACTAAATGTTTATTTCAACAATACAGATTAAGTATAACCCTACTTATTTTAAACTAATAAGAGTTAAATTGAGCATTCAGAGTAACATTATGACCTCATCATAATCAAGCATGTGTGCTCAAGTTATTTTTACAGCTTCAAAAATACTTTTTCTCTCCCAGATTTGGAAGGTGATTCAATTTTTAAAATAAAACATCTTTCATTGGGTAAATTATGGTTCTGAAAAAAGCAATTACATTTAGCCAAAGGGTCCAGAAAAAGATCTTCAGAAAGAATATGTGAAAGGAATGACAACCACAATACAAAAAAACAGCCCATCAAACTTTAATATGTTGTTATATAAAAAATGCCATAACATAGTCGAAGGAATGTAAACAGTACAAGGCCACAGCATAAAACTACAAACATTTATGTAGTTACAACACACTAATGTACATTATTAGAATGAATGTAATTTGTAATAAGATAAAAATGTGTGTATATGTACATACACATATAACAGAAAAAGGTTTCAAGTTATAATGTAAATTTTGAAGACAAATTTCTTACCAGAGGTTGAGGACAAGATATTAACTATAGCAACCTGTGTGTCCGAAAGTGCTTCTTGATATGACAAATTTGCCAGAAACCACTAAAGACAAAGAAAACAAAGTGAACCCAATTGAATGACATGCTTACATCTGTCACAGTTTATAGGACCCTCCTTTTTTTTCTCCCCCTAAATATTTTATCATAAGAGCTTTTAAAAGTTGCTTTCTATTGAAAAATCACAAGCTCAAAAAAGAGGGCATTTACAATTAGATCTAAGATCATTGCTATTCAATTTCCCTTAAGAAATTAACAATAGCTCATTAAAATTAGTATTCAAGTTTTTTTTTAATGAGAGTAAAACTGAGTATCAACTTTAAAATTTGCTTTATCCAAACACTTCTAGCATTCTATTAAAGTTTATCTAAATCAAATTTGAATTTGGGGAAATTCTCCAATATTAAAATATGTACAGATAAATATAGCATGATGAGAAATCTACTCAACGAGATGATGCCTATGGGGATGGATCAAGGTAGCTACCAACTAGGTAGACTGATAGATAAAAAGACATTCATTTTGGAAATCTAAAAAAGTCCAATAAAAAATGTGAATTTGCTAGCTAATTATGATTATTTCTCTGATACTCAGTTTGGAGACACAATACAAAGAATTCTCATAACTGGATATAATTTAAGGAAGTTTTCCAGTTTGAGGGTTTTTTTTTCTTCTCTTAGGCTCATCCAGGCTAGGATATTCTTATATCCTCAATACTGTGCCTAATTTAAGGAATAAGAAGTAAGACTTCTTTTTGATGAAGCCTGATGTGTGTGTTGGGGGCAGGTGTTCCAAAATTCATTTATTTTTACTGCTATTAGATATCCTAATGCCTATTATCACAACTCATCCATTTTTCTGTTAATGGATATTTTTTGACTATTTCAAACAATGATACTATGAACATTCTAGTGCATGCCTCTGGGTACATATGTGCATGAGTGCATATATATACTAAGAAAGCAGACTGCTGGATCAAAGTCAATTAACTCCTCTCTGTTTTTGGCATCACTGTTACTTCGACATTCATATTCCACTGAAGAACGAATGTCCTCTTAAGAAAGGTACACCTCTTGATCTCTCTCAGAACTTTTAGTTACGTGAGTACTATAATTATTAGCATACACATTTCAGCGAAGCAACAAAGGCATATCTTAGACCACTGCTAGAAGGCAGCAGATAGCTGAGTCTAGTAGATTCATGTAGTCTACACTGTACTCAAAGTGAAAGCCAAACTATAGCAAAGTGATTCTGACACCATCTGTAGTTCTCTGACTCCCTAGATAATTTCACTTGACTTTCTAAACGAGAAAATGAGGTAACAATTGCTAAGATGAACAATATCAAACATATATGGCAATAAAGGCCACAATCTGCTTGTGGTTCAAGTGCTAGAAAAGTAAGATTCTACTCTTAATTATCTTTTGCAGATCTGTCTGCAAGAACCGATAAAACTTACAGGGTGATCATGAGCTTTCTGGACCCACTTTCCTTACCACTTTAACACATAAATACTCATTTTCCAGACAATCTCACTGTCTCTGCTAATACAAGATACAGAAATAAAAACAGATCACTTAGGTAGCAGCCATTCAAAACTCCTAAGAATTCATCATGAGTTATAAATAAACTCTTTCTAGAAAGACCTTCCTATTCTTCACCTCTCCCCATTCTCTGGCTTTCAAATCCAACGCACTCTTATCACAAAAGAAGATTCATCTCAATTACCCTCCAATAAAAATTAACCTTACAGTGTTTCACTTTATTATTCCAGAGTTGAGGACAACCACTTACTAATAAAATAATCTATCACAAATAAGTCATATATTTCATTATTTCATGAGTGATAAGTTATTTTAAAATTATCATAAAAGGTACTCTAGATAAGTACTATATGACCCAAATTATATCCTACAGAGAAAAATTAAAACACCACAAGTCCTCATGAGACAAAAGACATTCAAGGTGGACTGGCAAATACAGTAATCACTAACTCCTTCTGTTCTGCACTGTACATTAGCCACTAGCCACATGTAGCTACTGAGGAACTGAAAAGTAGCTAGCCTGAACTGAAATGTTTTGCAACTAAAACTGAAAAACTGAAGTTGAAAAGAAATAGAAACTTAAATAAAAATAGAAATTTAAATGAAATTGAAATGCTTAGAAGATTTTAGTACAGAAAAAGAATATAAACTATCTCAATCTTACACTGATAACATGTTAAAATATTTTATACATGGTGCATTAAATAAAAATATAGTATTAAAATTAACTTTACTTGTTTCTCTTAACTTGATTTCTCTTTAAAAATTTTTTAAAATATCATTTAAAAAATTTGGGGGGTGCCTGGGTGGCTCAGTCAGTCAAGCATCCAACTTCAGCTCACGTCATGATCTCAGGGTTTGTAGGTTCAAGCCCCACATTGGGCTCTGTGCTAACAGGTGACAGCCTGGAGCCTGCTTTGGATTCTGTGTCTCCCTCTCTCTCTGCCCCTCCCCAGCTCATGCTTTGTCTGTCTGTCTCTCTCTTTCTCTCTCTCAAAAATAAATAAACATTTTAATTTTTTTTTAATTTTTTCTAATTGTAGAAAATTCAAAAATACATAGGACAACCACATTTCAGGCTCATATTATATTTGTATTGAATAGCACTGCTCTAAACCTTATCAAAGCTTATCACTCTCTTAAATAAGGTTTCCAAAAAGCTTTATTATTCTTTCTATAGAAATGTCTTTACTAAATACTAACATAGCTTTCTAGGCTTGTAACTTATTTAGGTTTTATTTTATTCTATTCTATTCTATTCTATTCTATTCTATTCTATTCTATTCTATTCTATTCTTCTATTTTATTTTAAAGACTACCAAAAGTGGAAACCACCCAAATGCAGATCAACAGATAAATAAACAAAACATGGTATATCCATACAATGAAATAGTATTCATCCTTTAAAAGGAAGAATGTTCTGGGGTACCTGGGTGGCTCAGTCAGTTAAGCATCCAACTCTTGATTTCGGCTCAGGTGATGATTTCATGGTTCCTGAGTTCAAACTCTGCCTTGGGCTCCACACTGACAGTGTGGAGGCCTGCTTGGGATCCTCTCTCTGCCCTTCCCCCAGGCATGTGTGCATTCTCTCTCTCTCTCTCAAAACAAATAAACTTAAAAAAAAATTAAAAGGAAGAAAGTTCTGACACATGCTATGAGGATGAACCTTGAAGACTTTATGCTGAGGTAAGCCAGTCATAAAAGCAAAAACAGTATATGATTCCATTCATACAAGGTACTTAAGAGTGGTCAAATTCATAGTGACAGAAAGTAGAATGGTGCTTGTCAGAGGCTGGGGAAGATAATAAAGGGGACTTATTTAATGGATATAGAATTTCAGTTTTACACAATGAAAAATGTTCTGTTGATAGATGGTGGTGGTTGTACAACGATGTGAACGTACTTAATGCCACTAAAGCTATAAACACTTAAAAATGGTTAGAATGAAAAAAAAAGGTTAAAATGGCAAATGTATAGCACATATATTTCATCACAATTTTTAAAAGGTTTTTTATATGCACATATCTATCTGTATATAAACCTGCTATATGGAATAGTACCTATGTAATGTATTTAATCTATGTAATACATTCTCTCAGAGTCATGAGTTGGAAAATTGCTTTATCCAAAGAAGGGAAATACAGTATTTCTTTTTAATAGGCAATAAGTTGTGTAATTCATGAGGTTTTCCTATTTGCCTTTCCTTTTACCAATTTGCCTAGGGATAAACTGTGTGCTCATTTGAAGTAGCTTTCTTCCTTTAAATTGAAGTTCCTGATATAATCATCCTATTCCACAACCAGCTCCCCCCCTAAACAGACACACACACATACACACATACACACACACACACACACACACACACACACACACTACCCATTTAATCTGGCTCTTATCTTTCCCTCTTTTTTTTTAAAGTGTATATATTTATTCTGAGAGAGACCATGAGCAAGGGAGGGGCAGAGAGACAGAGAGAGAGAATCCCAAGCAGGCTCCATGATGTCAGCACAGAGCCCAGTGTGAGGCCCAGTCTCATGAAGTGTGAGATAGTGACCTGAGGCAAAATCAAGAGTTGGACATTTAACCAACTGAGCCACCCAGGTTTAACTTTTACTATATAGATGCTTTTATTATTCTCCACCTCAAGTCTCATTTGAAAATTAGGTAACATATAATTAATAAATCTTAGTCTTGCCTTACATTCTTTTAAAATAAGCAAACATTTGGAAATCCATATTAACAACATAATCCAAATGTATGAGCCTTACATTCTTTTAAAATAAGCAAACATTTGGAAATTCATATTAACAGCATAATCCAAATGTATGAGCTTTTTAGTATATATGTAATTATCATAACTCACAAAGATTTTCTGATTTGCACTGCTGAATATATTAAAGTAACACTCAACTAGATGTTATCCAGGAAGAGGATAGAAAAAAGTGGGCTACGCAATGAGGCAAAACTGGGAAGTAAAAAAAATCTTATAATCAGGCTAATGATATTGACATTAGCATGCATTATCTAGTGTTTAAAAAAGTTCAATATAAATTTAAATCTTATAGGCTCATACTAAAGAACCTTGGATTAGGCTGCTTCCAATGACATACACAGAAAAGAGCAATGAAATTCATTATTAAATTCTAAACTCCAGAGTTTTCACTAACTCAGACAAGTAATCCCAGCTTATTCAAAAAGAGTATTTGCTACACGATTGTTCTATCATGAAATCTTAAGCACATTTTTCAGTTTCTATATTAATAAAGAAGCTATCAACAATACTACAAAAAATTCTGTAGAAATGTTTACTATGAGTAGTTGCTAAAATATTTGACCACATTTACATGAATTTATTATACAACCACCAAACCACTTTTTTGACAAAATCAATGCATACAGTAAACTCTTCTCTGGGTATTTATTAGCCCGTGTATACATCATAGTATAAAATAACTATTAATTATTCTGACCCTGAAGCAATGTCAAATTCCAAATATATACAGAAGTAGCTATAATGTTATAGTAATTACTGAATTCTCTGAGGTATGGCAAGCAATTATTGACTCTGATACTCAAATTCCCCAATGATGCCAGATAGCTGAGTTTAAAGTCACGATTAAGCAAACTAACAGTATTACACTTAAATAGCATAATGTTGGTATGTACACTGTCTTAAAATTCAAGTTCTAAACATATAATAAAGAGAAGACCTACCACAAAGCAAAAAAAAAAGCTAATTTTTGCTACTTGAGTTGCAGTAAGTTTCCCTACAGTTTTGAGTAAGGATTCTTGTTCTTTCACAGTAGGATGTGACATGCGAGACAGCTTGGCTTCCAATGCATGGCTTGATGGAAGCTGTCGAATCTCCATGATATTACTGAACCTTACACGAGACTTTTTGGGAGCTTAAAAGGAAAAGTACAATACAAAATCATTAAATGTCTCCCCTCACATCCAACAAAACCCATAAATTTTAATTTACTGATAAATGTGTATTCTTTAATCCATATATGATCAGACTTGGACAGCAAAGAAAAGCAGTTATATTATTAACTGGAGCAGCTCTGCTCAAAGGATTAACAGGAAAATGGTTTTCATCTATAAAAATGTTTTAAAGGCTTTAAAATGAGACCAAATATTCAAACAAGGGTTCTGCAATTATGTACATATATTGCCTGGCCAGGATTATAGTATGGTTATTATTTTAGCATTTATTGTGTAACTTTACTTGGATTTTTCCTCATAGATACCCAATTTATGAGAATTATTTTCCTGGTCAAGCATGCGGAACACTCCTCTAGAGGTTCACTCTTTGCAAGAGAGTATTATGGATAAACACTGTCTTACACTGAAGCTGACATTCTTTGCACCATTCACAGATACAAGAAACTCATAATTTGCTATTAGGGGTGTTTAGTGGCATGGCTGAAGAAGACACTGTCCATTTGAAAATATATATATAATAAAACCATACAGATTTCTGATATTTTTAAATTATTTCTAGTTGAATTAATAAAACCTTCTAGACAAAACTTCTGGAAGACTACAGGCCAAGCCGACACCACATGGAAAAGAAGAAATGCCAGGTGATCCTAGTCAACCCACAAAATCACTAAGTTTGGGGATGGTTTAAATGAAACTAAAATTTCTTCCCATTTCTAAGTTATAAAATTCTAAATTTTGCTTACTTTTTTCAGTATCAATGTTTGTGTTCTCAGGTTTTTCACTTGGAATATCATGAAATTTCACAGGAACATACAAAGGTTCACTCTAGAATGTAACAAAAACAGAAACAAATATAAACAACAAATATAATAGTTGATATATTGTCTAAAATTTAAGATGAGAGTATATAGTCATATATACCGCTCAAAACACAGCTGTTCACCACCATATTTACAGAGAATTTTCCAAAATATATTGGAACAGCATTGGTACATTATGATATTTAGCCTTTAAATGTTATAAAAACAGACCCCTTTCTCAAGCTAACAGATTATCTCCTATTCCTTTTCATGTATTCTTTTAACAAATACATGCTAAATTTCTACTATGTCAGAAACCGTTATAGATCATGGGGCTATAAAAGTGAAAGAAGACAAAGTCTCTGTCATCAATGATCATGTAGGTTAAAGGGGAAGGCAGACAATAAAGAGATAATTAAGTATATAATGTGTAAATATCTGCCAAATTATTTCCTCTTATTACTTAAAATTCAACTGAAGGTTAAGATTCCTAAAACTATTACAGGTTTAATGGACAGAGAAAAAAATGGCTACCACTTATCAGTTCCTGCAATGCACTAGACACCAAGTCCAGAGCAGTTAAACATATATTTCCCATTAGTCCTCATAACAACCTCATAAAATGGTATTTAAAAAAACTTGGCGCACCTGGGTGGCTCAGGTGGTTGAGCATCTGATTCTTGATTTCAGCTCAGGTCATAATCTCACAGTTGTGGGATCAAACCCAGAGTTGGGCTCCAGGCTGAGCCTGCTTAGGATTCTCTCTCTCTAGCTCTCTCTCTGCCTCTCCCCACCCCACTCACCCCTCTCACTCACAAAATAAATAAATAAACATTAAAAAAATACTTTTATGGAAGCCGAGATATGAAAT
The DNA here is from genome assembly GCF_016509475.1 of Prionailurus bengalensis. NCBI lineage: Eukaryota > Metazoa > Chordata > Mammalia > Carnivora > Felidae > Prionailurus > Prionailurus bengalensis. The sequence goes on along the minus strand of NC_057345.1, from coordinate 124,278,208 downwards.
AATTAAGTGGTAGACAACAGAACTACCAGGTTTATCTAACCATGCGTTAAAGGTCTATGTTTTTAAATGGTTCTGAACTCTTCTGTTTTTACAAATGTTCTTTAAATGATCTATATTTAAGGCACAATTCTTTAACTAGGCTATTTCTTAAATTAACAGAAAATGTTTTAATTTCCCTTTAGCTCTTGGCATAGAACTCTGCCAATGAAAAATATTCAGTAAATGAAGAGGCAACAGGATCTTAAAAAAGACATAGTCTCTTCATTCACTAAACTTTTCATTACAGCATTTGGTCTAGAAAATTTTGACATATCCATCTCACAGATAACAGCAAAAATCAGTAGAAGAGTAGTTATAAGAATAGTCTGCCACCTCAACTCTTCCTTCTATGCTGATAGAGGCAACTGATATTAACCTTGCTGATTTTAAAGATCCCAGACAAAAGAAATGAGATTTTCTCTAAGCTTCATAAATTCTTTAGAGCATCTGGTAGCCTATCTTGCATACAACTACAGTTCTAAAAGGCAAACAATAATAAAGTCACCACACTAGTACTTTATAAACTGGTGTTAAACTTTAGAGTAACATTAAAATTTTTATAAGATAGAATGCCACATTTGGACCAATACATTTTACAGAAAGGCCTTAACAATGATCTACAAAAACCCAGATTTCTACATACTTTCTCTCCAACTAGATTATAAATGCTTAAAATAAGTGAATATGTTAATTACTTTACTGATTCACTTATTATCTCTTTCCCCCTCCCCAAACACACACTCTCACACACTAGAACATAAGCTATATCTCTGGAGCCTAGAACAAGTGCTTAACAAATATTAAGTGCTCTTAAAATTTGTATAAAAATTTGTGGAATAAATAATCTGCTTATATATTGTCAGTGTCCAGCAAATATATTTGTTTCTAAGTGATATTAATAATAATGAACACAAAGTGACAAAGTTAGTAAGAAACAAAGGACAAAGGACTGTCCCTTAGTATTTTCACTCCATAACCAATATACTCTTCCCCTCCCTCTTTAGAAGGTGGAATTGCTTACTTCTAGGTCCCAGGAAACAAAGTACTAAGTTACAATTCTTATGGAAGGCACCCAGTTTTAAGATATATCTATATCTTAATATAGTGGTGCTATAAAGCTATTTTAGTCCTTCCTGTCATGGCTCAATTCCACCCATTCCACTTCTGATGAGAAAAAAAGCACTTACCAAAGAACTATTCATAGTTGTATCTGTTGTGCAAGCAGCAAAGTACCCTTCAGCATCTGCAAACTACAGATAATGGGACACAAAATACGATTAAACTCATGTTATAAAGTAAGGCTGCTGTCATTCACAGCTCAAAGGAACAGAATCAAGAATCCAGAGTAGACCTTTAAGAGTATAATTATTAATAAAAATAGCAGCTAATGCCAAGTATTCAATCATGCAAGGTAGGTATTATCAACTTCATTTTACTGATGAAGAAACTGAAGCTGAGAGATTTCATCTAAGTGACAGAGCCAGGATTAAAATTCAAGTCAGTCTAAATACAAAACTTACAACCTTTTCACAATACTATTATAACATTTCAGATTGGCAGGAAAAGGACAGGTGGGTTAGTGAAAAAGACAAAAAACATCTTAGTGTTACACTGATAACAGTATTAACACCAAGAACCCCCTAAATGGATCTCAGGGCCTGGACTGCACTTGGGAGAACTCTGGGCTAGTGCTGCAGAAGCATGCTTTTATTCATACCCACAGCTACCCTATTATCTCTGCTTAAAGTCTGAAGAAGTTAAATAACTTGCTCAAGGTCAACAATAAGCAAATGACAGAACAAGATTCAAACACCAAAGCCCAGGCTCTTAAAAGAATTCTTATAAGTCAATAAGAAGGAGTCAATGTAGAAAAATAAACAAGATATAGACAACTCAAAAAGAATTCTATTACACAACAAATAAAAGAAAAAGCTACCAAAAGCAGGCAGATTAAACAAAGTATCACTGTTCACCTGTCAAATTAATAAATGTTGGGGTTTGGTAAGGATTCAATCACATGCATTGCTAACAGTGATATGAAATATAGACAGTAATTTAGCAGTAAGAAGCAAAAGCCTGAAAAATGGCATTAGTTTTTTATCCAGCAATTAGGCTTTGCAAAATTTATCCTAATAACTACAGATGTGTATAAAAAATATTCCTATTTATTTACATCAAAAGAGAAAGTGAAAACAACCTAATTATCAAGGAACAGTTAAATAAAATAGAAAAGATAATAACAAATGTTTATTTATTGGCCTGGGAAAGTGTTTATGATATATTGTTACATGGAAGGCAAAATCAGGTTAGACAATGATATTAAACTTATTTCTACTATAATTTTAAATATATTCACATAAATACACAGCTCTAGAAAGTATCAAACATATATAGTGGTGTTAGAATGGTGAGATTATGGACAGACTATTCTTGTTCTTCTTATTACCATAATTTGTCTTCAACAATAAACATTCATCACTACTATAAAAAAAACATTAAAAAATGTTCTAGGAATACTACATTATTGTTCATGATATACCACTAAGAACAGAAAGCCAGTTGTAAAACAGGACATAATGGTACAATTCCAATTTATAAAATATAAAATGAAAATACATGAAAAAGAATGGCAGGATATATGCCAAAATACTCTGGGGTTATTCTGTGAATGTTGGAATTACTTATTTTCTTCTTTTTGTCCCTCTGTATTTCTAAATTTTCAATAATGTGCATGTATTATATACACATAACATATTCCTACATGTAATACTACAATGTATACACATTTCTATAATGTACATTACCTTTGCAAAGTAAAAAATAGAACGTGTTCATTAGAAAAGACAATAAATAATACTAGTCTAATGCACAAAAAATAATACACATGAAAAAAATAAAAGAGAAAGAAAGTATTTGGAAAGAGTGGGGAATGGGAGTTAGTTATTATTTAATGGATAGAGTTTCTGTTCGGGATAATGAAGAAGTTCTGGAGATGGATAGTGGTGATGGCTGCACAGCAAAGAGAATATATTTAATGCCACCGAGCATTTAAAATGTTCATTATATGACACTATACATTTATTTTTATTTTTTAATTTATTTTTGGGGGAGAGGGAGAGAGAGAGAGAGAGAGAGAGAGAGAGAATGAGGGGAGGGGCAGAGAGAGAGCAGGAACAGAGGATCTGAAGCAGACTCCGTGCTGACAGCAATGAGCCTGATGCAGGGCTCGAATCCACAAACTGTGAGATCATGACCTAAGCCAAAGTGGGACGTTCAACCAGCTGAGCCACCAAAGTGTCTCTATGCCACTATACATTTAAAAATGGTTAAAATTGTAAATTTTATGCCATCTATATCTAACTACAATAAAAAAGGGGGGGGGGAGAAAAGGGGCTAAAATGGTAAATCTGATGTCATGCATATTCTATCACAATTTTAAAAGAAGAGAAAAGGAGAGAGATGGGAAAAAGAAGAGAATGTAAGAGGCAGTTTAATATTCTTCACTCTCAAAAATTCAGTGTCTACTTCTACAAGGAAGATACATCACTATATAAACTGCCATTTCTCTCAACTCCATGAATCAGCACATTATGTGCTGATTATCAATGAAAGAATGTAATTTGGTTAGCCAAACATCTGAATCATGGCCTAAATATGCTATTCTCATTTCAATAAATAAAACCTTGAATTACTTCATTTCTACAATCAACTTTACCACTAATTAGATGCTATTCAACCCATGTGCAAATGACCAAAGACTCCAGATATTCTTCTTACTCCTCACTTTCATCTTCATCTCCACATTAATTGATCTGGGCCAGCTCAATAATTTTTAACAACTCAAAGGATGTTATGAGGTAACAGCAAGAAAGTGATTATGCACCTTTGATTTCTCATAAGATATTTTGATACCAGGTTGATTAGAAGAAGAATTTAAAATTTTGGACAAAAGTCAGTTTCTCTTATGCTATTTTCATTCATTTTAACAACTTGAAATTTGACAGTCCTTTGAAACACGACTAACTTTACACTTTGAAAAAATAAATCCCCTCTCCAACAAGTACTTAAAATTTAAAACTTACAAAAGCAGCATGCTTTCCTCGAAATCCTCTTGTACACTGTTGTCTCCATGGCTTCCAAATAATAAAGCCCAAAAGGTATAGAACAAACATAGATGTTTTTGCAAAGGTGCTGAAGAACGGCTTGTTGTACTGAGTAAAAACATACTGTAGAGGAAAAATTTACAGAAACTATGAAATGACTTTAAACCTTATTACTTATCTCTAATAAAATAAGCCTATTACATGATTTTTAACTCTAGAAGTTCAAGTGAAACAGAAAATCAAAAAGGATTATGAAAATATTTTATACTCACTTCTAAATATTGTATTTGCTTATATACAAAGAATATTCCCAAACAAAACAGCAACAACTTCCAAAAAAAATGTTCTGTTCAACATTCATCAAAAACCTACTATGCAAGAAAGAGTACTTGCGCTAAAGGCTAAGGAAAAATAAGACAGCCTTTCTTTTCATATATTTATGAAAAGAACAGCATAATGTGTTAAGTACCACAATAGGGGTATACAGGTACCATGGAATTACCAAAGGGAGACAGACCATTTTGAGGATTATGGAAGTTTCCTAAGAGAAGCTATTCTTGAGCTGAGTGTGGGGGACTGAATAATAGCCCAGAGGAAACAGCATAAAGGAAGGTAATAAAGCAGAATAGTGTATGAATAAAATTGCATGAAGTTTAATAGTTAGGAAATTATATAAAACCTGTCACCTTCATTTAACTTAGAACTCATGATTTTCTTGTTTCCTAAAAAAATATTCCTAGTTATGTATACTGAAAGGCCTGGAAAAAATGACCCAGGAGGAGTAAGCACCTATAGAATCCTGATGGTAATCTGTATTATCTTGCACTAAAAGAAACCATGGGTTCTTAAAGAAATGACCAAATCCAAGTATGGAGCAGGAAAAGTACCAGATGAGCCTGGGGCATCTTGCACCAGAAAACAAATAGGATGTTAAAGATTAATAGGATCATACTGAAAGGACAGTAGAGCCAATTTGAAGGGGCCCCCACTGGTCAAAGATAGGACAGCTTAAGCATAAAACGGAGTAACTACAATTGTCTGAAACACAGTAAGTATACAAAAATCCATGAATGTATAATGATACTCTATGGTTACTAATGGAAGTTGCTAAGCAACATTACTCTAAAATGAACAAAAGAAAAGAATCAAGATTTATTCAACCCTTCCTATATGAACCATGTTTCAGGATAACCACATAGTAGTTACAGAAAGCTCTCCGTAAAGAATTCCAGCTAATAAATGCAGAAGTAATGACCCTTAGAAAAATCATCATTTTACAACCCTAAATGAAATAGTCCATCAAGAGAATAATCATATGGATAACTGACTACTACCTAAAGGTTGGTAAGAAATTTTATAGTGCCAAAGTTGGCATCACCCAAAGTAAGACTTGCAGCCATTTGTGACTCATGTGTTATCACGGGAAGTACCCAGTTCCACCAAGGTATTTTTCCCGAAAAACTGAACCTGAATCAAATCAAGACTTAACCTAAGTACCATTTTACAGGAAGTAAGAGAAAAGGAGGAGCAAGTTAAATGACACCCCAAGGAAACAATCAGCAAAATTTGGAATGTGTGTTATGAAGTGAATATGTATGTCTTCCCCAAGTTCATATGTTAAAATCCTAACCCTTAATGTGATGGTATTTGGAGGTGAGGCTTTTGGAGATAACTAAGGACAGAACCCTCATGGATGGAATTAGTGCCTTATAAAGACACCACAGAATGCTGCCCTTTCTGCCTTGAGAGGACACAGTGAGAACACTGCCACCTAAGATCCAGGAAGCATATCCTCACCAGACACTGCATCTGCCAGTGCCTTGATCTTGAGCTCTCCAGGCCACAGATGTGAGAAATAAATGTTTGTTGTCTGAATCACCCAGGCTAATGGCAGTCTTGTTGTGATACCCAGAATGTGATATATCCTATAGGAAAAATGATCCAGCTTTTCCAACAAATTAATAGCATGATTTTTAAAAAAGGCAGGGGTGGGGGAGTACAGTTAAGGAACAAAAGTGAATTAAAAGCAATTTGAATATGGATCAGGTACCAGATGATTTTAAGAAATTATAATTTTGTTAGATATGTTAATGGCAGAGTGATCATATTTTTAAAAATTAGGACCTTTCAGTTTGAGGTGAATATGAAAAAATTTATAGGTGAAAGGATAAGTGGCTAGAATGTGCTTTAAAATAGTCCAGGAAAACATGTCTGGGAGGTTGATAAGAGAAGATTGGCAAAATTTGATAGTTGTTAGGTATATGAAGATCCATTATACCATTCTCTCTACTTTGTAGATGTTAGAAAATTTTTATAATACAAAGATTGATTTTCTTGTTGAAATACACAATATATCTCAAAAGTTTAATGAGCATATTTGGCTGAAAAATTAGACACATCATATATGCTCTTGGATAACAAAATTATAAAATATCCTCTTATCAACAGATTGGAATTACTTAAATTATAATTTGATCAGGTCCTCTTCTGTCCTAAATTTTATTACCAGATAAATAAAAATAAAACCATTTATTTAAAACTAAAATAAATTTTTAAAGATAGGCTTAGTTCCCTGTCAACATTAAAGAGATTTCTTTGTGGTTAAACTACAGAATATTAATCTAAAAAAAAAAAAAAAAAAAGTTATAGAAGAGTGAAAAATAAATGGCTGTTTTATTCCAGAGCCTACTTCCAAAACAGCTAAAAATTTATTTATTCATTGCCTACAATGTCAATATCAATTATTTACTTAGCTATGATGTGAGATGACCAGCAGTAGCAAACTGCTTTTTTTTCACATTTAAGTTCATTTTATAAATGCTAGTTTCCTTTTGTATATTAGCCTTAAGACTGCAACATGTAAGTTGAAAAGTAATTTCTGAAAGTGAAACTTCTTTATAAAAAGCATGTCTTTTTATAGAGATTAACTAAACAAATAAAAATAACTACATATATAATTAGAAAGAAAAACTACTTTGTGCACTCAAAATAACACATTACTATCACGAGTACTCTGATAAAGGCAAAATAAAATTTAACTGAATGCGCTGTGTACCATGTATTTTACAATGTTTGAATCGGCAAATGTATAACTGTGCATGCACTCATGCATATGCACAATAATGAAAACTCTGATCACTTTCACTCATTTGTCCAAAAGCATTCTTACTATCCATTAAATGGTGACAAATGGTTTTGCATCCTAGATACTTGTTCCACTAGAAAATAGTATTTATAAACAACAGCAAAAACCCTGAATTTACAAGAAAACAGCAGATACATTATTCAAATATTAAGAAAACATGCACATAGTCTCATTTTTTTAAATAACTCTCTAGAAGACAGATGAAAACTATGATACAAAAAAGAGTATCTTTTGTTTCAACTTGAATTGACACGAATTCACTTATCAAAGAAAATATAAGTAATTCAACATTCAAAATACTGCTTTTTAAAAAAAATATTTTTATGTTTATTTTATTTTTGAAGGAGAGACAGAGCATGAGCAGGGCAGGGGCAGAGAAAGAGGGTGACCCCGAATCTGAAGCAGGCTCCAGGCTCCAAAATGTCAGCACAGAGCCGGAAGCGGGGCTGGAACTCCCAAACGGTGAGATCATGACCTGAGACGAAGTTGGATGCTTAAAGGACTGAGCCACCCAGGCGCCCCCAAAATAGTGCTTGAAGTAAGCACGAGAGATAGAAATGATTAGAGAGATACTGCAGATTGACAGCAGCATTACTAGAATGCAACATCATTCCTACACAAGAATTACATACCGAAGTAAGTTCTGAGGATGCGACCCATATCACATCAACAAGTAGGAGAATAACAATCCCAAGAGCCATTCTCCTGCGCTGGGTGAAACCACTGCTCTGGGAATTCATCCGGTTCATGATAAATACACACACCATCTGCAGTCTGTTTTGTAGAAAATACAGATCCCATTAGAGAAGATTTCGAAAAATAACCGTAGAAAATGAGAAATTAGCGTAAGAGAAACAAACATCACTTGTTAGCTAAGGTTCAGTTTAAAGGTCACACGGTAAATTAAAAGTTGGATTTACCTTACTTTGAAGGCCTTTCTGAGATCTTCAACAGCAATGCCTGAAAACTTGGCAGATCTGAGTCTAAAAGGAGGTAAAGAACTCAGCGCACCTAAAAACAACCATAAAATGATGATTACGAAAACATCAACGACTCAAAATAAGGTTCATCACATCTTTTTTAACTCTTAAAATTCAAAATGAACAAATGAAAAGAAAAATACCTAAGTGTGTTAAATACAATTGACACTATTCTCTAGCCTCTAATGGTATTCACTGTATATTTCAAATTATATTCAGAAACGTACACAGTACAGAAAAAAAAAAAAAGGCCAGTATTCAACAAACGGCAGTATTTAACAATAGTTAACTACTGGTAAATAGCTCCTCCAAGTTTCGTAAATACACAACTCCATTCGCCTCTCCCTACAGAGGAATCCACCACAGGGGGCAAGGTCTAGACTCGCGCCTGTTTCTGAGTGTCTCCTCGGCCCCCTGTCTCTTGGCAGGGGAGTTTGATTATTTGAGAGGAAGTGATTTGTTTTGAGTCTTGAGGGCACGTTTCCAAACGCCTCACGTGGTAGAAGGGGAGGATACTCCACGCTCCCGCACCCACCCCTGCCTGTCACCGCATCTACTTTCTTTAGATCGAAAGAGAAATTCACGAGACGAGTGAGGAAACAGCTGTTAAAGGGAATCCTCTTCCTTTGAGGGAAAAAAAAAACCACAAAAGTTAAGCCGGTGACGCCTCCTCAGGGAGTGAGAAAAAGCCCGGAGGCGGCGCTCGAGCAGCTCCCACTAGTGCCTGAGTCCTCATCAGGCTCACACGCCCCTGTCAGCCTTCCCCTCACGCCGCCCCTCGGAGACCAGTACCATTTCGGCCAGGGCGCTCCGATCGCCACCAACAGCTGGGGGTGGGGCCGTTCGTGGACACTCAGTGCCGGTTTGGGGGCAGGTTGATTTCGCGGCCCTCCCCTGCCTGCCTACCTGGCCTTCCTGCCCCGCGATGGTGTCGTGGCGGCACCATGAGCGGCCTCGGCCCGGACCCGCCGCCGCCCAGCGCCACGGCCGCGGCCTCGGACTCACAGAGCTGTCGCGGCGCCTGACATTGCGCTGCGCTGGAGGCCCAGCACCTGAAGCCGCGGTGTCCCTCGGGGCGAGGCTGCGGACGCCACCCAGCCCCACTCGGCCCAGAAGGGCGGGAGTGGGCGAGGGGAAGGGACCGCTCAGGCAGCGATGGCCGCGGAGGCCCGAAGCTGGACCCCGGCCACGCCCCCAGCCGGCCAGCCTGCCCCGCCGCCCCGCCCCCCCCAGCCCGACGGCGGCGGCGCCGACATTACGTCACGGCGGCGCGACGGCCCACCGCGCGTGGGCGCGTCTCCAAGGTGACTTGGCTGCTTGGAGCCGAGTGCTACAGGTTGCAAGGGCGCGGAGCTCGATGACCATTCCGTGACGCTGGGGAGGAGCGGAGATAGAAGAAGTAAAGCAGGGTGTGGTGGAAGAAGAGGGAAGCGGGCGTGGGTGGCTGGGGCAGAATGAAGGACGAGGGAGGTGGCCGAGGCTCCACATGGCCCCGCCCTAGAACCAAAGCTAGCAGCTCCGTTTCCTAGAGTTGGAGAGGACCTAAAAGCAAAGTGGCTTGGCAGAACTTTTGCTTTCTGGAACCTTTTGTGTGTAAAACTAGATCCCAGTTCTCGGAGGTACAAGCTGTATCCCTAGGGGAAAACTACTTCACCTCCTTGGCTCTCAGTTTTCTCATATGATGAGAAAATGATGGCACCTGCCTCATCTGTTTATGTATATCTACACACTTGTGTGTGTATACACACACACACACACACACACACACACATATACATATGCATGCCAGGATTACATTAGTTTACAAATGTGAAGGGCTTAGATCAATTCATGGCTCATGGAACTCCACAAATGTAAATAGTAAGCTGTATAGATTTTTTTCTTAACTATCTTTTGACTATCCCATAAAAAATGCTTGACCAACGTCCTAATTTGTATTTAGAAAAGAAAAACAAGACTAAAGGGTTCTGTAATTTAACTGGAGTTATCCACCACCAGTGCGTTTTTAACATCTTCAAGTGCAATAGTAAGAAATAGGAAGAATTTAACTTTCTTGCCGTAGTGACAATATACTACATTTTTTAATTCTTTTAAATCTTTTGTTTCACTGAAATTACATATTCAGATGACTAATGAAACAATATCAATGGACATTTTTTGTGTTGCTCAACCAGTTTCTAATAAATGATCAGTATCAAGCACCTCTAATGAATTATTCAGAAACCTGTCATTGAGAGTTGGAAAAATCTTAACCATGTTCTTAAAATTACTACTTAGGGGAAATGTGGTTGCATATAGTAAGTAATATAATCAGCACCCTTTTTATTCTTTTCTTTAACATTCTTTAGGGTGACAAGCTCATTATATGCTACATTTATAATATACAGGCTGAAAAAATAATAATATAAATACCTCTGAGTATCTAAGGATCATGAAAACTTCTAATTCTTAATCTGACCACAATTTGTTTACTAATCTTGAGGATGATTCTACTCTCAATTTGGCCTCAGTTCTCCATGTGTAAACATAGGGAGGCAGTTGGTTTTTTCTTAATTAAATAATGCAAATGATAGTACTTTGTAAATGTATGTAAATGCAGGTTACCATTATTACCACCTGTTTCCGCAGCATCTGCTAAAGGACAATGCTGTGATACTCTTGTGATAGTGAAGATACGGTTAATTCTAGACCAGCTGTCTTCAAGCAGTCTCCAACCCTAGGTTAATCGTCCATTAATGTATTTCCCCAGTTCCCTCTGAAGGAGATTCCACTGTATTGCTCTGTGACAACAGATTCTAGTGTGATTTCTGTGCTGTGATACCATCTTAATTTCAGGCATTGCTTTCTTTGGACCCCAGGTATATATCTTGGATAATATATACTCAAGGATAAGTCCTCAGTAACTTCAAAATCTCACACCAAATACCAACTGTCTACATTTTCATATATAAGTTCCACAAGAGCAAGGATTTTTGTCAATATCATTCTCCATATATCCTCACCATCTACAACAATACCTAGGACAGAGTTGGCAGTAATATCTGTTGAATGAACTTGAACTTCCTGTAGTCTCTTGACCTTTATACCTAATTTTCCCAAGTCTCCATTTCTGTCAGTTGGTACCACCTTTATTCTAGTCTCACAGGACTAAACGGTTAACTTATTAATTTCCTTTTTTACTCTTCAAAGTTGATCACTCTTCACTGAGATCTCACAAAAGTAGACCCTTAAAATTCATCAGGTATTAAGCCTGACACCTTCAAAAAAACCCACCAGAAATGTAGAGTGTAATTTCTCCCACAAAATACATATGTCACAATATGAGTACGAAAATAAAGTTGTGTATGTACAGAGCAGCCACTAGCTAACTCTCCTGTGCACCAGCCTCAAAGACTACAATTCAATTCAAGCTCTAGTAAAATTATACATGACTAGGAGTTACTGATCAAATCCTGGCCATTTTGGGCCAGTTGTCGCAGAGATTGTGGTTGGCTTTCTGGACTGACTGCTGCAATGGTTGTGGGTCAGAGTTCTATTTTTATATATGCTCTGGTCTTTGTCCCTTTGTATTTTCAGTCTCACAAAAGTCTATGTATCTTTCTATTCTCTGAAGTAGCTACCAGCATGCTGGGCATATAGCTCAATAAATATTTGATTTTATTTGCTTCCAAGACATACTTTAATGGATTGAGGTTTGCAATTAAACAAATTGTGGTATAGAAAAGACTGCTTTTGAATGTGTCCCTTACTGAATTTTATGGGGTAAATCATATGCTTCAGGGAAAGTCATAAACTTGGGAGGTTCTGAGGTATCTCAGGTACTGGGGTTTATTGAATACAACCAAGTCTTAAATTTTAAAGGGTTTAAAGGCAGGTTAGATGAGCAAAATATCAACACAAATTTGACTAAAAGTTCCAAATGTACATAGAATAGACATGCCAAGTCAGTGCTTGATTGATGATCATTCATTGCCATGTCTTTGAGGGCATGGACTAGAGTTCTGAAGGCATGATCACTTCAAACATCTAAGTAGAGAAGGCTTTAGGAACAGGTAGAATCTGAGTGATGTGTAGTGTAGTGTAGTGTGTAGTGATGTGTAGGATTTAATGAGGGAGCAGGGAGAAGAATGATATTTTTTTTTCCTAAGAGAGTAAAAGTCTGAGTGTAAGGGAGGAAAAATTATTTTTCCTTTTATCCCCCTAGGTTCTCCTGCTAAGACGGTGTGTAAAATTAGACTGATAAAAGACAGACTGATCAAATAAAAATAGTTTATTAACATGTACAACACTCATCATTCAGGAGAAACCTCAATGAAGAGTAACTCAAAGGGGTGGTTAGAACTTGGGCTAGTATAGGCTCTTAACAAGACAATAATTTGTAGAGAAATAACAAAACAACAGAGAGAGTTTTATTAAACTTTCAAGAGCACTAAACCAATGGAAGGTAAATATACGAGAGAAACTAATGGAATAAAGTTTGTGTTGGTTCATCTTGACACTGACCTTTCACCTTCTTCATGGCCATGAAACTTCCTATTAATGACAGTCCTCATTTTTCACAAATTTCTCCTTTTAGTCAGATAAGGGAAGCCTTGGGGAGACTTCTTTCTACATCTATTGATTCTCTTTTGTCTCCAGCTCAAAATAATCCTTATGCCAAAGTAGCATATTTTGGGATGGCATATTCTGGTCCCCTACGTGAGCAACAGTAAAAGGTGTGTCCAGAGGCAAGTTATAAAACTGATTGGGCAGAGCACAGCATGTATGTAGAGAAACAGTGGGAAATGAGACAGATCAGATGAGTTCTGATGTTGCAGCATGCTCTGGAAACTAGGTTAGAGAGTTTGGACTTTTATATATGATGGAAACTAAGAATTTTAAATAAGAGAGAAACACTTTTAGTAAATCAGAAATTACTGACTACCCACTTGACACTTACCAGTGTGGTAGTACTGTGGGGACATTGCATACAATGAGGAGCCTGCCTTCAAGAAATTCATGTTATAGGCAAAACTGACTATGTAATTAGGGCAAGTATTTGCTAAGCTAGGAAATACTGAATCTAAATGTGCCTCTCTAGTATCCCTTTAGCACTCTGTGCTAGCCACCAGATTGATGCTCATTTTGAAAAGGGTCTTACTTGAATATTACTTCCTTTTGTATCTTCCCGTTGAAAACATAATTGGCAAGGTACTAGACAAGAAACTAAAGGCCATCTAATTAATCGCGAGGAACTTAAAATGACATTGTCCATGCCCACCCTGTGCCTTCAACCAGCTGACCAGGCCCCGGCCAGCTGAGTGGCCCATGCCAGCAGGCTAGAGCATGGTAATGAGTTCTCTGAGAGCCATATCCACTTCCCAACGTGATCTTGACCTCAGCTTCTAACTTATTCTCGTATCCCCCATCTTTGGCTTGTGCTCTGTTCCTGATACTTGATACTTGATAGCACTCATCCAGCACAGCGTTGGATCTTTCCTCTCTTATCATTTGCATCAACAGCTGAGCTCCCATCTGCTGCTAGGCACTAAGTAAACGACTCAGACTGAGCTTCATAGTCCCTGGAACCCTTCCTCAACCCATGCAACCTATGAAGCCCATGTGGCCTTTGTACAGCCTGCGTTGCCTCAACTCCCAACTGAACAGACTTGAAAGAAAAAACAGATTGAGGCTAAGACATGTGTAGCAGGTTGTTAGATGTGACTATTCTTGTCTTCTCCTGCTTTGAGCAGAGGCCTCAAAACACAGAATAAACAATAGGTAGCAAAGAGAGTCATTTTTTAAGGTGAGGTCTCAAACAGTCTGTGGGAGACTTATAAAGGGGGTGTCCAACTCCAGTTGTACCATTAGCACACCATTTGTATCCAAGCTGTATATGCAGACTAAGAATCCATGAAAGGATTCAAAATATGGGAAAATATTCGCTTGAAGAGAGTTGTCATGTAATCTGAATATCCCCATAGGGAATTGGGAGGTGTGCTTCTCTTCAAGCCAACCAAGGGGGCAGGCACATCAAGAGAGCATTCAAACGTCGTGGCACATGGTATCTCAAGAGTAAGGAACACAAAGACTGGTGTCCAAATCTGAGAGTGACAGGATGCAGCTGCAGCCTGCAGAAGGCTTGCAGCTCTGACCGCAAGATGAGCAAAGGGAATTCTGATGGGAACGGCCTGTACTTTCAGATGAGGCAAAAGAAGGTGAGTTCCTCCTGGGCCAGAAAGGAACCCCATAGGAAGGAGCAATTTGGATAACTCTCTACACTAGGGCTGCCTAGAGGAATGGGGTATTCCTAACAGAAAACTACTTGGGGGGGAAATTCTAAGTGGTCAAGCAGATGAGACAGCATATGCAAAGGCAACTATAGAAACCACATTTTCCACCAGAGGCATTCCAGGAGAATGAAGATCTGCATTTGGAATATACCATAGCAGTGATGTTCTGGTAAAGGTTTAACAACTAGATCTTCAGGAAAAGGATCCAGATTTGTAGCATTTCTGATTTACAAGATATAATTCCATGGCTCCAGACTCCCACCACAGCCAACTTCAGGCTACCCACATGACATCTGCGTGGCATTGGGAAAAGATGCAACGTAGAACACCATTATAAAGTACTTCCACCTTGCAGATGCAGTAGACATGAGTAAACTCAGGAACATAGATTGCAGTCAAATGCAGTTAAGTAGGAGGTGATAAGATTTTATTATCTTTTATTTTAAAACAATTGTAAGTTTATGTATAATTTAATTTTTAATGATGGCTAGGTTTAACAACCACCTAATATCCCTGACAATTGAACAATTAGCTCTTGCAAGTTGGTACAGGCAAATGAGTGTACCACTGTGCCATTCCCAGAAGTCACAAATGTCATAATGCCACCAAACCAGTCAAGACCTTTTCTGTTCCTCACCTGGCTTCATTCCTCTACCCAACCCCCTACCTGCAGAGGCATCAGACACAGCCTATGGAGTGGGGGAGAGGAAGTAGAGGAAGATGGGAAATAAACCAACCACACTTCCCTCCCAACCACATGCTTTCAGGCCTGAAATATATCCCTGAGTTGGCAGAGGGATGAAACTTAAATTGTATACGAGCTCAAATTACAAGATTATTAGACAAAAATGGGCTCTTTAATACCCAAAAATTTCCAGAAAAGCTAAACAACATGCCTATTATTTCATCCTGAGCAGCAAAAAACAGAGAAGGCATATTTATTAGGTAAAAAAAGCGAGAAAGAATACTCTTATTACCTGTTTGCATCCTGCAAAGTCTAGCTCATTAAATAAATATACTAATTATATATTGCTTTATAACAAACTTTCAGTTTCTGTGGGTCAGGAATTTGGGAGTGGCTTGGCTTAGTGGTTCTGGCTCAAGGTTTCTTCATGAGGCTGCAATCAAGATGGCAGCTGGGCTGCCATCACCTGAAGGCTGGAACAGGGCTGAAGGCTCTGCTTTTAAGATGGGAAACTCCCATGGCTAAGGACAGGAGGCCTCAGTTCCTCCCTTAGTGAACCTCTCTACAGACTACTTTAAGTGTCTTCATGACATGGTGGCTTGCTGGCTTCCTCCAGAGCAAGTAGTATGAGGGACAGCAAGGAAGAAACCACAGTGTCTTCTATGACCTAGCTCCTAGAGCAACTCCATCACTTTCACCATATTCTACTCATTAGAAACAGGTCACCAAGTCCAGCCCATATACTGGAGAGGTGGAAAGGATAGAAGGTGTGAGAATTAGGCTCCACCTTTGATAGAGGGAAGTATCAAATTTGTGGACATATTTTAAAACCACAACCAGTAAACATCTGAATAAACAACCACATGTATTTGATATAGTCAAGTTAACCCAAACCATTATGTACCCATTATTGAAGGTTTAACCGTGAATCCTTTTATCTATATGTAATAGGAGCTCTAGCTGGAGTCTAAGAGGCATTCGGAATTATCTGGGACTCATTGGCAGGCACATGAAGACCAAGGTTTTTCTTGAAAATGGCTCATCCTAAGAAAGAAAGAAGCCAGGAGCAAGTCTGTGGCCCTGTAAGAAAGTCTTGGTCCTCAGAGAAAAGGAGTAATGTTAAGTAAAATCTTATATTATTCTCATTTCTAGCATATCAGCCTCACTGAACACTAGCAGAAAGAAGTAACAGAGAAAGGGCTCTTCCTTTCAAAATTCTGTAAGAAATTGAGAAACAAGCAGCATTCTAAAAGAATAGAACAACACACAAAATGAGAACCACACAACCTTAATGCCATCAAAGTCATTTTTGAGGGTGCATAGCAGTGCAACAATGATGCTGAGAGGTAGAAGCCCTCTGTGGTGCCCCAAATGTAGTGGTTTCACCCAGTAAAAGAAAGCTCAGTTACAGGTACACGCATGTTCATAGCAGCACTATTCACTGTGGCCCAAAGGGAGGCGACTTTAGTCCATTTAGGCTGCTATCACGAAATACCACAAACTGGGTAACTCATAAATAACAGAAATTTATTTCTCACAGTTCTGGAGGCTGGGAAGTTCAAAATGAAGGCACCAGCATGGTTGCATTTAAGTGAGGGCCCTTTTCCTAGTTCATAGACAGGACTGTGTCTCACTGCCCTCACATGGTCACTGATCTCACTGATCTCTCTCTGGAGCTGCTTTTGTAAGGCATGAATCCCATTCATTATGGTTTCATCCTCATGGATTAAGCACCATCCAAAAGAGAGAGAAGGCTCTTGTGTGAGCACATGTTTGGAGCATGTAGACTACAGAAATCACTAGAGGGGTATAGGAGATCTTTCAGGGCATGAGGCCCAGCATTATGTATGTGTACGGATAAGAGTGCAAGCCAGTGAAACGAGAGATCTAGCTGATACTGTGAACTTGTACCCACTTGAAAGCCTGGGTGAATTCAGGTTATAAACCAAAGGCACTAAAAATAGTGTCCTGCTACAAGTTGTCCATGCTGGGTAGTTCATGTAGTAGGAGTTCAATTTGTCCAGGCCCCATTTGACTTTTGAGAGTCATCTGTCACATGGAGGCAGGCTTATGTTTTGCAATTATGAAAGAGTTCCTCTCCCCTTTGAGATTAATTAATTCATAAAAAGATTCAACTTACTAAGTCTAAAAAGGGAGACTTTTATACTTAGTGACCTAAAATGACTGAGCCCATTCCTTAAAAGCAGCTATTCTCCATCACCACTTTCATTCTCCTGGTTTGTACCCAAGAATGTGTGGGGGGCACAGAAAATGACCACATCACTAAGTTACCCCTAACCAAGTGAGAGGGTGTTTCCTAGGAAGTGATTCTTTTGAAGGGGAGTTGCTTCTGTGGCCAGAGTTACATCCCTGAGAAATTCTAAGATGGCTCTGGGACCTTTGCTTCAGACAAGACTTCAAGGACCTGGTTTTGCTTCTGGAGCTCACAAAAAATACATGTTAGTAAGTGAAGTTTATTCATAATGTTATAATTTTTAAATATTTAAGTGTGCCATTTATGCATAAGACATCTTTTAGAAAGTGTTGCAATACATGTTTGTACTAATGTATATGTGTATATATATTATTATATATACATATACATATAATATATAATATATATGTATAATATATAATATATATATCACTTACACTAAATATTTTATACCGTAAGTTTATGATGTTATAATTCTTAGTAACTCTGAAGAACAAAATGTAGAACTATAACTCAAAACATAATTCTGCCAAGGTATTGTTTTCTATCATAGGCCCTCATAGGGCAATTGATCAAAAAGTATTTATTGATGTTCTCTTGAATGACCATTGCTAGACAATATGGGGCAAATATCCATCGGCTCTACAAATATTTATTGAGTGCCAACTGTGTTCCATCCTCTATTCAAGATACTGGACCATCTAAGAATGACCTTAACCTCAAGGTACCTAGAGATATAGCAATAAACAAAACAAATAAGGCCCTTATATTATGAAGTTTATTTTCTAGAAGGGAGAGGTACATAGATAAGCAAATATGGATTGTGATAAATGCTCAGAAGGAAGTAAACATGGAGACATGTTAGTAAGTAGGAAAGGCTCATTTCCAATAGATCTGTCAGGGAAGGCCCTAAGCAGATGACTTTGGTTCTAAAGACTGAGACTGAGCCAGTAATGGAGAACTGCAGTCTGTGGGGAGAGCAACCCCATGGAGGAATCAGCAGGTGGGTTTAAGAAAGACTAGGTGTAATCAAGCATCCGATCTTGGTTTCAGCTCACGTCCTGATATCATGGTTCATGGGTTCGAGGCTCCACGGTTCATGGAGCCTGCTTGGAATTCTCTCTCTCCTTCCTGTCTCTGCCCCTACCCTGCTCATTCTCTCTCTCAACATAAATAAATAAACTTAAAAAAAATCAAAACATTAAACAAAAAATAAAGAAGACCAGGTGTTCAACATGAACATGAGATGGGAGTGGCAAGTGGCAGCCCATGTGCAGAGTCCTGAGGCTCATAGTAAAAAGTTAAGATTCCCTTCTTAGTGTGATGGGAAGCCATTGATCAGTTTTAAGCAAGGAAGCGACAACATTCTGGGTGATGTTAAAAAAAGAAATTGCTCTGGCTGCCATAGGAAGCACACATAGGGAGTGGGTTAAGAGGAAGTGGAGAGATCAGAAGGTCACTGTGGGAGTCCTGAGACAATGGTGTCTCAGGCTTGATGAGAAGGCATGAAAATGTAGACAACTGGACAACCTTAAAATAGGTTTTAGAAACAGAACTTGCCGATGAATTGGATGTGGTATCGCCACCAAGAGTATTAAATATCTTCCCAACAGCACAATGTGCATATCTTCAGTGCCTCAGAGAGTCCCTGGAGCATATGCGCATATCTGTTGAGTGGGTAAAACTGGCTGAGCAGGTAGAAGGGTCGGAACTGAGCAAGAAATACAGAACAGTGTTGTCAAATCCTATCCTGTGCTATCTATGACAGCTGCTAGAAAATATCAAAGATAAAATCAGTGGTCAAGTGGGCAACTCCAAAGCATGAAATGGGATTAACAGGTGGCAAAGCAGAGTGCTGCTCCAAGCCAGGAAAAGGAGGGGAACCAACTAATGTAATGATAGGGTGTGGCAACCAGAACACTGTGCTGCAGGAGGTGGGGGGAGTATAAATCCTGCTGAAAATCTCCTTAATTTGCCTCCTAGAAGATGCACTTAAATCTTCGATCTCTCTCTCTTTTTTTAAGTAGTGAGCTATCATTTATGTGGATATTGTTAGGCCAGATGTTAAAAGCTGAATCTTGCAAAATCTGAAATACCTGAAGTGTTGCTTCACCTTCCAAAAATCCTCTGTGTTGTGCTTTCAAGGGTTTTAAACTGCAGTTCAATTAAGATATAAAATAGGTACTTTGAAAATCAGGGAGGTGCAGGTGGTGAAAAAAACCAGGCAGCCGAAGCTGTCAGAAAAGCCTCATCTTAGAATGACCTTCACTTCAGCTTCTCCCCCTGCCAGGAGTTTGCATCATTATCCTCTCCTTGGAGCAGCTGTTATCACTGAAACCGTATGATTTTTGAGGTCATTAAGTATGAGAAGGACACATGAAATAGGAAAATTTGAAAAATGTAGTTTGAGTCCACTAAACTTAGCATTAATGTCTTAGCAAATGTTAAGACATTTCTTTTTTCCCCATAGACTGTTTTTTTTAAAGCAGTTTTAGGTTCACTGCAAAACTGAGCAGAAAGTAAGTATATAGAGTTCCTGTGTACCTCCTGGCCCCTACCCACCCAGACTCCCCCTCTATTAGCATCCTGCACAGATTAAGGTAGTATTTTAAATGCGGTGATTTAACATACACCCCATCTCTCCGTGCCTTTCCAGTCTGATGAAAATAAACAAAAGGTTCTTTTGCACACTGTGCATCTGTTACAGCTAAAAAGGAGTCTCTTGTAGTTTAGATGATTGACCCTTCAATTTTCCCGACAGACCAAGTTGATCATTCCCCCAAGGGCATTAAAACCCGCCCCTCTATATATTCCACCCAGGAATTTTCAGTGAGAGATGTCAGCTGTTTTGTCCCACCACCTTCCCTGCCCCCCCCCTCTTAAACTGTCAATGATCTTTTCCTTTAATAAATGAAATGAATAGATCTGAACATACAGATGGTCCCCAGCTAAATATGGTTGGACTTAATGATTTTTCGTATGTCAATTTTTAATTTTTCTTATGTTGATGTGAAAGTGATATGCATTCACTTGGAACTGTACTTTGAAACTTGAAATTGGATCTTTTCCCAGGCTAGTGATACATGATAGGATCCTCTCTTGTGATCTGGGCGGCGGGCTGCAGCTCCCAGCCGGCCTTACAGTCACGAGGGCAAACAAGCAGTACACTTACAACAGCCGTGTATCCATGTAGCCATTCGGATTTTCACTTTCAGTACAATAGTCAATCAGTTCCATGAGACAGTCATCACTTCATTATAAAATAGGCTTTGTGTTTGATGATACTGTCCTCCTGTGGGCTAAGGTAAGTGTTCTAAGCACATTTAAGATAGGCAAGGCTAAGCTATGATGTTTGGTAGGCTAGGTGTATTGAATGCATTTTCGACTTATAATAGTCTCAATTTATGATGGGCTTATCATAAATTACGGGCTTATCAGCCCGTAACTCTATCATCAGTTGAGGAAGATCAGTAATTGCATACTGGGTTGTATTTATTCATCTGCATTTGATGGGTCAACGAGGACTTTGAATATTAATTGAAATGTATTTTCATCATAAAGATTACATGGAGCCAAGCCAGCCCTTCGTTGTTCAATCCCTGAGAAAGTCTGTAGTGGAGACAACGGAGTACAAACATAATAGGGATACTGAGCAAATTAGCACAAATATAGCACTTTAATTCACTAGCTTGCTCTTTACCACGTACTTATTCTGTAGCAAACATGGTGCTTATCACACAATAATAAGTTAATCAGAAATGGCCCCATCCCTGAGGAGTTCCGTCTAATGTGGTTCTCAGTGGGCTGATTTTAACCCTGCAAAGGACATTTGGCAACCTCTGGAGATATGTTATGGTTATCACAATGGGGTAGGTGCTACTGGTATCTAGTGAGTAGAGGCAAATAATGGTACTAAACACCTTTAAAACTTAGGATATCCCCTTAACAAAGAATGGCGGTAGTGCCAACAATGGTCCTATCCCAAAATGTCAATAGTGCTGAGGCTGAGATACCTTGGTGTAATGAATGGAAATATGTTACTCACAGATTTACTGAACAGTAAACTAAATTTTCCCTGGAGGATTGCCCCTACTGGGAATGCATACGTAGAATGATGTGTTTTGAGGTCAATATAGACGTCTCAAACCTGCAAACCAAAATAGATCCAACCAACATCAGAAGAATGCACAGGATGAGCAGTTTGTTTGGCTTACCGTGATGTTTTCGGATTGTGTTACAATGACTCTCAACCTAAGGACCAAGGTAGAATTAAATGAATTAAAACCTTTGGTGCAGGTTACACTCCTACTTTAGTATCCAGTAAAGAAATGCCCAGCCCACCTCAGAGAGTTGGGCTCTCTAAGTTGGAGGCTAACCCTGACCCTATGGTGCTTCGGCCTCTCTCTCTCTCTCCCCCTCTCTCTCCCTCTCCCTCTCTTTCCCTCTCTGTCTCTCCTTCTTCCTTTTCCTCCTTCCTTTTTCTCTTTCCTCCCTTATTCTCTAAATTCCTTGAGCTCTTACATATACCTTATTTCACACTTGAAGGTTTGAAGCTATAGTCTTGTCATGTCATGAATGGAAGCATTGTCTTCTTAAGAAATAACATAATGGGAAATTTCTTCTCTACTTTTTTGTCTTCCCCTAGACTTGTCCTCCCCTCCCCTTAAATGGTTAATGGCTTAGTGACTTAAAAAAGGGAGGGAAAGACTTACAACATAAGTTATGACTATAGAGACAGGAAAAGAAGAACATCAAATATGTCATAAGGTGACAACTAAATACAGTGAAATGAATCAGAAGAAAAAAAGCTATAAAGGCCATTACTAGGACATCAAGTACAATTTGAATATGGACTGTGCATTAGATGGTAATGGGTATCAAAGTTAAATTTACTGGACCTGGTCATTGTCTGTGGTTATATAAGAGAATATCAGGAAATACATCAGGAAAAGATAAAGGGTTATGGTATCTGTAACTTACACTAAGTGGTTCCACAACACAAATAGCAGTAATAATAATACACGTGTATGTGTAGTTATATGAATATATACATCAAAAGAGATGGTGGTAAGGCAAATATAGCAGAATGCCAGCAATTAGTCTAGAGGAAGAGTATATGAGACTTCATTGTACAATTCTTGGCAATGTTCTGGAACTTTAAAGTTTTCAAAATAAAGAATTTTAAAATTACATATGTGCAAAATAAAATAAGGAAAATTAACTTACTCTTGGCAGTTGCTTGAATGCATACAGCTGAGAAGACAGTTTGCTCAAATGGAAACTACACCTCCGCCATCTGCTATAAGCATGGTTTACTTATGTGGCTACAGCAAGGTTCACGTGTGAGATGGAGTTAAGCCAATTCAGGAAGTGTTGTGCTTTTCTTATTAGGCAACATATGCCAATGCTAGATTTGGATGAAAGCCTGTAAAACTTGGATGGAGAGATACTCTAGCTCCCTGTTCCAGCTGAAGGGGCAGCTTATTCCTACACAATCAAGAAAAAAATTTACTTTCTTGAGCGTCTAAAATAGTAGATCAATGGAGGAACACGGTCAACGTAAAAGTTAGAGGCCTTAGGGGTAAATGCCTAATCCTTTCTCTTCCATCCCTTATTTCAAACCCTGAAAATGTTCTGAGCTTCAGTCCAGTGCTAACTACTAGCTAATTTTCTTTCTGCCACGGCACTCATAAATTCTCTTTTTTCAAGGGTTTCTATACCCCAATGCCTGAAATTCTCTGATGATCTAGAATGATTCCCGGCCACTATATGCACTTATCATCTTACCTCACTCTGGACCATCATTGATTGTTGGATTTACTGGATCGGTCAGCAAATAATAAGTGCCAAACCTTCTCCTCCCCCAGCCTTTCACCATCTTAGTAAATGGGCGTACCATTCACCCTGGGGTAGGGGAGTGTTAGCCTTTGTTCACCTTTTTTCTCACACCCAAGTACATCAACAAGTTCTGCCAGCTCCACCTTCAAAAGTCTGGGCACTTTTCACAACCTCTCCCCCCACACCCTAGTCCAAACCGCTGTCACTTCTCACCTCAATTACCAACAGTGCATCTACAGACCTGCATCCACGGTTCCCCTATACAGTCTTTTTCTCCAGACTGTATTTAGAATGATCATCTAAAAATATAAATCAAGTCATGTCATTCCCATTCTCAAAACCATCCACAGTTCTTATCACACTGAATAATCCAGTATTCCTATAGAACCTACAAGGCCCTAGATACACTGGCCCCTACCTCCCTCTCCTGCCATGTATCCCCCTGCTCACAGGATTCCATCCACACTGCCTTCTTGCAGTACCTCCGCCATCCTTAGCCCTTCCTGCATTAGAGCCTTTGTATCTGCCTTTCTTTCTCCTGGAACACTATTCCTGAAGTGTTCCATGCCATCTCCTCAGAGAGGTTTCTCCCCAGTCCACCCAATCTAAAATTACTGCCTTCCCATCACTGCACCCACTCCCACCCCCGTCACTCTTCATCATCCTGCCTCGCTGTATACTTTTCTTCATAGCACTTACCACTATTCGTTTGTTTTCCACCAGATTATCAGCTCCATGAGTACAGGAAGGTTTTCAGTCTTGTTCACAACTGTATCCCCAGCATCTAGATCAGTGTCTAAAATATAAAAGGAGCTAAATTAATATTTACTGATGGAATGAGTGCATGATAAATGCTCTCTGACAAATATTCCTAAATAAGGTCCCTGCTCCAGAGCAGCTAGCTTACGCTTAATGTTGTTGTCTTCAACTTTTCAGAACTCTTGCTTTACTGCTCCCTTGTCCTCCTGGGAGCTCTTAAAAGCCAAGAATACGAGAGTGTAGAGAATGAGATTAACAGTTTGGAGGAGTTCAATTCACTTTTCAAGTGTGGCATAACACATGGGTGTAGTGTAGGCGTGAGCATGTGTGATCACCTGAGATGACAGGAAAGGCAAGTATGACAAAAAACACCTCCTCTGTGGACTAGTACACAGCCTGAAATTCTACTGTTAGGAAATAAATTATTAAGTCATCTATATTAAGGTATTGATTCTTCTTCAATTATTCAAACCATTAATAAGTTCTTAATGAATGGTACTCTTCTTCATTCTCAGTGCCTAGCCCATGATTTGCACATGTTTGTATTCAATAAATATTTGTTACATAAATGAGTAGACTCTTCTCTTTGAGTTTACTACCTTATTTTCCTTACCATTCACTTAAGTCTCTACTCTGCAAACTCTATTACCACTTCAAACTCTGATAGTTTTTTCCTACTTTAATCATACACTTGGATTTTTTTCTGAAATAAATATGCTAGCTATTGGTTAACAGAAAAGACCTTGGCAGCTGAGACGAAGGGCAAATGCTTTTCTGAAATCTGAGCTCTTTAGCCTAGCGTTCAAATTGCCAGGAGATTGATTCTGGCCCATGTATTCCAATGTATCTACTCAGCTTTCCAGCCTGTGCCCTCTGCTGCAAAGTGGCCAGCCACCCCACTGTCCTCCAGGCCATTTTTACTCTCATCTTTATAAACTGCTCATGTTCTCCACCCCCTTTCTACTTAAACCCATGGAAATGACACTCATTTTTCAGTATTTGGATCAAGGAACAATCCTCCATAAATCCATCTCGGACCATGCTAAGCTAATTAATCTCTGTCCTCTGAAATCCCATAGCAATAAGTATTAGTGTCACTTGTTTGAACATATAATTACATATTATCTGGGATCAAAATCTAATTCTTCCTGTATCTTGTCTCTCCAGCCTGACTGTATAAGCAGGGAATATATTTCACCTTTCTCATGTATTTCTTCTGTATTTTACAGAGCCCAGTTGGCTGCTTTTTTTTAAATTTTTTTTTGACAGAGAGAGAGAGACAGAGCATGAGTGGGGGAGGGGGCAGCGAGAGAGGGAGACACAGAATCCGAAGCAGGCTCCAGGCTCTGAGCTGTCAGCATAGAGCCTGACACAGGGCTCGAACTCACAGACCATGAGATCATTACCTGAGCCGAAGTTGGATGCTCAACCAACTTAGCCACCCAGATGCCCCAGTTGGTTGCTTTTATACAATGGTAGAGCTCAGTTAGTACTTGTTAGTACTTGATGAATTAAATACGTTTGACTACAGGAGAGATGTATGTGCCATCTAAAAGGTTTGGGTAAAGCCAAAGATGAATACTAGGTTTTATCAATGATAGAAAGATGTCACATTCTGGGCCCTGGATTCAGTACTGAAGGGAGGATGAAGCTGACATAAGACACAATGGTGATTGTCCCCCCTTATTCTCTCTGAAGTTAGCCCTCACCAGACATGGCTTGACTCTCCTGAAACATGGTGAAAACAATCTCACTACCACATTTAAAATTTTGAATTTTTAAAGCATATTTTATATACAAATATGTCCTGGTCACAAAATTACTTAATCTTCCAACTGAAAATAAACTCTCTTCAAATATATTAAAAATTAAGTTGACCCTCCATCCCTGGATCTGTCTATAGATTATAAAATTAAGTGCTGAATGCCTGATGTGAAGTCTGAAGCATCCTGTCATACCAGAAACAATGAAGCTATCAAAGACTACTTGGTCATATAAGAAAGGTTCAGGTGTAACTTCATAAAGTTCTCACTAGCAACAGATGAAATCATTTAAGCAAAATCAGATTAGTAATTGCAATAGATTTTGAAGTAACAAATATGTTTGAAATCCATAAGTTAATTTTTTAAAAATCATATAAGATTTATTTGTTAACTTTTGAACATGCTAAGTATCAACCAACTATTTTGAAAAACTAGTAAGTTTCTTTTTATAGAAATATTCTGGGGGCGCTTGGGTGACTCAGCCAGCTAAGCATCTGACTCCTGATTTCGGCACAGGTCATGATCTCACAGTCTGTGGATTTGAGCACTGAGTTGGGCTCTGTGCTGACAGCAGGGAGCCTGCTTGGGATTCTCTCCCACTCTCTCTGCCCCTCCCCCTGTGAGCATGTGTGCCCTCTCTCTTTCAAAATAAGTAAATAAACATTTTGGGGGGGGGGGCGCCTGGGTGGCTCAGTCAGTTAAGCGTCCAACTTCAGCTCTGGTCATGATGTCACGGTTCATGAGTTTGAGCCCTGTGTTGGGCTCTGTGCTGACAGCTCAGAGCCTGGAGCCTGCTTCGGATTCTGTGTCTCCTCACTCTCTGCCCGTCTCCCACTCATGCTCTGTCTCTCTCTGTCTCACAAAAATGAATAAATGTTAAATAAAAATTTTAAAAATCTTTTAAAGGAAATATTCTAGCTAATTAATAAGGAAAGAATAATATTTGACACATTTGGCCCAATTCTTCACTCTCTCCAGGATCCACATCCTTTTTCATGCAACTTTGCAATGCTCCTTGTTGAACCACAGTTGTCAAGGCAGTCCATTAGGGCAACAGCCAAACTGACAGGAACAATTCAGCCACATTTACTTACGGCAACAACGCAGGTAAGAGGCAAAAGAGAAAGGCACAAGCTCCCCCGTGTTCAGGTTTTCCCTAGGGAACTACATGGGCCCAGGGGCAAGTAGAAGTCCTAAAGATGGGGAGAATAGCTCACTCCAACAAGCCTGGACCCAAGGCTCCTGCCTTTTTGTGGACCCAGGGACTGAGAGGAAGGAGAGAGGGAAGGGCTCGGAGAACAAAAGTACTAGTCCAAGTGGAGAAAAACGCCTCAGCAAAGGTCCTGATGAGTCTTGGAGCCTATACCTGGGAAGGGCCTCACCTGAGATTCCTGCAAAGTGAAGTCTGAATGGAGGCACCTGGGCTAAGAAAGCAGCCATGTGTGAGAGCATGGCTTCTGGGGGAGGGGCCCGAGTCCCTCTCTGCACCTCCAGACTGTGCCTTGTACCAAGTGTGGTGGGGGGAGGGCCAACTTCCCCCTATGAGGCTTTCCTGGCAAAGCCTTGTAGTTACCCATAGGTCTGAGAGGTCGTACACAGAGTTGTGGCCTGGGGCCTAACTCTTCACCTATCACTGCAGGCAGAACTATGTTGCTACCTCCTAACTTTGGCTTTGGCCATATGACTTGCTTTGGAAACAAGATGAAGTGAAAGTCATGGCGCAGAGATACTTTGATCCTTTCTTATGTAGTGATGGCCGATAAAATATCCATTTCACAATCCCACATTGACTAATGGATGGATCTAGGCACCGATTATCAATGGCTGCTAACATCACAAAACAAGAGATAACCTGATATAATGTGCCTCCTGACACAAGTATATAATGCGACCTGTGACACAGCCTTGCCAGAAACCCAACCTGAAATTAATCAAGTCTCTATATCTAAACCACAGGTGATAGAACTCAGTAAATAACACTAAGCCCCTCATTGTAGGACACGCTGAGGACAAATAATCCAATTTCTTAAACAAATGATTTGAGAGGGAAAACAAAAAGGAAACGGAAACCAATAGGTTGAAAAATTTAGAGATATAAAAATCAGTTGCCATGTGTGGACTTCATTTAGATCTTGGTTAAAACAAAATATTTAAGGAGTGCCCGGGTGGTTGAGTCAGTTAAGCGTCCAACTCTTGATCTTGGCTCAGGTCATGATCTCATGGTTTGTGAGTTCAAGCCCTGTGTCAGGCTCTGCACTGAACATGGAGCCAACTTAAAAAAAAAAAAGTTAAAAAAATATGCAACAAAAAGATGATTTATGCTTTGAATACTGGATATTTGATATTTTAGGGCATTGTTAATTATTTTAGGGGTGATAATGGTAATGTAATTGTTCCACTGTACCAATTGCAGCATAATAAACCCCAAATTTAGTGGCTCAAAACAACAAACATTTTATTAAATCTTAAAATTCTGTGGGTTAGGAATTTGAGCAAGTCTCAGCTGTGGGATTCTTCTACTCCATGTGGTACCATCTGAAGTCACTAGGTAGCATTTGATTAGCCCATGGTCAAGTTGAGAAGGTTCAAGATGATTTTATTTGTTTGTTTATTTGTTTGTTTGAGGATGAAACAAGCATCCCTTGAAGAGACAGAATGGAAGCCAGGGCTCAACTGAGACTTTTGAAACTCAGTGTAGTTTCATGGTTGTCAGACTTGACATGGCTGCTCAGGGCTCTCAGAGAATGTGTCCCAAGGGATCTAGATGGAAATTTGAAGGCTTATTAAGACTTCACCTTGGAAATAACCACAAAGATACTTCTGCCACATTCTATGGTCAAGCAGATCTCTATGGTCAACCCACATTCAAGGTGAAGGGAATTAGGCTTCATCTCTCAATGGAAGGTATGGTAAAAAACGTGGAACCATCTATAATCTACCACAGGATAAGGGTAAAGATGAAACAGGGTAGCCATGCATTTATCACTTGTGGAACTGGATGATAAGTGTGTGAGAGTTCCCTGTATTATTATTTCTATTCTCCATTATTCTGTTTGAAAATTATCCTTAATAAGAAAGTTATAAATATAGGGTAGAGTTTTCTTTTACCTGGAAGCTATGTAATATGAAAGAAAATACCACTATAAATACCTCTGGTAGTGTGTATTTGGTGTAACTTCACTGATATTACACATTGAGAGGGTCTAAATAAATTATTATTATGGATAGGAACTCAAGGATTTGGAATTTGAAGGAGAACGTTTCATTTCCTCAGATTACTAGTATGCAATAGTATATATGGTGTGAATTTACAGACGTCTTCTATTTGAAATATTATCAGTAACTTTTGTGGTCTGTAAAGAGCTTTTATTTTTTAAATTATTTTTTAATGTTTATTTATTTTAGAGAGAGAAAAAGAGACAGAGCACAAGCAAGGAAGGGTCAGAAAGAGAGGGAGACAGAATCCAAAGCAGGCTCCAGCCTCCAAGCTGCCGGCACAGAGCCCGATGCAGGGCTCGAACTCACAAACTGTGAGATCATGACCTGAGCTGAAGTTGGACACTTAACCCACTGAGCCACCCAGGCACCCCTGTAAAGAGCTTTTAATACCTAGTACAGCACAAGCTTTAACTGGGTGCTTTTATGTGGTTTTAAAAATTTACATTTAAATAGTTACAGTGGTAAAATCCAGGGAAACAATCAACTATATTTCAGTTAAAAATTAACATGGTTTAATAACCACATTTTTCCTTTAGACATAATATGACTGAATTCTTTTCCTTCCTTTCAGATCTGTCATAAAGTCTTTATGCAAGCACAGCTTAAGTGAACTAAATGAAAACAAGAATTGCAGGACATCTGAATGTGTAAAATGTATAAAGTATCTTCATTCTCCCTAAACTCCATGTAACCACTTGTTTTCATATTCACTAAGTCTATTTTTGAACAATCTGCAGCTCTTAATAATATTATTCTTGTTGATTTATCTTTATGTATAAAAATATGGAGGACAGGCCACTAACATTTACATTACTAACTATATGGCCAAATGTCTATAACCACCAAGTTGGTTTTGTGCCTTATGGAGGATCTCAAAACTACACAATACCTGTACAACAGGATTTGATGTCAAGGCTTACTGCTATTGCTACACTACAGTGAAAGGGAGTCCTGAACAGCAGATAGGGGAATTCCAGACTTATTTGACAAATATGCAGTGATTCACAGGAAGAATAACTTGAGGAGAATGCAGATAACTTTGACATTGGTGCCTTGTTTGTATTTGCCAACTTCTCTCCCCATCCCAACGCTACCACAGCCCTTCATGGAAGATTCTTCTCACAATGTTTCCACGTGATGCTGAAGTAGAAAAACTAGAGAATAAATTAGAACTCAAAGACATGTGACCCTGGGGAAGACATTTATTATTTCTGTACCCCATTTTCATATCTATATAATAAAGATTATAATCTCTGTCCCATCTACACATGGGACTGGTAGGATCATCAATTTATATAATGTTCTTTGAAACAACTTTGAAAGCTTATAACTCTCTATAAGCATATTACTAGAAGTAGTGTTCAACATACATAAAAATATTTTTCTTAGAGGATAGCTAGAGCTATTCTGCTCTAAAAGGACTCTTCATTTTCAATCCCTTTAGTATTCTCCACCATTTTTTTTAGAAAATCAGAAGCCATAATTTTTAAAAACAGGAAAAATATTTTTAATCACATGAACATGGAAGTGACTACTCATTGCCTACTCAGTAGGTGCTCTCTCTTCTCCCACTCCATTAGAACTAAGATGGTATTCGCTGTGCCCAGCTAAGACACAGTACTTCCTGTCCCATATTACAGCTCATTATAATCTTTGACTATGTCTAAAATTGTGATAGCTTACTTAGAAATTTGACTGTAAACACCAAAACAATCAGATAAGAGGGTAGAATCACCACATTTTCCTCTCTCTTCACTGTGTCTCTCTGCTAGGCTTATTTTTCTGCCTAGATGGTAAACATTTTCCAAAGTTCTCTGAGCAAAGCCATCAAATATGGAAAAACTTGAAGGGCTTTTTATTCACATTAAAGTGTTAATGGCTTAAAGTAGTTAATATATTCAATGGTTGAATTTAATATAATTCCCCAATCAAAAGTAAGGCTAGGAAAATTCAATCTCCATGAACCACGATAAAAACCTGTAATGTCTAAAACCAATAAATCAGAAACAGCTCTATGAACTGTAACAAAGGGAACAACTAAAAGATTACAAGCGCAGGATAAAGAGTGCTGGGATGGGGGTTGGGGGAGAATCCTACCATTTTTCTTAAGGGACAGATCATTTCTATGCTTTTCTAAACCTTTACGACTTTTGCTTCTTCTGGTACCATTCCAAAAAAGTCATGTGTCTATATTAAATTGATTTTAAAAAATGTTTCTGGGTAGTTATTGATCCATAGTAATATCACCAGATATTTCCAGTGGTTTCATTTTATGTCACATATACCCAAGCCTTACTATTCATTAATAAAATTCAGAGCTGTCAACCAAGGAAAGAAAATGAGAAAGCCCTTTTTTTTTTTTTTAACATCTCAGCACATACTTTTGGATAGGGTTTTTTATTTTAACCTCATTTATCCCTTAAAATACACTAAATATTTTAGTATATTCTATCTCACCTCGTTTCCATTTGTCTTTGTTTATCTTCCTTATTCTGACTACTATCTATTTATATTTACTGAGCCTTTTGGTCCATGGCTGCTCAGTGTATTTGTTGAAGATTTGAAAGCAATGATTTGACTGTTGCTCCATTGTTCATATTATAATTTTGGTGCCATATTTTCCAACTATGCTCAACTTGGCTTTATCTCTTGTTTGGGCAGTATCCCTCCTGAATATTTTCTTATCAGAGACTCCTTTGATTTCAAGGAAGAAAATCTTTCATTGTCTATTTCACATCTTCTGTAGAGCACTTGTTGCTCAAAGATGGTAAATGTAACAAAACATTCAATGAACAAATGGTCTTTAATGCATATATATTGCTGCTTGCCACAAAATAACTCAAAACTACACTGTAAACTTATGTAGCTTCTTCCCTTTAACAAACTTAAAGGTTGGAAGGAAGGCTAAGTTGTCTTTTCTCTGTCTACTACAGTTCAACTTGGGTGGACAAAATGGCATAATCAGTGAAGCAAGAGAATTGTTCAGGAAAAAAAAATCAATGTTTTGTCTCTTGGAATTGTACTTCATTCTTCCTAAATCTTCCTATGTTACCAGATGTACTGAAGCTAGTATCTAGGGAGAGAAGGTATAGTGTTGCAAGTTCTATGAAAATTTTACTGGCTCTCCCAAAAGGACATTTCTGAGATTATATAATGATCATCTTGGCAGACCACTTAACTTTCATTTAATGTGAAAGGAGAAAAAAATATAAAGCGATTCATATGTTTACAGTTGACCTTAAATATATCATTGTTAAGCCATGGGTTGTCTTCTAGAAGAGGACAAAAGGGAACACATCAATGAAATCTAAGGCCAGCCTGCATAGACATTCAATGAACCTGCAAATTTATTGCCTGAGTGTTATACTAAGCTCCATAGCAGATAAGTGAATTGAATGTTATTAAATGAAGTCATGCTTTGTGTATGATTAATTGCTTGACTTGGCATTTAACATCTTTTCATTACCACATAAGCCTATTGTATTGAAAAACTAACAGTATAATATTGAATGGAAGACCTTCTTAAAATTGGTATAAAAAAGCCCTATCATATATTTATAAATATGCAGGTGGAAAACCTTTAGAGAGCTGAAATTGCCCTAATAAAATTTTTTTAAAAATTCAATCTCAGGGGCACCTGGGTGGCTCAGTTGGTTGACTCTTGATTTTAATTCAGGTCATGTTGTCTCTGTTAATGAGATAGAGCACCATGTCAGGCTCTGCACAAACAGCGGAGAACCTGCTTGGGATTCTCTCTTTCCCTCTCTCCCTGCCTCTCTCTCTCTCTCAAAATAAATAAATAAAGTTTTAAAAATTCAACCTCAGTGTATACATGGTTATGTCATTGCTAATAATTCGTAAACTTGTAACTGACCTTTTCTGTCAGTATAGTGATCATTAGGATTTTTATTCCATAAACCTGCTCTATTGTCCTACCTAGGTTTATCCTTTTGGGCCCCTGTGGCAGCAATCTCTGACCATATTTCCCATATTCTCTTGCAGTTAGGTTGACCATGTGACTAAGTTCTAATTAATGGACTATGAAGTTGTACATCCACCATGCTTTATCCCCGCCAGATGGATACAACAATGATAAGGCACTAAATAATTCCTAGTTACAAGATGGAAGAGCCTGAATCCCTAAATCATGCCACAGAGGAAAGCCATCCCCACCAGGAGCCACTCATTGGACAGCCACATGAGCAAAAAGAAATTTCTATTATGTTAAGCATTGAAATTTTAGATTTTATGTACTTTAGCAGCTAGTTACTCCCATACAGTCACCTAAGCTAAATAGTATTCTACCTTACTAGAAGAAATACACACACCTGTATACACAAACACAAACAAATAAACACAAATATACATACATACTTTTCTTTTTTTATATTGTTAATTCTTTTTTAGATTGTTTTTTTTATATTCTTTTTTTATATTGCTTTTTCTTTTTTTATATTGCTATATTGCTTTTTTTATATTGCTAACAATTTCACAACTGTTCTGGAATGTAATTTGGAAGTATTTATCAAAACCTTTAATTATGTACTCCCTATTCATATCTAATAATGTGATTACCTTTGACCTATTTCTAGGAATTTATCCTGAGTAAACAATCACCACTGATGTGTGCAAAGATTTAGCACCAATGATGTTCAGGGTAGCATTTTTTTTATATTAGCAAGAAATGGTAGGCAACAAAAATATTCACACTAGTGAATGATTTAAATAAATTGAGGTATTTTAGAAAATGAATATTTGAGATAATTAAAATAGTGCTAATAACACAAATGAAAACAGCAGGTGGCAATATAACATATATAGCTTGCTCTCAATGATTTTTTAAAAAATGTGTATCTGTGTGTGTATGTGTGTGTGTGTATGTATCAGAAAAAAATCCCCAAAGGGACTGAAAGGAAATATATTACAATACTACTGGTATTTATAGACAGGTAGTGGAATTAAAGGTGATTTTAAAATTTTGCTTTTATTTCTGTATTTTCAAAATTTTCTTAAATGAACATAGGTGTGTGTGTGTGTGTGTGTGTGTGTGTGTGTGTGTATTTAATTAATTAACCTCCATAGTATCCAGGCAGTGATTCGGGCCTAACATCCACACAAACTATTCCCATCCTAACGCCTATTTCACTACACTGCGAAACCCATGCATGTCCAAGAGACCAAAGTTCATCATGGCAAATGTGTATTTTGTTTTTTTAACATCCCCCTACATCCTGCTTCTTTGTCTTTTTGTTCTCTATATTTTTTCTTACTTTATAATAAGCCTTAACCACCAAAATTCTAAAATTATTCTGGCTTATTTAAGGTTTAAACTCTTTGAACCCTAGCTTCTTCCAAATTAGACATGTTGTCTTGAGAAAGTCACTACACCTTTTGGAACTTTGTCTTTTCCCTTATTCAGTGAAAGAATTGGCAGTGTCCTCTTCTACTCCAACATGTGGTGATTTTGTGGTAATGAATTACCATACCAGACTGATCTTAAAATTCATTTAAGGTTCTTCTTCCTGCGTCTCTGTTTCCTGAACTGAAAAATACCTAGTCCTCAGACAAGGACTCCATTAAAGAGTCAAATTTGCACCTAGGGGTTTATTTTTCCTTTTTTTTTCTTTTTTCTCTTCCTCCCTCCCTCCTTTCCTTTGTCCTCATTTTTCTTCTTATAGTTATTAATATTGTCTTTGTTAATGTTATTTCTAGTCTTATTCTCCTCTTGTCTTTCTGACTCTTTATGAATGACAAAAACTACAACCATCCCAATGTATTGATTATACTCCCATAACTGAACTTCACCAGGAGGCTCTGTCAAGAAAAAACCTGGGAATAAAGAGTGTGCTTTTGGTAAACTTTAGGAAAGTTTATCATTCAGAATGCCTTTGAGCCAACCGTAGAGTCCCTCCAGGCCACATCTGTATGATGGGGACTGGAAACTAGGACCCTGAACCCTGTTGCCCTGGGGAGCTGTCCTCTGGGTTTCCCCCTTCTGGTAGAGTTCAGTATCACTGAAGTTCTTGTCCTCTCTGATTTTTTTTATATTAAATATAATTTATCGTCAAATTGGTTTCCATATAACACCCAGTGTTCATCCCAACAGGTGCCCTCCTCAATGCCCATCACCCACTTTCCCCTCTCCCCCACCCCCCATCAACCCTCAGTTTGTTCTTGGTATTTAAGAGTCTCTTATGGTTTGCCTCGCTCCCTCTCTGTAACTTTTTTTTCTCCCCTACTGCTCCCCCGCACATGGTCTTCTGTTAAATGTCTTCTCTGATTTTTATTCTCTGGTCCTCACCTTTTTTCAGTCATTCTAGAGTTCATAGTAAATGCAGTCTGTGTGACCCCACTGGGAAGAGAATGGTGGGATTTAGAGCTTTGGGATCCTGGTGGCAGCAGGTTTGTTTTATTTCCTCACAGTCAAATAACTTGTGCCTCTGGGTGTAATTTAGTTCTGGAGAGGTCCTCTGAGCTCTTTTTGACAACACTATCCCTTTCAATGAGGAGAAAGAAAAAAAAAACACATTTCATCATGTATGTCAAGGTCATATTAGAAGGCTATATACTCAATACAACTACCTTCTATCAAGCACCTATCAGATGTTAAAAATCTTACACACGTTTATTCACTTACAGAAATTAAGTGAAGAATAGACATAATCCACATTTTATAAAAGAAGAGTGGTTGAAATTTCACCAAAGGTAATGGTGAATATGCTTCAGTTTCCTAAAATGTATTATAATCGCACCTACCTCATAAGTTTCAAAGACTGCATGAGATAAGGTTTGTAAGGAAGTTTGCACATGGCAAACACTTGATAATTGTTAGCTGCTTTTTCAATTATTTTCAATTATCACAAGTAAGTGGCTAACTCTGAATCCTGTTTTCTTTTTTTCCCCTTCTTTCTGGGATTTGAATTTTAAGAAATTCCTTACCCATTATGGTGCTTACATGGGAGTGGGGGAAGACACACAATATATAAGTGAAAGTGAAAATGGTGATAGACGCTGTGGAAAAATACAAATCAGGGAAATAAATCAGGCTTTTTAGAGAGAGAGTCACAACTTTAAACAAGATAGTCAAGTTACATTAACACATAAGCATCAATTAATAATACCAAATATTAGACAGTGAAGCATTTTATATTGTATCTTGTGGGTTCTCTATTTTATTCTAAAGAAACTTTGCAGAAAATCTATTGGAAAAAAATTTTATGGAAAAGATTTCCGTAAGAGGAGTCCCTGGATGGCTCAGTCAGTTAAGCTTCCAACTCTTGATTTCAGCTCAGTCATGATCTCACAGTTCGTGGGATCAAGCCCCACAATGGGCTCTGTGCTGACAGCACGGGAACTGCTTAGAATTCTCTCTCTCCCTCTCTCTCTGCCCCTCCCCAGCTTGCACACTCACACTCTCTCTCTCTCAAAATAAATAAATAAATTTTTTTTTTAAAAAAGACCTCCATAAGAATTTAAGGTATGTTCCTAAGGCACAGCATTAGTAACATTAAAAAAAAAGGACAAATTTAGTACCACCACAAACACTAAAGAATGTTCAGAATGTATTACAAAAATAATAAACAATATTGAATGGTATTATGTAAAGAAGAGTATTGATTTCTAAAAACTCTGTCTTCCATAAAAGCAATAAGAAAAAATGGAAAACTTGTCAGAATCATGTTCAGAACTCTGAAAATTAACAAAAGGCTTGTAAAATCCCACAGTCACACAAGAAAAATGGTTGAATCTTGGTTAAGCTTTGTGGGGTTTTAACATGCCCTAGTCTCATCTCCTGTTCTCACCTCTAAAGTAGTCTTAAAAATTAATAGCTTAGGGGCGCCTGGGTGGCTCAGTCAGTTAAGTGTCCGAGTTTGGCTCAGGTCATGATCTGCTTTGGATTGTGTCTCTCTCTTTCTCTGCCTCTGGAGCCTACTTCGGATTCTGTGTCTCCCTCCCTCTCTGCCCTCTGCTCATGCTCTGTCTGTCTCTCAAAAATAAAAAAAATAAAATAAAAAACATTAAAAAATTAAAAATAAATTAATAGCTTATATTTGAGGTAAAAACCAGCAGCCAGGCAGCTACTAGAGGATTGAAGCTCCTTCAAAGACTTACTCTCAAAGAATTGTCATTATTTGGCTAGTCTAGTGGTTCCCAAGAAGACCTCACCTGCAATGCTATTTGTATCTAACCTGACTCTGAGCTTGTCTAATGCAAAGATCACAATCTCAGAAACAACTATAGGCTACTGTATAATTTTGTGGATGCCAAAGGTAGTAGACAAGAACTGAAGCAAATCAAAGACTACCAAAAAGCTTAAAAGAAAACCTGGGAATGAGATATCCATATACCAGAGATGTGTGCATGCTCAAAAAAGAACTGAGAAGGCCCTTAAACTCACCCCTAGGTAACCTTGAGTTTCTATATAAACAAGAAATGAAGGCTAAATGTAAATGATTTAATTTAAACGTAAATGATTTAAACTATCTTATTTAAATGCAAAGATTAGCAGAATAAAAAATAACCCACATGATTTGACTATATGCTGTCTACAGAGACATACTTTAGATTCAAGGAGTCTAATAGGTTGTAAGTAAAAGTATGGATATAGATGTATATGCATACATAAGCATAACCATAAAAGAGTTGGAATGGCTATACCAATGGCAAACAAATATTTTGTTCGTTCTGAGATAAAAATAGTTACAGAAAAAGAACATTTTATATTGAAAAAAGGGTCAATCAATAAGAAATTATAACACTTGTGACCATATATGGACCTAAAAACATATATGAAGACCCAACATATATGAAGCAAAAATGATAGAATCAAAAGGACAAATAGACAATTCAAAGTTGGATCCTTCAACAACTTACTATCTATAATGGGTAAAATGACAGAAGATCAACAAAGAAATGAACAGAACTAGACTTAACCAAGGAGACTTACCAGGAATCAATGGAACACTCCACACAATAACTGTGGAATACATATTCTACTTAAACGCACATAGAACATTTTCCAGGATAGGCCATATGTGTATACCATTAAGTAAGTATCTATAAATTTTAAAAGATTGAAACTATACAAAATATATTCTCCAACACAATGGAGTAAAATTAGAAACTGATAACAAGGAAATTTGGAAACTTCACAGAAACATGAATACTAAAAAGCACATTCAAATAACCAATGATCAAAAAAAAAAAACTGACAAGGGAAATTAGAAAATACTTTGATATCAATGACAATGAAAAGAGAACATACTAAAACAAATGGGGTATAGCAAAAGCAATGCTCAGAATGAAATGTATAGCTATTAATGCTTACATTAAAAGAGAAGAAAAATGTCAAATAAAACTTAACCCTCCACCTTAAGAAACTGGGGGCAGGGGGAATCAAACTAAAGCTAAAGCAATCAGAAGTTAGGAAGTAATAAAATTGAAGTATAAAAACATTAAATAAAAAAGCAGAAAAACAATATAGAATATCAACAACAAAAATTAGTTATTTGAAAAAATCAAGAAAATGGGTAAACCTTTATCTAGACAGACTAAGAAGGAAAGATAGAAGACTTAAATTACTAAAATTCCTAGAAAAACACACACTACTGAAACTAATTCAAGAAAAAATTCAATGTTGAAATAGACCTAAAACAAGTTTAAAAAACATTGAGTAAGTAATCAAAAATCTACTGAACAAAGAAACGCCCAGACCCAAACAAGTTTACTGCAGATGGTACCAAACATTTAAAGAAGACTTAATGCCAATTCTTCACCAACTCTTTCAAGGAAAAGAGAGAAAGAGCCACTGACCAATTCATTCTGTGGAGCTAGTATTACCTGAGTCTAAAACCAAACAAAGAAATCACAAGGAAAATAAACAACCTACAGACTAATATTCTTTAACAATAAAGATACAAAAATCCTCAGCAAATCACTAGCAAACTGAATCCAGCAGCGTATAAAGAGGATTGTATACCATGACCAGGTGCGATGTATGCCAGCAATGCAATGTTGGTTCAACACAAGAGAACCAATCAATATAACACACCTTCTAAGTCCTTATATGTAAAAGATAAAAACTGTATGATCATCTCAATTGATACAGAAAAATTACTCAACAAAATCCATTATTCTTTCACGATAAAAACACGCAACAAACCAGTAGTAGGGAGGACATCCTCAACTTGAAAAAGAGCCTTTTGAATGAAATGGTTGTTTGGGCAGACATATGCTGAACATGGACCCCAGTGGGAGGCTTAAACTGGTGAACCGTGTGATCATGACTTGAGCTGAAATCAGCAGTCAGACACTTAATCGACTGAGTCACCTAGGTGCCCCATAACCAGTAGTTTTTAAAAAGTGAAGTAATACTGAAAAAAAAAAAAAAAAGAGTGCCAGATGGCTCAACTGTAGCTAGGGCAGACATTGTTTGGAAGAAACTTAGTTTTTGTTTTATGTCCATATGTGTGTATGTATGTGTGTGCACGTATGTCTGCGGGTGTATATGCAGCTATATTGAGTTGAAATTGAAAATGCACTTCTTACATTTTACAGTGTAAACTTACAAATAAGTTTATAAGAAAACATTGACCTGAAGCACAATGTCTCCTTCAAAATAGGTAATATATGAAAAATAAATAAATAAAAGAACCATCAAAGGCTGCTTTCTTTTTGCCTTTAAATGTTCTGCCTTTCTCACAATGCATTTGCTGGATAAAGGTAGCTGGAGTGCCAGATGTCAAGAATCCCAGGTCTCCTCTTCCAAGTTTAGAGCAGAATAAACACTCTTGTGCCTCTCTAGCAGCAGGATTCAACTTGTCTTTTGCCTTTGGCATTTTCAGGTGATCACGAAGACAAGAAATGCTGTATTCCAATAAGGACATTGTCTCTCCTCTGGCTGCTTGACAAGTGTAATTCTAATTCTAGATAGGCAGTCTGAATCACAGACTTGGCTTCTTCGATTTGTGAGTGAATCTCGCCAACACTTCCCCACTGGGCTAGTCCTTCCAACAACAAGGAACCTCCACTAAGATGAGCAGCCTTTAAATTAGCAAAGGAATGGGGTGCCTGGGTGGTGCAGTCGGTTAAGCGTCCGACTTCAGCCAGGTCACGATCTCGCGGTCCGTGAGTTCGAGCCCCGCGTCAGGCTCTGGGCTGATGGCTCAGAGCCTGGAGCCTGTTTCCGATTCTGTGTCTCCCTCTCTCTCTGCCCCTCCCCCGTTCATGCTCTGTCTCTCTCTGTCCCAAAAATAAATAAATGTTAAATAAATAAATAAATAAATAAGCAAAGGAACAATGTGAAATCATTTAAGTACATAGGTTTACTCATAAATATAGGAGGCTCTAGGGAAATGTATTTGTTTTCAAAGATACGAGATTCTATTTAACAAGTGATATTTGATACAACATAAATTTTTTAAAAAATTTTGTTAATGTTTGGAGAGAGAGTGTGTGCAAGCAAGGGAGGGGCAGAGAGAGAGAGATGGAGACAGAGAATCCAAAGCAAGCTCCAAGTTGTCAGCGCAGAGCCTGACATGGGGCTTGAACCTATGAATCATGAGATCATGACCTGAGCCAAAGTTAGATGCTTAACCAACTGAGCCACCGAGGTGCCCCAGTATGACATAAATTTTAAAATTCAATAGTTACTAAGTCTGTAGTGTAAATCACACACCTTATTATGTTAGCTAAGAAATATGCTTATGCATAATCTATGGCATCAAAAACAGACCATTTAAGTGCACAATATCTTAATATTCCATCAACCAAATCTTTAAAAACCTTGAATCAGAACTAACATTCAGAAATTAAAGTAAAGCAAAGCCTAGCTCACTATCCAAAGAGTTTAACTTTTAGTTTTAGAGTGGTTTGGGGACTTGCCCAAAGTTACACACTTCCATCAGTTGAGAACAAAGCTGAAAAGTAGAATCCAGCCCCCTGACTTCTCTTCCAGTGCTTCTTCTAGTTTGCTATTCTCTACATACTTCCTTAGTTTTATGAAGCTTCATTAATGAGATCTCAGTTACTGAACCACAATTCATTCATTGAAAACAAGCTTAATTCCTACTACATGTCCAGCAGTCTTCTATGACAAAGTCCTTGCCTTCATGAAGCTCAGTTTTAGTTGAGTGATAGAATATGAATTCATAATGAAGTTTCTGCAGAGATTATAACAGTAATGGAGTATAGCTTCAGTTCTTTGGTTAATAGGAATTTATGAAATAGAAATAGAAATAGAAAATATAAACCTGCATGCAGTATGAAAGCCCCAATTCCAGCTCAACTCACATTCCTTTACTCCAGATGTTTAAACATACCTCAAAATTAAAAAACACTGAAAAAATTTAGTTTCTTCCCTGTCCTGAGGTTACTCTGTCTCCCTGAATAGAAAGATTTAGGGGAGGAAATTACATCACAGGCTATGGAATGTCTCAGACATGCTGGAGCCAAATTGCCTCTGTTCAAGATGAGTAGATTTACCTTTTTTTTTTTTTTAATCCTAAAAGGAAAACGAATGTTTTAATCCCTCTTTCAGGGGAAAGTTGATATGTATTGCCATTTTATAACCAAAAATATCAACTACTCCCAGGAAGCTGAAAAACGATGATTACAGACAGTGTTGTTTAAAAAAGTGGTAAGGGGTAACACCCTTTAGGAAAAAAAAAACTGGACAATTTAACTGATATAAAAAAAAAAAGTCACACATGCAAAGAAGCAAGCAAACAAGCAAGCAAACAAAATAGGTTAAACAGCTTCTTCAGTCTTGAACAATTACAGAGGTAAAGTGGCACTCTATTTGTCCCGTCACCATCTCAGTGGAATGGGAGGCGGGGAGAGGGATGCCTTCCAAGAAGGCAGATGAGTGACCTAAGAACCCAGAAGCAGATGGAAACTTAAAGTTATAAGATCACAGAAACAAAGACTGTCTTACCTTTCCACAGGGATGAAATAACAGAGGCAAGAGTGGTCAATATTTTATACTGAACTGGTTAGCAAAATTCTTGAAACTGCCGAGAAAGAAAGCTTCATTCCAGCCCTAAGTCCAAAGGTATTCCCTTGGACACGAGTTACTTAAATTTGCCAAGCATGAGATTTTTCATTTACAAAATAGAAATGATATTAATAATAGCTGCCTGCCTAATACACATGGGTGCATACACAGGTACTCACCACAGTATGCAGCACAGGATTAAGCAGCCAATAACTTTTATCATTACCAATCACATCAGCAACAATAATAAAACAGATTCACAGTAAGGGGGTTGGATCATTCAAGCCACTGGAATAGCTCCTTAAAACTTCACATAACTCAAACACTCATAAGACATACAGACATTTTCCTTAAGAATAAACGTAATGTAAGAAATAACAGTCAGTACACATAAACCTGGGCCACTGTAATGCATTCCTTACCTCAGTTACTCTTTAATATACAATAAACAATTTTTAGTGTCGGGTACTCCTAGTATCTCAACATGCGTGTATAAAATAAGATTTTAATAATATTTTATTGCTTGCTATTTCAAATTTGTTAATTCAAATTATTGTGAAATATAACTGCACTGTTTATCCAATGGCCAGTCAATATCAGAGAGATGCTATTATAAGAAATGACACATAGGGGAGTGTGATATACAATTTCAAGATATATACTCTAAATAGAGAGGCAAACAGTAGAAACTGTAAACCCTGAAACATCTTGAATTTAAATGATTGGAATTTCTTTTACAAGTGTGAAGTCTACAAAAAGACACCTTTTATCTGCAAAGAGACCTACAGAGGAATGTAACATGATGACAAACACACCCTCCCCACAACCACTCCCAAGACACTTTGCTTTGATAAAAAACACAAAGTGCGGGAAGGGGGGAGGGAAGGGAGCAGATCCTACCAACTAAATGGGCAAAAGGCAAATTTCTCATAAAGATTTATGATTGTGCCTACAAGATTTGGATTCCTGTGCTCACATTTCTGCATCATGGAATAAGACAGAGCCCTACCTGGGGACCTCGTTTCCAGATTCCACACTTAAAGCCAGGTCTTTGATCACATACTTGTCCAAAGATCACATGGAATGGTAAAGCGTTACTGTCACAATTTTGATGTTAGAAACTGGAAGAGTTTTAGTTTTAGTTTTAGTTTTAGTTTTGTTCTTTGGTTTTTATTGGGAGGAGGGATTTCTTTTAGCTTATGATTCAGCCTTAAATCTTCAGTTTTCCCTATTTCAGTTTACAAAATAGGATGTAAACACATAATGCACATAGTAGTGAATTATATTCATGGGATAAGATCACATAATTAAAAACATGCATAATTCTAGACAGATTATTCTCCCAGAGAAATAAATATAATGTAAGGATTAGCATTCTCAGAATACATAATCTTATAACATTATACAATATTTCTTAGAGCAGATTTTTAGATGCTTCTAAAAAAAAAACTTTAAAAAATGTACAGAAAAGTTTAACAAGACAACGCATAGAGTTTCCACGTACCCCTCACTCAGTTTCCTCTATTATTAATATCTAACATTACCATGGTACATTTGCCTAAGTTAGGAAGCCAACATGAATACAACTGAACTCAAGACTTTACTCATATTCAGTAGTTTTTCTATTAATGCTCCTTTTTTTGTATTCCAAAATCCAAACCAATTTTAAGTACCTTTTAGTTATGGGAGGATTCACATTATAGTTGACCCTTGAATAACATGAATTTGAACTGCATGGGTCCACTTATATGCAGATTCTTTAAAATATACACAGTTCAGTACTGTGAATGAATTTTCTTTTCTATGATTTTCTTAATCACACTTTTTCCCTAGCTTACCTTATTGTAATACTATAGTATATAATAGATATAACATACAAAATCTGTTAATTGTTATTTTATTAAAATCTGTGTTAATTGACATTTTATACACTAAGTTTCTGGCCAACAGTAGGCTATTAGTAAGTTTTGGGGGGACTCAAAATTTATAAAGGGATTTTCAACTGCAGGGGTGGGGTCAGTAAATACACTATAAGGGTCAACTGTATTTGAAATTTGTACAAACTAATAGCATTTTTGTATCATGCTCTTTCAAGTTTGTGAGATTAAAATTGGTATGAAATACTACTGCAGTTTATCCAAAGACTTTCCATAAGGTTTAACACAAAGATGGCTGAAGACCTAACCGTTGGCAGTGACCTATGCCAGTGTTGTTCACACTAGAATGGCAAGAGGAAGGCAAGGAGTGTATTATACTGGGTTTCAGCTGAAATTTTCATTTGGAGAAAATCACTAGTAGAAAAATCCAGAGAGAGTATTAAAATAATTTAAGAAGTACTAAAAACAAGCAAACAAGCTAGAAACTAGATATGATCATGTTACAAGAAACACTCAGAAAATTGTCTAGTCAGGCACTGCTTTTTATGTAAATAGTTTAAACTTTTTACTTCAGAGAGCCCGCAAGCAAACTGTGTAGCCACATATATTGCAAAATATTCCCCATTTGCTGTTATTATTATTAAAATATAAAGAGCCCAGGAGCATCTGGGTGGCTCAGTTGGTTGAGAGTTTGACTTTGGCTCAGGTCATGATGTCATGGCTTGTGAGTTCGAGCTCTGTATCAGGCTCTGTGCTGACAGCTCAGAGCCTAGAGCCTGTTTTAGATTCTGTGGCTCCCTCTCTCTCTGCCCCTCCTTCTCATGCTCTGTCTCTCTCTCTCTCTCTCAAAATAAATAAACATTAAAAAATTTTAAAAATAAATTAAAAATAAATGAAGAGCCCTTACAAATTAAAGGAAAAATAGACAAAAGACAGGGTCATTTTATAGCCAATAAGCATTTGAAAAATATTGAAACTCATTTTCAAAGAATGCAAATCAAACAGCAATATACTTTTTAAAAAAAGTTTATTTATTTATTTTGAGAGAGAGAGAGTGCAGGGGGTAGGGGCAGAGAAGGAGGAAGAAACAGAATCTGAAGC
This sequence comes from Prionailurus bengalensis, assembly GCF_016509475.1. Lineage (NCBI taxonomy): Eukaryota > Metazoa > Chordata > Mammalia > Carnivora > Felidae > Prionailurus > Prionailurus bengalensis. The sequence goes on along the minus strand of NC_057345.1, from coordinate 124,233,218 downwards.
AGGCTCCGTACTGTCAGCGCGAAGCCCTACACAGTAGTTCTCCATCCCATGAACCATGAGCTCATGACCTGAGCCGAAATCAAGAGTGGGATGCTCAACTGACTGAGCCACCCAGGCACCCCAGACTTCACTTCTTGACCAGAGAACTGGCAAAGAATCTGAGGTTATATTTAATCCACCACAGTCTATCCTCTGGTCACAAATTATTTATATTCTTTCCACATGCAAGAAAAAAAAAACAAAAACAAGTCACCACCTCCCAAGATCTCTCAAAATCTCATCCCATGGAACCACCAGACTTAAAGTTCAGTATTTCATAATCTGCATCATGTCCAATATGAGTGCAGCTCCTCCAGACCTGGAGAACTGTGAACCGTTTTCTGCCTCTCCCCAACTCTCCACTCTTCCCCACCTATCAGGAATACAATGGTGAGAAAGGGACAGGAAACCCGCAATAGACACTCCCATTCAACAACAGGGAGATAGTAGGTCTGAAATCTACCTGAACACATGCTGTTAGATCCTCCTCTCCCAGGACTTGAGGCCTAGTTGGGGCTGGAACATCCAATAGAACATTTCACCCTCCTAGACCTTCCTGGGTGATCTCTCTTCATTCAGGAGACTGGCCCAAAGTTCTTTTTTTTTTTTTTTTTTTTTTTTAATCAAAGAGAGGGAGACACAGAATCCAAAGCAGGCTCCAGGTTCTGAGCTGTCAGCACAGAGCCTGACGTGGGGCTTGAACTCACAAACCGTGAGATCATGACCTAAGCCGAAGCTGGATGCTTAACTGACTGTGCTACCCAGCCGCCCCTGGCCCAAAGTTCTTGACAGCATGGTAGCTGACTTCTCAAGGGCAAAGTGGAAACTGCCAGTTCTCTTAAAGGCTAGGCCTGACACTGGAACAGTATTATCATACCAACCTAGTAGAGCATCATCACACTTACGTAGTGTTGCCAGATTTGGCAAATAAAAACACAGGATGCCCAGTTAAATCTGAGCGTCAGATAAAAAACGAATAACTTTTTAGTATAAATATATCCCCCCCTTTTTCCTACATATTTGACAGTTTAATTTTACTGGACATCTCGTATTTTTTTTCTGGTAATCCTACTCTCACCACATTCTGAGGGTTAAAGCAAGTCGTTCAAGAGTAAGGGAAGGAGACATCACCTTTTAATGAGTGAGTGGCTTGCTCATAAAGGGAGGGAAGAAGTTAATGGTGGCTGTGTTGCAGACTACCACACTATAACAAAAGCCTCAAAAATGTGTATCAGTGCAAAACCAGCGATTCTATTTGTAAGGATTGTTCTGAACATGTGATTAAAGACATGCCAAAAATTTAGCTATATGAATGTTCATTGTATAATTGATTATAATATAATGGTGTAAATTAGGAAACAATGTAGATGTACAAAGGTAAGAAATAAATATATTCATTGAGCTCCTAATCTGTGCAAAGACACTGTGTTGAGCCCTCAGAATATACTAAACAACACAGAAAATCTCTGACTTCAGGAATCTTAGAGACTAAAGGGTCAAAATTAACACTGAACAGATAATAATATATTTGAGCAAATGACTATAAACGTGCTAATTACTATAAAAGAGAACTAATGGGTGCTGTGGAATCACCACGGGACCTATTCTACTGGAGGCTGGTTTAGGAGAAAGGACCGGAAAAAAGGGAAAAGATGAAGGAAGAGAATATCAGGCAGAGTGAATAGCAGAAGGATTCTACATGTATATATTTACATAGAAAGATGATCATGATAAACAGGTATGAGATGCTCATTAAACATTCAAGTGGAGATGCCAAATTGTATTTAGATATACAAGTTTGGGTTCTGGGAAAAGTTAGATCTGAATATACACATTTGGGAGTTATCAGCCTAGAGTCAATAGGCAGTAAAATAAGAAAATCAGGCAAATGGGTTGTCATGAAACCAAGAAAAAAGAGAGTTTCTAGGAGACAGTGGTCACTTAGGAGAAATGCCACTAAGATGCTGAGGAGGATGAAGGCAAAAATTGACCATTGCACTTGGTGACATGGGGGCCACTGAAGAAATTTCAGATATAGAGGGAAGGACAAAGATCTAACTGAAATGGATTGAGTAAAAAAAAAAAAAAAAAAAAAAAAAAAAAAAAAAAAAAAAAAAAAAAAAATAGGTGATGCAATGGGGAAGCCATTTATTTGAGAAGGTTGCCACAGACAGCAGAAGAATGGGGCTGCAGTTAGAAAGAAAAGGGGGTTCAAGTAGGTTTATTGGCTGATGGAAACAAACCCCATGAGGGGGAAATCAATAATTCAGGAGACAGGGGTCTATTTGTAGGAGAAAAGTCCTAGAGAAGGTAAAAGAGGATGTGATTCAGAATTCAGGGGAAGGGTTGATTTTAGCTAGGAGCAGGGACATTTCCTCCTACAGCAGCAGATGAAACCCAGAGAGTGGGTCCTGATTCAAGAGGCTGCAGAGATGCCCCGGAAAAAAGAGGAGAAAATGCCTGTTTGCTTCTATTTCACACAGAGCATTGAATCAAGGTCATCAGTAAGAAGGAAAAGGGGGAAGGGGGAGATTAAAAACCTACTCCTCAAGTGTACTTTACATCTCATGTTGATCATGCTAATTTGAAAATTATGCACGTACAGACTTTCACTTACCCAATAAACTCTACAGTTTTTCAACATCTCAAGCAAGAAAAAGAGCAAAGCTAGAGCCATTATAAATATCAAGAACAATAGTGCTCCAATCAAGATGAATTTATTGAATACTTTTATTTAAAAGTCTTAGAAGAATGTAATAACCGTATTGAAATTCATCAGTGTCTATTTAGCAATCAGGAAAATTCCTAAGTCATAGAAGGAAGCAGACACCAAAGTATTGTTCAGAGTCATGCTTATTATCAGAATAGAGATCCAATGATGTCTGCTTTAGTCACTTAACCAATGCATTAAATTGCTTCTTTCCATATTAGCAAACAGGCTAAATGAGTAATTGGATGATGCATTTATCATGACCAAAGCAGGCTGGACATGAATAGACTCATGTGAGATAAAGTCAATAAGATAAAATGCAATACACTGCTGTAAATTGCATAAACTCCCTAAATTGACATTACTAGTTGACACTCCTGGGAGTGTTTTTTCAGAAGCTATTAGAAAAAAATGAAATTTGAGAAGAGCTTTTGGGTCATCAGTGCTCTATATTTAGAATCCTCAAATAATCATAGATTCCAGCACTTTGTCACCACGAGAGAAATAAAATGGGGTTACCTCCTCTTTTCACTGTTTTTTTTTCTTTTTAGTTGAATACACCAGAAGTTTCTGTGATGGAACAGATCCCATTCTAAGGCTTAAAAATAGATGTTACACTTTTCAAATGAGATTAAAGTATATTATGATAGTTAAAGCATAATAGTAATATTATTTGCAATTCAATACAAATTTTGAAAAAAGCAAATATTTATTGAGCATTTATGTACCAAACACTGTTCTTTGGACCTGGTATATACATTGTCTTACATAATCTTCAAAACTCCTAAAACATCTTTATGAGCTATTGTTGACTACATTTTGCAAAAGAGAAAACTATGGTTTGCAAATGCAAAATAACAAAAACAGACTGTTACAAATATTGCAGACCTGTTCTGTGCCAAGTGTATTGGTATGTTTAGGGGATTGTGTGTAGCAAAAATTAATGAGGTCCCTAACTCCTCACCTCCTGGAGGAGACATACAGGTAAACAGATGACCAGAATTTCAATGTGGCATGATGCCACCACAATGTAAGATGCATTCTGATTTCAGGTATGTTAAAATGTGTTTAGAATGGATACAATAGGAGCATTGTAATATATCCCATATCCAGCCACTTCACCCTATGCCCTGGTCCAAGGCAACCTCAATTATCTCTTTCCCAAATGATGACAGTAACGTCCTAACAGGTCCCCCTGTTTCTGCCCTTAACATCTCCTCCTTGTCTCTCCTAAAGCCATTCTCATTCCCCTAAAGCCATTTGACTAGGGTCATTCCTCTCTTAAGATTCCCAGAGGGGAACACTAAGCTGGCTTAGTCAGTAGAACATGCAACTCTTGGTCTCCAGGTTCTGGGTGCAAGCCCCATGTTGAGCACAGAGATTACTCAAAAAAAAAAAAAAATTGATCTCCTCCGGCATCACATGCCAGCTTCCAGCTCAAGCAGTTTGTAACTGCTAATCCCTCTGTATGCCCTACTCTTCTCCCAAGTGTCTTCAAGCCTCATTCTGAAGTTCTTCACACAATGCTGCCTTTCCACGAAGCCTCCTTTGCCTTCCCTTGTCTAAAATTGCTATCACATCCCCACCCCCACACTCTCATGTATTCCCTATCTGCCTCCCTGCTTGATTTATTCAGTAAGTTAGCACTTGCCACTATCTAACATAGCATCTGTTTTACGTGCTCATCCCATTTACTGTCTAGAATGTGATCCAAGAGTCCAGTTCCTGGTTCAAAACCTATGGGTGATTTTTCAGGCCTGATCATAGGCGATTACAAAGGCTGTAACCTGGCAGGCTCACAGTGAAAAGCTGCCATTCCCACAGCAGACATAGTTCATAGTCAGGGCATCTGAGTCTCTGAAGGGAGATGCAGTCAGGGACCCAGGGACCCGATCCAGACATGCTCTTTCACAGATCTGCACTTCTAGCCCTGGGCCTTCATTCCTGGATTTTTCTGTATGAGGTCTTGGGCACAGATCTTGAAGGAGCTCCTGCTGAGACCATCTTATGGGGAATGGGAGAGAAGAGGATAAACCTTGAAGATGCTTTTCCCTACTCTGACTCAGTACCCACTACTGTTTCACTCTTAGCCCTCCCCAACCTTGCCATCCTTGCCTCACCCCTGCCCTACCCCAGTCCCAGAATCCACGAAACTGCCAGAGCCCCTCACTCGTGTGCTTTTTTGTGAGGGAAATGAAACAGGAGAGAGTCTGCACTTTCTCCAGTTTTAAACTCTTGCTTATTAAATCAGGGATTTAAAGGCTTAACTCTGATTTTTGCCTTGCTGCTTTAAACAGCTACGCTGACCTTTCTTTTCTCTCCCAGCTCAGCAGAGCTCCTAACAGCAACACAAGGACAAGGGTCTGGACTTTGTTTTTATTCTTTTGTTTTTAATAGACCTTACTTTTTACAGCAGGTTTAAGTTCACAGCAAAATTGAGCCTCCACTCACATGAGCCTCCCCCAAAGTAGCATTCCTCACCAGTGGTACATGTCACCCAGAGTCCATAGTTCACCTTAGGCTTCACTCTTGGTGTTGTTCATTCTATGCATTTGGACAAGTTTATAAGGACATGTATTCACCACCGTAATATCATACATAGTGGTTTCACTGCCCTAAAACTCCTCTTTGCCCTGCCTATTTCTCCCTTCCTCCCCTCAACCCCTGGCAACAGGGATCTTTTTATTGTTCTATAGTTTTGCCTGTTCCAGAATGTCATATCACTGGAATCATACAGTATTGGCTTCTTTCAAGTAATAACATGTATTTAAGTTTTCTTCCCTTTCATGACTTGGTAGCTTATTCCTTTTTGATGCTGAAGAATATTCTATTGTCTGGATGTACTACACTTTATTTATCCACTCACCTTCTGAAGGATCTCAGTTGCTCCAAGTTTTGCCAATAATGAATAAAGCTGCCAAAAACATTCATGTACAGGTTTTTGTGTAGACATAAAATTTCAACTCCCTTGAGTAAATACCAAGGAGCATGATTGTTGGATCAAATGGTAAGTTTATGTGTAATTTTATAAGAAACAACCAAACTGTCTCCCAAAGTGACTGTACAATTTTTTCATTCCGACCAGTAACAAAATGAAAGTCCTACTCCACACACTCACCAGAATTCAGTGTTGCCATTGTTCTAAATGATGGCCATTCTAATAGGTGTGTAGTGATATCTTATTGTTTTAATTTGTATTTCCTTTATGACATATGATGTGAAGCATCTTTTCATGTGCTTGTCACCTATAAATATCCTTTACTGAGTTATCTGTTAAGGCTAACTTATTTTATCAGCTTGTTTGTTTTCTTATGTTGTTTTAAGAGTTATTTGTATACTTTGAATAATAGTCCTTTATCAGATGTGTCTTTTGCAAATACTTTCTCCCAGTCTGTAGCTTGTCTTTTCATTCCCTTGACAATATCTTTCACGGAGCAGAACTTTTTAATTTTAATGAAGTCCAGCTTATTGATTATTTCTTTCATGTTGTATCTAAAAATTCATCACCAAGATTTTTCTTTTATGTTATTGCGTAGAGTTTTATAGTTTCACATTTTATATTTAGATCAATGATCTGTTTCAAGTGAATTTTTGTGAAGGGTGTAAGTTCTGTGTCTGATTCATTGTCTTCCATGTGGATATTCAGTTGTTCTAGCACTATTTGTTGAAAAGACTATCTTTTCTCTATTGTATTGCCTCTGCTCCTTTGTTAAAGATCAGTTGACTATATTTTTGTCCGTCTACTTCTGGTCCCTCTATTCTATTCCACTCATCTATTTGTTCTTTCACCAATAACATACTGTCTGAATTACTGTGGTTTTCTAGGAAGTCTTTAAGTTGGGTAATGTCAGTCTCCTCTACTTATGCTCTCTCTCTCTCTGTATTGTGTTGGTTATTCTGGGTCCTTTGCTCTCTCTATAAACTTTAGACTCAGTTTGCTGATACCCATAAAACAACTTACTGGGATTTTATTGGGATGAACTGAATGTATAGGTCAAGGTGGGATGAACTGACATCTTGACAATATTGAGTCTTCCCATCAATGAACATGGAAGATTTTTTCCATTAATTTAGTTCTTTGATTTCATTCATCAGAGTTTTTTAGTCACCCTCATATAGATCTTGTACATATTTTGTTAAATTTGTACCTAAGTATTTGATTTTGGGGGGTTCTAACGTAAATGATATTGTTTTTAACTTCAAATTCCATTTTTTCATTGTTGGTATATATAGGAAAGTGATTGACTTTTGTGTATTAACTTTGTATCCTGAGACTTTGCTATAATTGCTTATTAGTTCCAGAACGTTTTTTTTTTTTTTGGTCAATTCTTTCAAATTTTCTACATAGACAATCATGTCATATGTGAACAAAGACAGTTTTATCTCTTCCTTCCCAACCTATATACCCTTTTTTATCCTTTGTCTTATTGTGTTAGCTAGGACTTTCAGTATGCTATTGAAAAGCAGTGGTGAAAGGGGACATCCTTGTCTTGTTCATGATCTTAGAGAGAAAGTTTCAAGTTTCTCACTATCAAGTAGGATGTTAGCTGTAGGTTTTTGTTGATGTTCTTAATCAAGTTGAGGAAGATTCCCTCTATTCCTAGATTGTTAAGAATTTTTTTTATCATGAATCAAGATTGATTTTGTCAAATGCTTTTTCTGTATCTACTAATATAATCATATGATTTTTCTCCTTTAGACTGCTGATGTGGTAGATTACATGAATTGATTTTTGAGCCAGCCCTGCATACCGAGGTTAAAAACCACTTAATTGTGTTTTATAATTCTTTTTATATACTATTGGATTCAATTTGCTAATATTTTGTTGAGAATTTTTGCATTTCTGTTCAGGAAAGATCTTGGTCTGTAGTTTTCTTGTCCTGTATATCTTTGTCTGGGTTTGGTCTTAGGTAGTGCTGGTTTCATAGGATGAGTTAGGAAGTATTCTCTCTGCTTCAATATTTTGAAAGGGATTGCAGAGAATTGTATAATTTCTTTCTTAAATGTTTGGTACAATTAACAGTGAACCCATTTGGGTCTGGTGTTTTCTGAGTGGGAAGGTTATTAATTAGTATTTCAATTTCTTTAATAGATATAGGGCTTTTCAGATCATTGGCCATTTTGTTTGTTTGTTTGGTTCTCCTGCTGTATCTCCAACACTTGGAAAAATACCTGACATGCATTAGGTACTCAGTAAATATTTTAAATAAATAATAAGAATCTATTAAATTCTTGGAATAGAATAGATTCTTGGAGTAAAAATAGATTCTTGGAATAAAAGTACTCTTTATTTAAAAATTTCATTATAGGTCATGAAGTCGAAGTATTATGTAAAATGCCAAAAAAATCATTACAATAGATTAAGGTTTGAGATAACTCAGGTATTTTTATTGCCCATAACTTTATTTCTCCTTTAAACCACAGACTTATAGCTAACAAAGTTAATATTATGTAAATGGAAAAAAAACAGAATAGATAAAATTTTGTTTGGCAAGGTAAACAGGGAGAAACACTGCGAGCTGACATTCAAAAAGAGAAGGGATGAGATCCTACATCTTAGATCCTGGTGTTCCATTTGTCTTTAGTTCACCATCTGAAGGTCCCACACAGATGGAAACAAAATCCTACTATCTGGTATGCAGGTGGTCTTTCCTTAAGGGTTTCAAAATATCAACAGAGAGAATTCTAGAAAAAGTAAGGACATTTGGAATGTTTTAAGCTTTAACAAATTGTTATCATTGTTAATAGTTAAAGAGTTTTGTTTTCATGGTACACTTTTGTACTCTGTATGTAAGAGGGAGGAAACAAACACTGATGAACCGTAAAGCCAGACATCTCTTTCAAGAAGTTGCTGGGCTGTCCCAAGGCTCAGGCTATCTTAGTCCAGAAGAATTCAGCAGCTTCAGAGAAAGTTCTGAAAGGACCCTTATCTTCTAACCTCTGCTGCTACAAACTGAAAGACTCTGGGATTGATGTGCCCCAAATGAAGTTTTGTGTACAATTGATGTATCAATTCCTGAAATCCCCTTCTTCTGGAAGCAGCTTCTTCCAACTCTAACTTTTTCTGAGCAAGAACAGAATAGTTTGAGAGCCTCTGACAAGACCTCTATTAGTCTACGTTCTGGGTCAGTGACAGGATCAACAATGGCCACAATTACCCTGTATCCTCTGTCTCCCTTGAAATGTGCCAGTAATTTTATGCCACCTTGAAGCATCCTCAAGTTTTCCCCAAGAGGGTTCATCCACCACTCTATTCCAGGATTTTTCTTAGTTCCTCACTGCACATTATAAATGTTTGGCTTAGTATTCTATAATGCTTTCTACCAAGCTGATAAACTAAATAATAAAAACGATGGACAAGAATGGCTTAACATATTGTCTCTCCCTGGTAAAAAGTCCTCTCTTTTCCTATAAGCTCCAAACGCAACAAACTAAGTTGGCAAAGATGAACAATAAGCATCTCCTGCTTTCTACTATCCAGCCCCTAGCTGACTTCCCCAGTCCTTTCTTGCTGACTTGGATTGGAGGAATGATTGTATTGCATGCTTGAATTGACCAGTGAGTGAGAAGTCAAGAGACAGGCTGATTGTCATCCTACTAGTCGTGTGAGAATTCTAAATCTCACCTATTATAGAAGTTGAGTGGAATTTCTGGGTAGAAGATCTTGGATCCGTTTATCATTTCACTGTTTAGTACCTCGGCCAGAGAGAGGTAAGTCCTGTGGTACCTCTGCTATTGTCAGATGATTAATTTATCTCAGAAGTGACAGAAAAGGAGAGGCTGAGGGGACCTAAGCTTATCCATCTTGTAGCTAGAAACTTAGTTCACTTTATGTGCTGTATTTTTTTTTTTGGTTTTTGTTTGATTTAGCTAAAAAGAAGACATCTTAAAGACATCTTAAATAGACATTTCTCTACAGAAAATATACAAATGGCCAAAAGCATGTAAAAGAGTGCTCCAAATCATTAGTATCAGGGAAACGCAAATCAAAACCATAATGAGGTACAACTTTATACCCCTAGAATTCCTAAAATAAAAAATAAAAAAATAACCAGTCTTGGTGAGGGTGTCAAGAAATTAGAACCCTCATATACTGTTATTGTGATGATGGTTGCAAAACTCTGACTATACTAAAACCATTGGTTTGTACTTCCTAAATGAGTGAATCGTGTAGTATGTGAATTATGTCTCAATAAAGCTGTGTATAAACAAAAAGAAAGGCAGCTTATTTAAAGATTTGATGGCTGAGAATATTATTTTGCTTTTTAATTCAGAAACCCATCAAAACCTTAAAGGGGAAAAGGCAACCCACCTGTTCTGTAGGGCCAGACTCTGAACACCAAGAATGAATCTCTTAGTATTGTGGCAGCAGTTACTAGAAGAAAACTGGGCTTTTGAGAAGACATCCTAACCCTCTCCATGACATGAGAGATAATGGCCTCACTGTGTCATTTTAAGGCAAACCAGGGGCCAATGAGCTGCATTTGCATATCCACAACATTTCTATTATAATAGTCAGACCTCTAAATTCTCCAAATTAGGGATAACAATCTTTCAGAATTTGCGACTACCTATGGTGATCAGCTTGTCCTGGTTTATCTAGAACTTTATACGTTTTAACACTGAAATTCCCATGTCCTGGTAACCCACTCAGTACCAAGTACAGTAGGACCACCAGCTAGAGCAAATGGCCCATGGAAAGCTGTCATCTGTATTTATTCTTGTAATAAACAGGCCACAGTAGGAAGAAATTATTACAATTTCTTTTGCTACAGAAAATGGAGTCCCTTCTTTTCCCCTGGGGTCCTGGGCTTACTGCTGCCCTTACCCATCTTGGGAGAATGACCAGAGCACAGAAACAATTCAAGACAGAAAATCATAATTCAGGTTTAAAAGCACTAGAAAATACTTCTCACTGGTAGGATTCTTTCTCACTCACATATCAGAGCCATGCTAGAAATTCACAGTGAAATTTATAGTATAAACAGAATGCTTGCCAAAAAGCAGAAACCAAATATATCACAAATTCTACCCTGAAATTAAAACTATTGATAAAAGGTGTTCATTAATGTGAAAGCCTTTCAAGCTGCTGTGTGTTTCTCTGGCTAAAAACTTCCTAGAAGCTAATCATAGCTCTCTGAAGCATCTATTTAATAAAATTTATGAACTATACTTAAACTGAAATCTGACCTACAGAGTGAGGCAATATAACATTAAAGGATTATCATTTTATCCATCAAAACTAAACTACTTCTTTCTTCAGGGAAGAAATAACACCCGTTCATAATCAGCTACCAACATTTAGGAAAACATATCACTTCTTTCACAATGAGAAATATTAATGTTTTGAGGTTTTGGATCCTCAGAAGAAGAAAAAAAACAGCCATCTGAAAATAGGTCCAAAACAAACTTTTTGGGGAATTTTATTCAGACCCCTACATACTAAACAAAAAACTATAAAGGAAATGAGCAAAAAGTAGAAAAGTTTTATGCAGAAGAAAGAGTAAGTTTCAATACCAATACCAATGATGTAGGCCTACCCTGAAGTTTCCTAGCTTCTGTGTAGTTCATCCAAGTGATGTCCTAGGATCGGTTGAAGCAGACTGTTTTACAGAAATATGCTAATATGAAAAGCTTTTCTCTACTAGTCATGGAAAGAAAATAATTACAATTTAAGATGTAACCCCAGACTCTTCCTTTTCACATGATGACCTCGTGGTTTCTTAGTTGTTACACATAAAAAAGGCATTGGACCAAAAATGACTCAATTTGTTATATGGTTTATAAATTTGTTAAAAGGAGGAAAAACACTACCCCTTTCTTTTTTTTCTTCCTTCCTATTTATCTATCTACTATCCTGACTTTCTGTAAGAATGTGTGTGTGTGTGTGTGTGTGTGTGTGTGTATGTTTTACAACTTGGCAGAGGCCAAAATCATTTGTTGTTTTGGAAGTCAAACACATGTTTATTACTCAGTTGATAAATCTCACATGACAATCATAGGATTAGTTGGTTGTTTTTTCCAAGGGGTCACTACATCATTCCTTCTTCTCCCCTAGCTTCCATGTCAGCCATTTCCTCAGCAATGAACTAAAGCAAATTCCATACTACTCCTGTAGTGAAACCTACAATAAAATCCCAGGTTTAAACATCATTCATTTGGTAAATGAGGAAAGCAGCCATTGAGGAAGGCAAATGCAATCAAGTATATGGTTCTATCATCAGTGAGTATAATGCTCGAGGGTGATATGCCTGTAATCAGGCCCATAGCTTTCTGTCTTTATTAAGTCAAAACAATAGGACAGTCTCTCACATTCCTCCATCCAGATTGTCCTTTAGGACTTTTTCTCCTTCAGATCTGGTCTTAGAGCTCAGATGAGTCTATTTATCACCCAGGTATGGTTTTATTTGACTCAGCATCTCACAATTCCAGAAACAGTACAGGATCCTGCTTTCCCTGGAGATAGATGGCCGTGCACTCTCTCTGTCCCAGGACAGAGGTCACATTGCATGAACTTAGTATCTACAATGCTGGGCATTTTTTAAAACTGATTTCAGGTAGAGAAAGACCCTGTAAGTTCTTTTAGCTTTTGCTCTTGGGCTTAATTGGATCGATATTCCATTATTTCAATTGTGAGTTTTTCCATCCTGGGGAACAAGTTCCTCCTCTCAGGATGGGCATGTGTGGCAATGCTCCCTTGGAGGTGTGCGTTATCTATGTGGTGAAAGTGGAAAAGGAACTGAATATGTGCTCACTGTAGCCCCGTGCTTTACTGTTCTCTTTCTCTGCCCTACTTCTCACTGAGAATTTCTCATTCTGTTTCTCCACGAGGTGAGCTTTCTACATCAGGATCTAGCCTTGTAACCGGCAGACTTGAAGTTTGGGATGGGTCAGGTGAATGCAGTGAAGAAGTTACTAAAGAACCCGATTGTGGCTGCTTTCTATGTCTATTCTTCAAACTGGCCATCTGAGTAATAGGATTGAGTATTTTGTTCTCCAATTGTCTGATTCTTCTTTCCACTTCTCAACTGTGATAACAGGAAATTATCACTCCTTCTATAGAAACAAAGAACCCCAAATCCTAGTAGCTAAAACAACAAAGGTTTATTTCTTGCTAATGTTATATGCTCACTGGGTTTCTGTTCATTGGCTTTGACTGCACATGCCAACATTTACAGCTTTTAAAGATTGTTTCAAATTTTAGAACCTCTGAATAGAACTTTATGAGAAAACAGAACTAGAAAAAAATGTTCACATTTGAATCCTGGGATGTAATTACAAAGACTGTGCCAAAGCGGTATTTTCAAACATAATTTTTTTCTACTGGAAAACCATATTTATAATAAACAACAAAAAGAAATATCATCTACAACTGAATAGGCCTTTTTGTATCCCCTGAATTGCTGAGAATTATTTGTGGGAATATTTAATTCAGAGCTTTTCTTTCAGGGTGTTGGCACTTTCCCTTTTTGGATATGAGTTATACTAAACCGACCTCTATTATTTCTGGATTACATGTCAGCAATGGAAAATGAATTGAGAGCTTTGAGGAGAAAAAAATCATTACCAGAAAGATGAATAGACCGATTGTACTGGGTTACTAAAAGTAGTGGCTCTGGAAAGATCATTGGTTTGATTTTTCCGGGAAACATATCTTCTTGGATACTCTTCAGAGTTATGATAAATTCCTCCAGCAGCAGGTGGGAGGTAGGTCTATTAATCTTACAGTTTCTCCTGGCCCACTGACTTCAAAGAGAGGCCTTTCTTTGCTATGTGCTATTCAAATATAGAAACTAGTTTGGCCTCTCAGATTTCAGGTATTTGGAAAAGAGTCAACAGCCAACCAAATTTACATATTTATTGCTTGTGCCATAGGAAGGAGAGACCTGTTTCTGACAGATATGTATTATTCCTACTATGCACCAATAATAGAACAATAGACTAACATAGCCCCTCATCTAATAGAGTTCTCAATATTGGGGAAGGGAGGTGGGTCTATTATGGGTAAACAGCCTACAATTTAGTGTGAGAAATGTCATGATGAGAACACACAGGGTAGTATGGAAATCTCAAGGCAGGGGAGATCAGGGAAGACTTCCTGAAAGAAGTAATTTGTAATTGAGACCTCAGAGACAGTCAGTCTTAAGTAGAGAAAGACAGAACAAGCAAAGGTGCTGAGGTTGGAGAGAACGTGACATATTTGAAGGACTGAGAGTAGAAAGTAATTGCACAGATAACGAAGAGAGATCTAAAGTGGTAAACAAATCGAAAGTCATGGACAATCTCGCAAAATGTGTTAGAAAGTGTGGCCTCTATTTCCATGGAAATACTAGCTGAATAGTCTTTAGGAGGGAAGTGGCATGACTGGATTTGTTTCTAGAGGCCACTCTGATTGCTATGTTGAATAGAGATTGGGAGAGACAAAGTCTGGAGATAAAAGATGGAAAGACTAGGACAGGGGTTATGTAGGTATCTGGATAAGAGATTATGGTCACTATTGGCTGTAGAAGGCACAGATGGGCAGATATGAGAAAAGTTTAGAAGGTAGAATTGACAGGACTTGGTGACAGATGTGACATGGATGAAATAGGAAAGAAAGGAATTTAGTGTGACACTGAGATTGCTCAGGTCTCTGGCTTGGACAATGGATTGATAGTGAGATCATTTACTGAAACAAGAAACCCAGGAGGAAGAGCAGGTTTGGAAGTTAAGCCCTTGAATCCAGTTTGGGGTGTGGTGATTTGCTGACCCACTCATATTCCTTTGGCCTTCTACTGAAATTGCCTGCAGACACTTCCTACATGTGAATACAGCTTCTGCATGTTTCTGACTGAGGTCATTCTGTGGCCACTAGAGTAAGGTTGGCTGCAGGGCATATGCAGTCAGATGTGAAATTCCAGGGAGTTAATGTCCCAGGAGTGACCATCAAAGGTGAGGGATAGGAACTGATGAATGAATACCTCAGCTTTCATGTCCCTCTATGCATCAGTTCTGAGGTGTCTTCCACCCATTGTCTCTGAGGGTCCCCAGGGAGACTGAGTCCCATTGGACAGTAGGGATAATCTGCTTGTTAACACATTGCCTGTTGACTTTCCCCCTTTCTCTGTCTCACTTCCCATTCCCTTAGAATGCTTCCTGGGGTCTCCCTCCAAAATAAACTACTTTCACTCAAATCAGAGTATCAGAGCCTAAGTTAAAGGTGATGGGGAAACACCCCTCCCGCCCCCCACTCCATCACCCATGCAGTTTCCAGAGGGCAAAATGGATATGAAGCTCTAAAGCTCAAAGTTTGTGCGGGAGGCATACATTTGGGAGTCATCAGTGTATGCTTTCTCATTGAGGTTTCAGATGTAGATGATTTTCAAAAGAGTATGTAGAAGAAGAAGAGGGTCTACCATAATAAATGTAATTTAGGGGACAGCCAGAGAAAATGTTGGCCTCAAAGAGACTGGGAAGGAACAGCTGGGGTGGGGGCACAAGGAGAAGCAGTAGAATGCAGGAACACAGAAGTCAAATGCGGATGTGAGTATCTCAGGACAATGGGGTTTTTAGGGGTCTATAAGAGACAAGCTGAAAAATGGTCACTGGATTTCACTACTGGGAGGTCACTGGTGACCTGGAGGACACAATTTCAGTAGAACATGAAGGCATAGTCAGGCATCACAGATTAAGTCACGAATGAGAAGTAGGAAGGTCCAGGAAGAGAATGTAGAATACCCTTTTAAGAAGTTAAGCTTTAAAAGGAAAGCGAAATAGAACAGTAGCTTGAGATAGGTACAGAGAAGAGGATGGACTCTTTCTGCACAGCATCTTCAATTTTTTTCCTGACCGCTCTTCTGCCTCCCTCTTCCACTTGAAAGGATTTTTGTGAAGATGTTGGGCTCACCCAGATAACCCAGGACCATCTTCATATCTTATAGTCAACTCATTGGCAACCTTAATTCCATCTGCCAACTTAATCCCTCTTTGCCATGTACCATAATATATTCACAGGTTCTGGGCACTTACAAATTCTTTTTTCATTCATAGCTCCACTTTAATACTGTGTTATCATTGTGTTGTGTCACATTCTTGTAGGACTAACCTGTGCAAGTTATGTTGTGCTCTTGTACATAATACATTGTTACATGATAACATATGTTTGGCCTGAAAGCAGTGATGATGATTTTTATTTTTTATTCATAATTTGTGTAAGGAACACAAAACTTAAACTTCCAAGCCAAACACTCAATATATTATGTGGCAGAAAATAAATATTCATAGGACTTTCCTCCCAGTCCTCCTAAAGTCAACAAAAGAGCAGCTGAAAGATTATGAGGAAGCGATAAATATTAAACACCAATGGAAGCAGTGGCTGTCTAAAGGCTCCTAGAGCATAGAGTTGATTTTTACTAATGGTTCTTCTCCAGACCAAGCCCAGCTCCTAAAGTTCTTTATTGGTATTACCCTATAAATCTTTAATGAGCCCTATTCCATTCTGATCTGGAAGGGAAGGGAGAGTAAAGGCAGGGAAGCAGAAATACGGTGTCATAAATGTGCACAAGGACCCTGGAGCATGAATAGGACAGCCTCACCCACATACCCAAGCAGCCACTAGTATAAGGTGGCCAACTCACATCGGTGCCACAGCCCAGGCTGCAGGGATGATCTGTGTGGAAAGAAATGTTACCTGAATGGACCCATCTGTCTCCAGCCTGAAGTGCACTTCTTACATCATTAGTTTCTAAGAAGTCAAAGTCACTAACATCTCCGTGATGATTAATTTGCCCGATTGATTGGTATATCAGCAAAAGGCATAAGGGAATGGGAACCAGACTACCAAGGAAGCAGGTAGAGTTGCCCAGGGAATGTTAGAGGTCACCCTAAGCAGAATAAAGGAACTGAGCACCAAAGGGATTTAAACACCTTCCTAGACCCTCCCACCCTTTCATATTCACACACATGAAAATGACAGCATATGAAAATAGCTCACACTCCTCGAATATGCATTAAGCATCAGACCTGGTTCTAGGTGCATTACGTTACATACAGTTTTTGCATTTAATCTTCTCACAGTTCAAGGAGTTCCTCTTGGCACCCAAAACTAACAGAGAGAAAACTGAGGCCACAGAAGTCCAGCTACTAACTTGAGGTCACACAATTGATACATTTTAGAGTTAGGATTCAAATTCAAGACTTCTGACTCCAGAGCCTTCCCTTTCAACTAGGGAGTTCTTCCTATAGCCTTCTCTTCAGGATAATTTCTTCCTCCGTGGAGGGATGATTCAAACCCACCAGACCACCTTTCTCGATACAAGTGGCTTTTTATAGGGTTGTTTGGGATGAAGTCTGAGATAAGTGTGTGAAATAAGTAGACTCTGAAGGAATACCAACAGGAGAAGTAAAAGAATGATAGATATTGTCAATAAATTTCATAAAAAAAAAAGAATGATAGATAAGTATTGTGCTCTATCTACATCTCCAAAAAGATAGTCAACTTGTTTAACATTTTATTGATTTTATTTTATTTTATTCTATTTTGCTTATTTTTGAGAGAGTGAGAGTGAATGAGCAGGGAAGAGGAGAAGGGGGGAGGGAGAGAGAGGAGAGAGAGAGAGAGAGAGAGAGAGAGAGAGAGAATCTTAAGTGGCTCCACACTCAGTGCAGAACTCAATCCCACAACCCTGGGATCATGACCTAAGCTGAAATCAAGAGTCAGATGCTCAACCAACTGAGCCACCCAGGTGCCCCAATAGTTAATTTTTGATTGCTTAGGTGAGATGTGGGGAGAATGTGTAATAGTTCCTATCAATACGTACTTATCTAGTATTATCACAAGGAACACAAATGCTTCCTGCTAATTCATACTTTGTCCTCAGGAAGGCTTGTTTGACTCGATTTTCCTTAGAAAGCTCTCTGGGGAAAGGAACTTGTGCTATAATTGTTTTTCTAGATCTGACACTCTGAGAATCTCTCGTTCTTTCCTATTGCTGTGTCATCCTCATAGAAGCACCTAGGGTGTGCTGTGACAGTGAACTTGGGTGACAGTGAAAATGGTGTTCGTAGGTGTGATGTAACCATCCACCAGCATCTATTTGGCTGGCTCATTCACAGAGGAGTGCAATTACTGTCTGCAGTCACTGTGCTTCTGAAAAGATAGAGCTGAAATAGTCCCTAACTCGTTGAGAGTCATAGAGAGGGTTAGGGTTATCCTGTAGAAAGAGAACAGGACATTAATGGCTACAAAATCAAACCGCCAGCAAAACCTCATTGACCTTTGGTATAGAAGGAAAATTTAAATTCAAAATTTAAGAACTCTACTTTGGGACTATGCTCTTTAAAGAGCCCCCGCACTTTAGAGTGTTTTTGTTTTCCAACATTTTAAAACTCTATTTAAAAAATATTATACAGTAAAAGTTTTGAAGTTTTTCTTTCTACGTAAAGTTCTATGAATCTTAAGGCATGTATAGATTTGCACCTACCACCATGACCCAAATACAGAACAATTCCATCACCACCTAAAACTCCATCCTGTTATCCCTTTAGAGTCACTCATGCCTATAGTGGTACTTTTGATAATGTCATATAAATGGAATCTTACAGCATGTAACCTCTTGAGACTGACTTCTTTCAATGAGCACCATGTCTGTATGACTCATTCAAGCTCTTATGTGTATCAATACTTCCTTTTTTTTTTTTATTGCTGAGTAGTATTCCATGGTATGAATGTGTTATCACCATTAACTTCTTCAAAGTTAATTTACTTTAATGGAGGTTTAATTCACATGCCAATAAAATTAGCCCCTTTAAGCTTTGCAAAAAAGAAGAAATGAGTCATTTGATAATCTTCACTCCATGCAAAGATAACCTTTAAGCTGGGAACAGATTTTTGAACATGCCATGTTTGTCTGACTTTCTCTGGTTTCCTGCCCCATTGTTCCTCTGACTTTGGGGGGGGAGGGGGAGTACACTATTTCTATATTTGGAGTGTTGTTCAGTACAAGATCCTTCTCCATCTGCTTGCACTCATGTTATTAACAAATGTTCACTCCTTTCAACTGATTTCAGATTGGCTCTCCAACACTCTAAATTGTCTTTATTCTTTGATTTTTTTGGATAAGTAATGCCTGAATATTGTACAAAACACACAAAAAAATACAAAATGGTATACTAAGATCAAGAAGTCTATGGGGTACCTGGGTGGCTCAGTTGGTTAAGCAACAGACTTCGGCTCAGGTCATGATCTCACTTCCTTTTTTATGAGTTCGAGCCCCGCATTGGGCTCTCTGCTGTCAGCGCAGAGCCTGGAGCCTGCTTAGGATTTTGTCTCCCCCTCTCTCTGCCCCTTCCCACTAGTGCTTTGTCTCTCTTCCTCTTTCAAAAATAAACATTAAAAAAAATACTTTTTTGGGGGCGCCTGGGTGGCGCAGTCGGTTAAGCGTCCGACTTCAGCCAGGTCACGATCTTGTGGTCCGTGAGTTCTAGCCCCGCGTCGGGCTCTGGGCTGATGGCTCAGAGCCTGGAGCCTGTTTCGGATTCTGTGTCTCCCTCTCTCTCTGCCCTTCCCCCGTTCATGCTCTGTCTCTCTCTGTCCCCAAAATAAATAAACGTTGAAAAAAAAAATTTAAAAAAAAATATTTTTTTTAATTAAAAGTTAAAAAAAAAAAAGTTATCTCATTCTGTCTCCCGACAATGCAGTTCCCTCTCTGGAGCCAATAATTTCTCAACTTTCTTAAGCATTAATGCAGAGCTTCTCTATGCATTTATAAATATATGCATATATAAACATATTTTAAAATATGTATATAAACATATAGAAGTATACAAATACATGTATTATATACACAAAATATAAATAGATGCATATGAAATCAATGCAGATACATGCATACACACACATTTTCCCCACATGCAGGGGGCATATTCTGCCCAATTTTCTAAACTTTATTCTCTCCACTTCCTTTCTGGAACCTCTTTTCAAAAAGTACATTTAGAACAGTCTTTTACGTTCATTTTACTCTATGGAATGAGTCTATCATAATTCACTTAAGCATTCCATTACTGATAGGCATGTGTGCCATTTTCAGATTTTCCTCTTACAATGAATACCTGCAATGAATATACCATTTTATTTGAATCATTTCACACATATGGAATCATCTATGTAGGATAATTACTTAGAAGTGGAATTTCTAGGTCAAAGGTCAAACATGCATTTCTGCTTTTGAAGGGTATTTCCAAATTACCCTTCAGAGAAGTCATATCAATTTATATGCTATTTGCAATGGATCACAGTGCTCCTACATTATCTGTATTTATTTAGTGACTAATTATTTTAACAGAAGTTCACACTAATAAATATTTGATTATCAGTATCAGAAAATTATCATTAGTTGTTCTCAATCTTTCTTTGTTTTTCATGACATTAACACTTATGAAGAGACTGACCCAGTTGTTTTGAAGAATGTGCTTCAATTTGAGATTGTCTTTTCTTTAAAACAAAGAAGTAATCACAAATAATTTTAGGCAAATAACAAAGAAAACTTGCCAGACATAAGAAAAATAAGCAAAATAAATCTTTAAAATATAGTTACAGGGCGCCTGCGTGGTTCAGTCGGTTAAGCATCTGACTTCAGCTCAGGTCAAGATTCATGGTTCATGGGTTTGAGCCCTGTGTCAGGCTCCACACTGCCAGCTCAGAGTCTGGAGCCTGCTTTGGATTCTGTGTCTCCTTCTGTCTCTCTGCCCTTTCCCCACTCGCACTCTGTCTCAAAAATGAATAAATATTTAAAAAAATTTTTTTAAATAAATACAGTTAGTAAGAATACCGACCATATCCTGGGGTTTTGTTTTATTTTGTTTGACTACTCACCATATTTTGAACAATTACTACATGCCATATATCGAGTTAAGCACTTTGCCTAGTGATAATACCTAACATTTACTGGATGCCAAATTTGTGCCAGGCAAAGTGCTAAATTCTTTATATGCATTATCTCATCTATTCCTCAAAAAAAAAATCCTTTGTAATAATCCAAAATAATAAAATCCTCCCTGGGTTACTTTAGTCTTTATACCACACAGTCATAAAATATAATTTTTAGGTTTTGTGTTGTTTTTGTTTTTGTTTTTTTATGGAGTAAGGGGTCCATGAGGACAAAAGTGCCTTAGACCCCGGAAAGTCATAGAGTGGCCCTTGCCATAATCATTACCACTTAACAGATGAAAGTTAGGCTAAATAAAGTTAAGAAATAAAACTTGTTACACAGCTAGAAAGTGGCAGAGGTGATTTTTGTATAGAGATCTGTGGGACTCCACCAATGACCGTTTTAACTACCACAGTATACACTAAATAACATTGCATGGCATGAAGCTTATGCTAAGTTAAGAAATCAAGTTTGTCATATATTAAAAAATTAGAAAACATTCCAAGGAAGGGTGCCTGGGTGGCTCAGTCAGTTAAACATCCCACTCTTGATTTCAGCTCATATCATGATCTCATGGTTCGTGGATTTGAACCCCCCATCGGGCTCCATGCTTAAGCGAGGAACTTGCTTGAGGTTCTCTCTCTCTCTCTCTCTCTCTCTCTCTCTCTCTCTCTCTCTCTTTCCTGCCCCTCCACCCTCCAAATAAATAAATAAACTTTAAAAAAAAGAAAATATTTCAAGGAAAGAATATAATTAAATGCCTAAATGCAGGGGTAGATCCAGATGACTTTCCCCAACTTGAAGGATCTTCTTTAAGAGAAAAATACAAAATTATAAATAAAAATTAGGTGCACAGTCTTGGAGGGCACTGTCCAAGTAGGGGGCCCTCAATTATAAGCTTTAGTTAGCTTCATGGTAAATCACCTCATCCAAATGCCCTAGGGCCTAAAGAAGGCCAGAGGAGGAAGGAAATCAGTGTAAGGCAGGTAAAATCAGCAAAGGTTTCAAGGAGGAAACGGGACTTTGGAGAATGGCTCTCATCTGGCCACTCTGTGTGCAAAGGCTGGGGGGCAAGTATGAGCATAATCTGTTCAGGGAAGGGTAGAGAACTCCACCTGAGTGAAAAACACAGTGGTGGGCTTCAGTGATGTCAGCAATAGGGCAAGCACTGATTTTGCTCATGAAAATGGTGTCTGCTTTTTTTTTCTTTTTATTATTTTTTTTGTTAATGTTTATTCATTTTTGAGAGACAGACAGGGCATGAGCAGGGGAGGGGCAGAGAGAGAGGGAGACACAGAATCCAAAGCAGGCTCCAGGGTCTGTGCTGTCAGCACAGAGCCCGATGTGGGGCTTGAACCTACGAACTGTGAAATCATGACCTGAGCAGAAATCCTACACTTAACCATCTGAGCCATCCAGGTGCCCCAGTGGTGCCTGCTTTAAATACCAGGAGAGAAAGGCCTGGGAATCTTTGTATGTGTCTGGGTCTCATGTCATTATTACATAAGGAAAGGCAACATCAAACTGAGGAATCTGGTGCCATGGGCAGGATTCTCAGGAGGGGTGGAAAGAGGCAAAGAGATCTAATTGAAGGGCTAATCTGGGTGTGTTTTAGCAAGCACCTGGTAAATTATGGCTGGCAGGGAGGAGGCAAGACTAAAAATAGAGAAGAGGAAAGCTTAAGAATCAAAAAGGATCAATCCAGTTGATATGAAGAATACAGGGAAACAAGAGTCAGTGGTAAGTTTTATATTCTGAGCTTGGGTAACTGAAGGAATAGTTGTCGGATTCTTAGAAAATTAGAGGTTGGTTGCATTTAGCTATAGAAAAGTTAAATCCAACAACAACAGCCACAGCAATTGCAAACAACTAGGCTACATCCACGGCCAGAGAAAGCTGAGCCCTTTGGATGGGGAAGCATCCTGCACACAGCATGACTGGGCTCTGCTGGCATTATTAGCTCTCCCAGTGTTTTCCTTACACCAGCTCCTCTTCTGATCAACACATTTCTTTCTCAAGTATGTTAACAGCTTTAAGAACCTTGCAGTCAGGTCTCATTCTTCCTGCTGACTAGGAAACATTTTGCCTTTAACATGGCTTTTGTTAAATACATAATAAAATATTATGGGATTCATTATAATTTAACTGTTGGAGTTTCAGACTGTCTTGTTGCCTCTGCAGGTGAGTGGTCAACAGGACTAGTCACAACAAAAATAAAAAGAGAATGTATTTCAGAGCAAATTACAGAGGTATAACAAAATAGAAAAGGATACAGAATTAGTAAGAGAATGATGGAATCTTCCAGTGATTCAGAAAATATTTACTGCATACGTATTACATGTCAAGCTCTGTGCTTGAACCAAAAGTCATTCCTATGAAAGAGATGTAGTCCCTGCCTGAAAGTATCTGACTTCTTAAGGATGGGTGTTTCACGTGAGAAGGTCAGGCAGAGGATTAACAACAGCAGATTCTAGAGGGTGGGAAGTGGGATGATGGATTTAGTTTTACCCGTGTTAAATTTGGTGTTCTGAAAATGTAAGGTGAAATGTCCTATACACAACTATAAACACAGCAATGGAGTTCAGGAGAGAAGCCAGGGCAAGGGATATAAATTCGAGAGCATACCAACCAGCATAAAGTTAATGCCCAAGACAGGCATGGGACATGAGAGTGCTGTTGCCAAGTAAATCCTTCAGATTTGGTTGGTTGGTTTGGTATTACCTACACAATAAAGATACATTTTTAGCCATATGACTATCCCGACTGCATGGAATCAATTTTTGAAATAAATTTGTTAAAAATCTCTCATTATGATTGTGGATTTATCAAATTGACATGTTGGCTCTATGGACAATAGTCTATAAGGAACTTGAACAGAAATAGTTGGAAGGCTGGTTCAGGTGAGAAATGGTGGTAACCTGGTCCAAGATGGTAAGAATGTGGAGAAAAAAGAAAAGAGAGAAATTAATACTGATCGCTGGGTTTCTGGCTTGGGTAACTGGATGGATGGAACATCACTCACATACAGGGATACACACGTGTCCATGTATGCCTGCCACTGACCAGTGTTTTTCTTTGAGCAAATTATATTAACTCTGGACTCAGTTTTCATATTTATAAAATTGTGCATAATAATAATAGATTGTGTTTTAACAGGTTATTAAGATGTGAAATAGAGTTAATACATATAAAGAACTTAGCACAATATCTAAATAATTGTTCAATAAAAGCTTTTGTTATTACCAACTGGGATGTCTTTTTTTTTTTTTTTTTAAATTTTTTTTTTCAACGTTTATTTATTTTTGGGACAGAGAGAGACAGAGCATGAACAGGGGAGGGGCAGAGAGAGAGGGAGACACAGAATCGGAAACAGGCTCCAGGCTCTGAGCTATCAGCCCAGAGCCCGACGCGGGGCTCGAACTCACGGACTGCGAGATCGTGACCTGGCTGAAGTCGGACACTTAACCGACTGCGCCACCCAGGCGCCCCCAACTGGGATGTCTTTAAAGGAGGGAAGGTTTAGATTTGAGGTGGGAAATCAAGATTTCCTGTTAAGGCAGCCTATTATGTTTGAGTTGTTCTGTATGTTATCTTTCAATAGAAAGGGTCTGAGTGTTTTTAGCGACTAATGAGGATGGAAGTTAGAGAAAAAATAAAGACCCCTGGAAGGTCAAAGGCAACTTTCAAGAGGTGGCAGAATCAAGGGAAGATTTTCTTAAGGTGGGAAGAGTGGACTATGGTTTCAGCCAGAGAACAAGGAACCATTTCAGAGGGAGAAGGAGTAACTGTCAACATGTACTTTCCTGTTTATTTTTGTTTTACAGTGTTACAGTGTGTAGTTGTCTGGCTTGGTTCTGGGTAAGGAAGCCAGTCATCCCCCAAAGGCTGCTGAAGAGCAGAGTTCTGGAAAAAATGACCGAAATTAACAGAGCAACATTTACTTACAGAACAACATTAACTTACCTTGTGTGTGATTTATCACATGATTAGTAAGCAGATTACTCTAGTGACAGGTTGTTAGGAAGGCTATTTTAAACTTTTGGTGCAGCAGGAAAAAGTGATTAACTTGACAAAGATTCACGAGCACATATGTTTCCAGCTTTGAGCTACTGTGTGGCATGGAAGCTGAAATTATAAATTCCATAGTATGCACTGCCTTGGCAGGTTTTAGTGTGAGATTATGCATGACTACACTTCTCCCAAGTTTGCACAGGCTTAGGAATTTTTTTACTAAGGTTGTTATGCAATATGCATTTTAGCAAGGGCATACAAATGCGTGGAAAGAATATTCCCAGGCACATTAATCTTGATTTATAATTATGTGTCCCCTTTCACTGTGTTAGTGAATTACTTTTTCTCCTCTGTATTGTTAAGGAGAGAAGCACTGCTTTCAGCTTATTGTAATTAGAGCCATCTTTCATCAACCAGTTTTTGATCTATCACAAATAAATTGAAAAGCAAGTTCTGTAGGAAGATAAGAGATTTAGCATGCACTTCTACTTTCTCACCTTCCTAAAACCCTACTCACACGACCAGTGAAGGGCTATTTTAAGACTTAAACTCCAAGAATGGAAAGAACTGGAGAAGAGATCATTTTGGAAGCTGGGAGGAAGACGAACACACAGTAATCGAGTAAGCAGCGCTGAGAAACTGAATCTAATTACTCAGCAGAGGAAGCTAAGAACTAATCTGACTGCTAGAATATCTAAAACCTAGAAACTAATGGCAGCCAGGTCCTTGTGGAAGTGAGGGTAAAAGGGGTATGGCCTTAATAAGAAGGATTGTTAGAAAGTATGTTTTAGAAGGAGTTGGATACCTAAGTTTCAACAATCTGTGCCACATCCCAGAAACTGTCCCTTCCTTAACAGGCAAAGAGTGATAGCTTATTTTCAGAATGAAGTAAAATAGGTGGTTTGTGTAGAAGAATACCAATGCAGCTGGGGTTCAAGGGACTGTACTAACAATGAGGGTTTAAATGAATGTATGCATATTAGCTTTGGAGATATAATATGCCACATCTTCTTTCTCTGTTCTGACTCCAAGACACTGGAAGCTACACCTTCACCCTCCTAGCAGGATGCTGAAAGAGCCTTTTCTGGGAAATATGGATAGTCCATGATGAAAGATATGACACTGGAAGTTTCCTCATTCAACAAGCCCACTCTGATGCTCCTACAGTAAATCTCACACCAGAACAGTCCCCTCTCACCCTCTTGTGCTGTTGGTAGGAATGCAAACTGGGGCAGTCACTCTGGAAAGGTGTGGAGGTTCCCCAAAAAATTAAAAATAGAAGTACCCTATGACTCAGCAATTGCCCTACTAGGAATTTATCCAAATGATACAGGAGGGCTGATTCATACAGGCACATGCACCCCAATGTTTATAGCAGCGCTATCAACAATAGCCAAATTATGGAAAGAGCCCAAATGTCCATCAACTGATGAATGGATTAAGAAAATGTGGTATATATATATATACACACATATATATATATATATACACACAACGGAAAATTGTATTCAGTAATGAAAAAGAATGAAATCTTGCCATTTGCAACAATGTGGATGGAACTGGAGAGTATTATGCTGAGTGAAATAAGTCAGAGAAAGACAGATATCACATGATTTCACTCATGTGGAATTTGAGAAACTTAACAGATGATCATAGGGGAAGGGAAGGAAAAATTAGATAAAAACAGAGAGGGAGGCAAACCATAAGAGACTCCTAAATACAGAGAACAAACTGAGGGTTGATGGGGGTAGGGTGGGGAAAATGGGTGATGGGCATTAAGGAGGGCATTAGTTGGGATGAGCACTGGGTGTTGTATGTAAGTGATGAATCATTGGATTCTACTCTTGAAGCCAAGACTACACTGTATGTTAACTAACCTGAGGAGGAAGAGGAGGAGGAGGAGGAAGGGGAGGAGTCCTCTCATATCCTCAGAGCTTCTAGCTGGTATTTTAGTCTCTCTTAAATATTGTCAGGTGAGATATCCAAGGAAAGCCTTTAACCTGGAAGATAGAAAATAAAATGAAGAGAAAAGGGGATTTTTTGAAGAAAAAAAAATGAAATAAATGCCAAAACCTCACAATGAGAAGCTACCATAAGCATGAAACAAGAACAGAATTCTACCACAAAATAAAAAAAAAGTAAATACATAGAATGTTGCAGCAGTATAAAGAAGGTCTTAGAAATTAAATGCGAGAGGAGAAATGAAAATTCTCAATAGAAAGATTGGAATATAAAAGCTGAGGAATATAAAAGCTGAGGAAAAAAACAAAATGAGATGGGAAATAGGAGATAAAAACTAAGACAATTATGAAATTGATCATGGCATAGTGGCATTTAAAAAAAGGGCTGGAGAGAATAGAGAAAATGGAGAGGAGGTGATAGTTAATTATCTGAGTTTCCAGACTGAAACTTTTACTAAGTAAAAACAGATCAGTTTAGTGTAACAATGTTTTCAAATATTGAAGGCAAAGTGAAGATCCTGCAAGACTGTAAAGAGGAAAGAAAATATCCAGACAAAGGATTAGCAATGAGTGAGAATAAAAATCTTCCCCAAAACTTAGGTAAAGGCTATTGTTCTGTAGTCATGGTAACAAATGATCACTAAAACTGGTTTTAGGGGCACCTGAGTGACTCAGGTGATTAAGAGTCTGACTCTTGATTTTGGCTCAGGTCACGATCTCACAGGTTCGTGAGTTCTAGCCCCACATGCGGGGCTCCATGCTGACAATGAGAAGCCTGTTTGGGATTCTCTTTCTCCTCTCTCACTGCCCCTCCCCTGCTTCTGAGTGCACGTGCTGTCTCTCTCAAAACAAAACAAAACAAAACAAAACAAAACAAAAACACCCACATTTTTAAAAAACTGCTTTTAAACATTTAATTGATCAAAATTCCCTGCCCCTAGTGAGCCTGCTTTTCTTTACAAGCCAACGAACCCAATGAATCCTTCACTTTTGACCTTTGACCAGTCAGGGATGGATTGGGTTCAGTAAATGAACCTGAGGAACTGTGATGATCACTACAAGTAACAGTGACCCATTGGAGCCTTCCAAGTCCACCAGACGCTGAACTCTGTGCTTCCCTCAAATCCTAGACGATCTCAGCAATCTGCTTTGCTTGGAGAGACAGTGCCTGACCAGCACAGCTCTTCCTTACTACAGCAGTAACTTCAGCTTTGTCCTTTTACTTCAGATATTGAGTCTCATCAGCCTTTGACATAGATTAAATTTTAACTTCTGAACAGGAGCTAAAAGCAATTGAAAGCTAAAAGCAATGAAGAAAGGCCTCCAAAAATCTGAGGAACATAATTACCAATCCAGAATGGTACACCCAACCAAACTATCATTTAGATATGAGAATTTCTTTAAAGGCACGCAAGATCTTAAATAATTTACTTCTCATCTATCCTTTCTGCGGAAGTCACTGGAAGAAACCAAGCAGGAGGAGATGTGGGTTATTGGAAGTAGGAAATCAAATTTAGGGGGCAAAAGCAAAAGACAATGATGAAGATGGTGAAGAATAAAGGGTGGTAGTTGTACCCCCAGAGCAAACCAGTCCACACTGCAGCTTGTATCATAACCAATCAACCCAAAATGCAGTGGCTTAAAACAACCATCTTCAAGCTCACATTTTACTGGGCAGTTCTTCTAACTGATCTTGGCTAGGCTCCCTTATGCATCTGTGGTTAGTAGGCAGTTCAGCTGGAATTGATCAGTTCCAGATGGCCATGCTCACATGTCTGACAGCTGACTGGGTGGTGGCTAGGGCCATCAGGGTGAGTGGGCTATGTTCCTCTCATTATCCAGCAGAGGAGCCTTGCTCTTCACATGGCAGCAGGGCTCTAAGAGCCCAAAGCACAAGGACTTTTCAAATCTCTGCAATGTCACGTTTGCTCACATTTCATTGGCCAAAGCAAATTACATGATCAAGTTCAGACTCAATGTGGAAAGTGTACTCAAAGTTACAGAGCAAGGGAACTTGGATATAATAAAAGGAATCTTTGCTAGTCATTTTTGTTAGCAATCTACCATTGAGCTTATTTCCAGGAGAAAATTCTTCAAGAAGACAAAATTGGCAAGATGTACTCGATGTGTCTGAACATGTTGAGGGAAGATTTAAATTGCCAAAAGAGTTTGGTGTTGAATTTATGATAATCATAAAGATACCTAAGCAAAGGGAAAAAATAGGCAACTATTAAGTCTGAGGATAACAGAAAGTTGTTCAGCAAATAAAAATAGCCACAGTTTGCAGAAGATTTAGTGGTAATTAGTGTTTACCTAATCATATGCCAGTTAACACTGAATATTAAACAAACCAAAATTAGTTTAACCATATTAGGAGAAAAAAAGGGGTGCAAAAAGTGGGTACAAATAGTGGAGTGGGAAAGATAAAAGAGTGGAGCCCTACTCTTCTGATCCTCTTCCTGAAGGAAACTCAAGACATCCTATTTAAAACTAGAAAGTCCCGGGTGCCTGGTTGGCTCAGTTGGTTAAGTGCCTGACTCTTGGTTTAGGCTCAGGTCATGATCTCACAGTTCGTGAGTTTGAGACTCATGTCAGGCTCTGCCCTCATTGTGGATTCCTTCTCTCCCTCTCTCTGCCCCTCCCCTGCTCGTGCTCGCTCTCTCTCTCTAAATAAATTATTTTTTTTAAAAAAACTAGAAAGTCTAGAAATAATAATGCAAGAATGTTACCCAGAGAAATAGGGGCTATTAACAAAACAGTCAGATAAAAGAAGTGAAGTTAATGCCCTTGTGAAGAAGGAAATGATAAGGGAGGGGAAATGGACTTACTGTGTTTCACAATCGGCCTTATAGAAATATTTGTATTCAAAAGTAAGTGCATGTTAACTTCAATACAAGTAAAAAAAGAAAAGAGACAGAAAATAAAGTGATCGATGTCTCTGACACAGACTGATATGTAAAGTCTCTAATATCAAGTGACAAAAGGCAAGATGTGGAATAGCTTGTACGCTAAGCTATTATTTGTGTTTTTAAAAATGGAGAGAGTGGCAAATATAAACATGTATTTTTTATGTGCATAGAATAATTCATCAGCAAACTTTGTGGAGTCGACCTTCAAAACAAATCCCTATTCCAATCATCTCTCTCCCTGCATTGCTCTCATCCCTCAGAAAGCTACCACCTCATGCCTGTAGTAGGTCAGCAGCCTCTCATTGCTTGACTGGCCTCCCTGCTTCCAACCTTCAATCTAGTCTCCACACAGCAGCCCAAGAAATCCAGTTAAAAGAAAAATGTAATCGCATCAACCCTCTGTTCAAAACCCTTTAAGTAAGGGCACCTGGGTGGTTTAGTTGGTTAAGCATTTGGCTCTTTTTGATTTTTGGCTCAGGTCATGATCTGATCATTTCTGAGATCGAGCTCTGAGCTCAGCACAGAGCCTGCTTGGGATTCTCTCTCTGCCCCTCCCTCCTCAAAATAAATAAGTAAACATTAAACAAAATGAAAAAGCCCTTATTTTTTCAATTGGTCAAATAAAACCAGACTCCCCACCAGAGCTCCACAGCCAGATGTGATCTGGTTCTGACTTCATGCTTTTCTTGTTCTAGTTCATTTTTACCTCAGGGTCTTTGCAACTCACAGCCCCTCTGCCTAGAGTGCTTTTCCCAGATACTGTAAGGCTGGCCTATCACTCAGATCTGTGCTCAGATGTCATCTCCCCAGAGAGCCATTTCCTAGTTCTTGTCTCTGTACCCTCCCTCCCTAACACCACCTACTTATCACTGTCTATCACTTCACCCTCATTTATTTTTCTTCCTAGCACTTAGCACCACTTGACATTTAATTATATATTTAAAATTTAGTTGTTTATTAGCTATCTCCCCCAAGAGAATGTAATTAGTGTTCCACGAGGCACTACAATCTAAAATCCCATGATGGAAGCCATATGTGTCTGTTCTGTTTATTGCATATATCCCCAAGCACCTGAAGCAGGTTCTAGTGCACAGCAGCTATTAATACATTTCTTTTGAAAAAAATAATACACAAGGACAAATACACACAATGGGAAAAAAACCACAACTATTTATAGTGGCTGCTTTGCAGAAGGAAATTGGGAACTTAGGGGTCAAGCATGAGAGAGAGAACTTTTCACTTCTCTATGTCCCACAACCTTCAAACTCCTCCAGCAGCCAGAGTCCAGGCAGCAGTCTCCACAGTACCACAAGCCAAGGAACACTAGGGTGAAGAAGGGAAATGTGAGAACATTTATTTAGATTTACTTCTTTCCTAAAAGAAAGAAGGCATTGTTCACATTGAATTCATAGATTTTGAGTACATCTACATAATTTATAAATTATATTCTGAATTGCATGTTCAACATTTTTTTGCTGACAAGAATATAAAACCAGTAGAGTTTGGTCTGTAAATTTGGTCACAAACTGACACGTTTGTTTTGTCTCCTACTGTTTTAAAATTGTTTGAATCAACAATAAAGTCCAGAAAGTTCACCTAAGATTCCAGGTGTCTGGTTTTTTTTTTTTTTTTTTTTTGGAGACACCAGAGTTGCTGTCAACACCAGTCCTGTGATTCGCTAGAGCCACGTGAGCATAGCCCCATTTAGAAGGTGTGTAACCCTGCACACCGTGGTTTTCCCCGATGGCTTTCTGTGGGTTTTCACTTTCAGCTCATCTCACTTCCTGCAGGCATTTCAGTTTACCGCCCTTTTCTGCTATTTCTCAACTTCAGCCAAATAATTTAAGCCTGAGAGCACTAAAAGTGCTGGAATGTGCTTATAATCAATTTAACACAAAAAACGATTGAGTTCCGAACTATCCTTATCTCTTATCTCTTTTTTTTCCTTAGAGAGAGAGAGAGAGAGAGAGAGAGAGAGAGAATGAGAGGGCACAAGTAAGCAAGGGGCAAAGAGAGAGAGAATAACAGGAGGAACAGAGGGAGAGAGAGACAGAGAGAGGGAGTAAGAGAGAGAGAGAGGGCTTACCCAAAGTGAAGATCGTGTTTTACCTGAGGTGGGGCTCATTTTCATCTGAAGCGGGGCTTGCTACAATAGGTGAACTATAATAAATGGAAGGATGGATGAATAAATGAATGAATAAAGTCCATAATATCCACTTGATAATAATCATAAGTACTATTTACTACATTATCTGTGGGCTGGCCACTGAGGTAAGTCTTTGATGTCATATTCTCATTGAATCCTCATAATAATGACATATGGGCAGTGTTTTTTTTTTCTTTGGATATTGCAAATGAGAAAACAGGGCTTAGAAAATGAAGTAAATAGTCCATAGCTACACAATTACTAAATGGCAAACCCAGGATTCAAACCGGGGACTTCCCAAAGCTAATAGTCTTTACTAAGCAAAACAAACAAAAATAAACAACCAGACAAAAAACCCTCTGGATGAGATGTCAAATTTTCTTCAATATTCACATCCAATGACTTAGTTGTCATGAAAAATAAACCATAAAATCAGCGTATTCTGCAAGAACAGAACAGAAATTAAGGATGTCTTTAGCCAAATTAATGAAGGGGGGAAAAACAAAGGGCATTCAGAATAAAACCCAGGACAGGTTTAAGTGCATACCCAATAGAAATTACAACATTCACATTTTAAAAACTTGATCAGAAGTGAGAGATGACCTTGAAAAATAGTAGACAGTTGGAAATTCCTTGTTATGAAAATGGGAACTTGCTCCTTGGACACAACTTCTATTTATTACAGATAAAAAGTAGTGACTGAACCAATTAAAAAAAATAAAATCAAAACTCCAGTTTCATTCATCCAACAGGAGTACTTTCTATGTGACAAAGACACTGTTGAACAAAAGAGATGGAAATAGTTTGAAGGCTTAGGCTCCACTCCCAAGAAATTCACCATCACTGGAAGAGCTGAGGATTCTACACATGACAGAAAGAGACCACTAGAGGTCAAGTGAGGTCCATCTGGAGGGTCTTGCCAGGCAAGCAGAGAATTTTGAACTACTGGCTATCAAATGGGGAGCTTTGGAACAGCAAAGGGTTAAAAGGTCACTCTCAGCCCAGGGTGCACACAATACCACACACCAATGAGACAGAGTGCTGTAACCAGAGTCCTTCTTGATAAAATAAAAGACTTGAATGAATTAATCAGAATTGTTCTGAATATGATAAGAGGCTCAGAGGGCAGAGGGTGAGGCAACTGCTGAATAAGAAGAGATACACATATTTCTCCAGCAGAAGATGGGTTCAAGGCAGCTTATTGAATGAAAAGGAAAATATGTTAATTAGATGGAAAGTTGAAGGGTCTTGGGTGTGCAGATCCATAAGTAAAAAATCTAAGAAGAACCCCTAACCTGGCTAGCAGACCATTTATGGGGTGATGTGAGGGAGGTTTTTAGTTTACTTTTGAATTTCTTTCCATTTTTTCCCTAATTGAACAAATAATATATGAATATATTTTCCTTCCAAAAATTACAAAAGTTATAGGTCAAAATAAAGGACCCTTTGGCCACATCTCAACTGTACCTTACATAAATCTCAACACCTCCACCTCCTTAAATGATTTTTTTTTTCTGAAACAAGAAGTACAAGCACATGCAGTATTTGAACCTGAGTCCAAAAAAGGGGAGGTTGGGAAGCTTTCAGTAATAATAACATGAACTCCCTTTTAGTAAGCAGGTGCTGTGCTAGACTGTCTACATATAAATTATTAGCTCATTCAGCAAATGTTTTTTGTGAACAACTCCTAAGTGCCAAGAACTAGGAATACAACAGTGACCTCAAAGCGTTTGGAACCACCACTAGGCTTGTCCTACTTTTCTCCATGTACCAACAAGAAAAGCAAGACTCAAGAGAGATTAAGCAACTCCACCAAGGTTTCTGCGAGAGAGGTGGCAGTGAACACCGGCTTCAAAAACTGGTGCTCCTTCCTCCACTATTACCCCATTGTTTTCAAACCATTTTAAAAGCAGAAGTCTTTTTAAATGTTTTTAATGAAAATAAAATGAGGGGCGCCTGGGTGGCGCAGTCGGTTAAGCGTCCGACTTCAGCCAGGTCACGATCTCGCGGTCTGTGAGTTCGAGCCCCGCGTCAGGCTCTGGGCTGATGACTCAGAGCCTGGAGCCTGTTCCCGATTCTGTGTCTCCCTCTCTCTCTGCCCCTCCCCCGTTCATGCTCTGTCTCTCTCTGTCCCAAAAATAAATAAACGTTGAAAAAAAAATTAAAAAAAAACAAAAAGAAAATAAAATGAGTGCCTGGGTGGCTCCGTCAGTCGAGGGTCCAGCTCTTGATATCAGCTCAGGTCATGATCCCAAGGTCGTGGGATTGAGCTCCTCATCAGTTTCCACACTAAGCGTGGAGCCTGCTTGGGATTCTCTCTCCCCCTCTCTCTCTTTCTCTCTGTCCCTCCTCTGCTCATGAACTCTTTCTCAAAATAAATATATAAACATTAAAAAAAGCAAAGAAAATGATCACATCACATCAGTACAGAAGAAAAGATAAAAGTAGAAGCACAGAAACACTTTGGTTCTCTGCCTGCTTGTAAACATAAGTGTGTTCTCACCAAGAGGACTGGATGGAATTGCTTAAGGATTAATAACTCAAAAGGCCAAGTCTCCTGTTGTGAAAAAGCTTTAGGGACAACTACCAAACATTACTGTTGCTAGAGATCGAAGGGCTAGTGAATTACAAACCTAAAAACTGCCTGGGAATGACAGATTCCTGTCTCTCTCCCATTCCATGTGACCGTCGACTGCTAACCCTCAATTCACTGGGACTCTGAGATCTGGCATTGTCAAAAGCTCCCCTTGATTATTTATCCAAAGGATACAAAACTGCTGACTCAAAGGGGCACATGCACCCCAATGTTTATAGTGGCACTATCAACAATAGCCAAATTATGGAAAGAGCCCAAATGTCCATCGACTGATGAGTGGACAAAGAAGATGTGGTATATATGTATAATGGAATATTACTCATCATTCAAAAAGAATGAAATCTTACTATTTGCAACAACATGGATGGAATTAGAGTGTATTATGCTAAGTGAAGTCAGTCAGAGAAAGACAGATATCATATGATTTCACTTATATGTGGAATTTCAGAAACACAACAGATGAACATAGGAGAAGGGAAGGAAAAACAAGATAAAAACAGAGAGGGAGGCAACCATAAGAGACTCTTAAATACAGAGAACAAACTGAGGGTTGCTTGAAGGGAGGTGGGGGGGATGGGCTAAATGGATGGTGGGCATTAAGGAGGGCACTTGTTAGAATGAGTACTGGGTGTTACATGTAAGTGATGAATCACTGGATTCTATTTCTAAAACCAGTATTACAATGTATGCTAAGTAACTAAAAAAAAATCCCCTTGGTGACTGATAATCAGCTGGGTTTAAGGAACAATTCCAGCACAACTCCACTCTGTGCAATGACCCCTCTTTATCACCCAAACTTCCACCTGCTGTCCCACTCCAGAAATATTTGACTAGATTTGTACAACAGGGCCGCTGTGTGGAATGCCCAGCATTTGTGGATTGCTCCTTCTGCTTTGATTTTCCATTTATACCTACCCTTCATTTATGAGCAATGTAATCTTTTCTAGTATGATGTAGGTCTGGTTATTCCTTCTCCAGTCTAATATTTGCTTCCTAGTTACTGCTTTAATCTCTCATTCTTGTTGATGGGTTGAAACTCTCTTCCACGCAATACCAAGCCTATTTGATTCAGCACCTAGGCTTGTCTTTCTGATAGCTATGTGCTGGCAAAATCCCATATCCCCCTTCCTCTGCTCTACTAATTCCCCCCAGATCAATCCTGGCTTCATGGATTGGACCCAGGACACCATTGCTTATTGCAGCAATCATTTTTACAATTTCCCCCACAAGCAATCATTCAATGTCTGCTTATTTCTAGTCATGGAAAGTTCTCTTCTTCATGAAAGAGACTGTCCATTATTGGAGAGTAATAATGACTTAAAAAAAAGATTCTTCCAAATCTTTAGCTAAAAGTAGCTATTATATACTTTCTGCCCATGTGTTCTTCCTTTCAGAATAATGTTTCTTAGTGTGGTCCCCAGACAATCTGCATCACCTGGTAATTTGTTGGGACTGCTCCACTGCAGACCTGCTAGAGAGAAACTCTGGGGATGGGGCTCAGCAATCTACATATTTAATTTTTTAAAAAATTTATTTATGTAATCTCTACACTTCATGTGGAGCTCAAACTCATGACCCCAAGATCAAGAGTTGCATGCTTTTCTGATTCAGCCAGCCAGGTGTCCCTCAGCAATCTCTATTTTAACAAGATTTCAGGTAATTCTGATGTACTCAAGTTTGAGAACCACTGCATTAGAAGGCAAGACTCTTGAACCAACGTTCCTGAAAACATTTAGCTTGAATTGGAGTTTTTGGTCGCACCGATTCTACAATGTGTTGGTCCAGTTCCCAAAAGACACTTAATTCTTTCCAATATAGCGTATTTCTTGGTTTAAGGGCATATCATTTTTGAGGTGATGGAAACAAATCTTTTAGTTTTTTTTTTTATTTCTAACTTTTCCAAGGAATAAAATATTCTTTAGGCTAAGTTTGATAGCCATTGGTCAGTTATAGAAAACAGTCAATATATTTCTAGCATAAAGACAGAATATTAGTTCTCAATACTTAGTGTGTCCTGTAAATATTTAACTGACAGATGGTTTTGAAAACATACGATAGATGTAGTCAACATCAAGCTTGGTTAATCAAAAAGACTTTATGAGGGACATGAGAATTATGTTGAATGACAGAAGAAATGCAATTTTACAAGCAGAAATAAGAATAGGGACAATGTTGCAGGCAGATGTTCAGCTAATAAAAGTGGTCTTATACATTGGGCTAGAACATTGGTTTGGGAATCCAAATGCCTGAAATTCTATTCCAGCTCTGCTACTTACAAACTGTGTGAATAGCTTTGCATCTGTGATATGGGGTATCATATTACAGATGGTACCTCCATCTGTAATGGAGACTTCCATGTGGTGGGCAGCATTCTAAGATGTCCTCAAGATTTCTGCCCTGTAGAGTGAATGCCCCTCCCCCAAGAGTATTGGGTGGCACCAGTGAATATGATAAAATATCACTCCTGTGAGTAGGTTATTAATAGGTTGCCTTGGAGTTAATCAAAGAGAAATAATCCTGGGTGAGCCTGACCTAATCAGATAAGCTTTTAGAAGAAGGTAAAGCCTCAGAGAGACTCTCCTACTGCCATGGAAGAAATCAAAAAGCCCATGAGAAGAGAAGACAGGTGGAAAGAATCTGAGGGTGGTCACTTGGAGCTGAAACTAGTCCCCTGCCGGGAGCTAGCAAGAAAACCAGGACTTTGGTCATCTTGTTGCAAGAAATTGAACTCTGCCAACAACCAATGAACTTGGAAAAGGACCAGAGCCCCAGAGGAGATCACAGCCCCAAATGACACCTTGGTTTCATCCTGTGAGATCCTGAGCAGAGTACCCATGTAACCTGTACCTGGACTTCTGACCCACAGAAACTGTGAGAAGATAAATTAGTGTTGTTTTAAGCCACTAAGTTTGTGATTATTTGTTCTAGAATTATCAGTAATAGAAAACTAATATACTACCTCAGAGGGTTGTAATGAAAAGATGCTTCTAAAGTATTTACCATAGTGCCTAACATATAGTAAATGCTTAATTAACTTAAATACATGAGAAATGATTTTAGATGACCAAATTTGAGAAAGCAAGACCATGAGGGCCAAGGGTTCTGTTGGGAAAGGGTTCTGTTGCTTGGTAGGGGAACATGGTTAGTGACACAAGTGAGTCCAGATGAGATAAGGCCTCAAGTCCTCTGCTCTTTGGGGGCCATCTGGAAATATTGGAGAGATATACAAACGCTATCTGGAAATATTGGAGAGATATACAGTGACAAGGGAATTGAGGTACCCATAGAACGAGACTCTGGTGAGATAGAAACTGAGGATCTTTGCAAGGGCCACACTCATTGGGCCATCCGGGAAGATAAATTTTGTACATGAGTCATTGTTCCCACTGTGCACCTGTCAGTGAAGGGACTCTTGACCAGTTGAGCATTGAGACAGAGTTTCTCTCTCAAACTCAACCAGGGTGCTGTCCCCTGAGGGATGCTTTCTCCCTGCCTCACCAACAAAAGCCTGACTTGCAACTTGGGCATGTCCTCTGCCCTATACTCACCTTCCCAATCAAATGGACCCCCACCACCTGCCCTCTAACCACAGTCTTATTAAGCACCTCCTCCTAAACTGACCCCATTCAAACCTCACCAGTAATCTCAGTGGGTTTTGACCCCTATATAATTAGCCTCAAACATGTTCCACCACTGCTCTGGTGGGTTCTTGTTACTTTGAGCAAACAGGGCCCTTTTTTGAAGAGAACATATTTTTAGGAGTTGACTGAAAATCATTAAATTAATGACAAGCTTTAAAGGGGTTTGAATTAGGAGAATCGAAAGTGGGAGAACATGCACTAAAATTGTTAAACTTACTTATTGAAAACAAATGGCATGCAAAGTACTGGACCTGATATTATGGTGATTCTGAGAATGAGAGGTAGGGGTCCTCTTTGCCCTATTAGGGAAATAAAACATAAGAAATTAACAACACAAATAATACATAATAATATGGCAAAACAAGAGATGTTACAAGAGAGGACATGACTGATTACCAGATGGATGGTAAGGATACTAACTTCCAGACAAGTTCTAGAAAAATCATGTCACTGTGTGCTTTAGGAGGAGAAAAATGTTGATCTGTATTTTAAAGTATAGGCAGTGTTAAGGGCTGAATTATGTGCCCCATCTCCCAAATTCATATGTTAAAGTGCTAACCCCCAGTACTTCAGAATATGAAGACAGGGTCTTTTAAAAAGTAATTTTCAAATGAGGTCATTAAGGTGGGCCATAATCCAATATAACCATTGTCCCTATTAAAAAAGGAAATTAGGACACAGACACACAGAGGGGGGACCATGTGAGGACACAGAGAGAAGGAGGACATCTACAAGCCAAGGAGAGGCCTCAGAGGAAACCAATCTTGATCTTGAACTCCAACCTTTGGAATGATGAGAAAATAAATTTCTGTTGTTCAAGCCGCCCGGTCATGGTACTTTGTTATAGCAGTCCTAGAAAATTAACACAGGCAGTATTTGGTATGACTTGCCCTTTGAATGCAGGGGAATTAACTGATTCTATAAAAGAAAAAGGAGATAAAGGGGCCATAGAAGAGGCTAGATAAAAAAACAAGATCAATTTAGGGAAATGGTGGAGATAAAATTAAGTGAATTAGAAAAGGTGGACAGTGATTGCCAAGATGAACCTTTGCTGGGCAAAGAGTAGCAAGATGACTCACTCCAGCAGAGATACCTCTGTTTCGAGTCCATGGAGGAGAACACTTCATGAGCTCAAGGACAAGAGGCATGAAGAAGTGGGAGGAAAGGGGTTCCAGGAAAATCCATGGAGGTGAAGCCCAAAGGAGATGAGAAGCACCGTGGAGGGTGCCTAAGCTATTGCGGAGAGAAGAAGAGAGGAAGGAGAAGTAATGTGAGTCCTGGGATTAAAGGATGTAAACAATTAAGAATCTAAGGAAGTAAAAGGATTTCAAGTAAGCCTAGAGAAGTTAAAAATAAACCATATAGATATGGGCTAAGCGTTATATAAACCAGAAACAGGTCATTGAGATTGTGTTAGATCACTCAAATTTAGAGTTATGGTTTATAGAGATTAGAAAGGAAAGAAATAAGGAATAGTTTTAAAACAGCAAACAAAGTAATACAGGAAGAAAAACTGGGTCTGGGCATCTATTTTTTATATCCTTGACTGGATCCTCTGGGCCAAAAATTTCCCCATTTTACACCACATTGGAAAACAACCTAAATAATAAA
Source organism: Prionailurus bengalensis (assembly GCF_016509475.1). Classification (NCBI taxonomy): domain Eukaryota; kingdom Metazoa; phylum Chordata; class Mammalia; order Carnivora; family Felidae; genus Prionailurus; species Prionailurus bengalensis. The sequence continues at coordinate 124,193,688 of NC_057345.1, read as the reverse complement.
ATAACTGGGAATGGAAGGAAGAAGCTACATTTCTTTTGGGCTATGTTGAATAGATTAGATATGATTTACTCAACATATAGCTTATGGACAAGGGAGCCACCACACAGCCCCTTGGAGGAACCACAAAGCCTGTGGCTCCTACTGAGAAGGTAGGTGTTCCATACCACATGAACTATCCTACCCCTGCCTAACCGTTCAACACCCAGTCCTCCCACCTCAACATCAGCCCCCAGACAAACAATTTTTAGATGTGTCTAAAGCCTCTGAGATGGTTTGGCATAGACCTTCTGTGCAAATAGGAATATCATCAGGTCAAGCTGACACGATCTCTGCAAAATTTGACATGAAACTGACATATTGTGAATAAGTTGAAGCTTTGCATTATTAGAAAAGGTGAGCAAGCAGTTATGAACAAGCAGAAGCCATAGTAAGCTGAAATCAAAGGCATTCACAGAAGAGTTGAGAAACTGGTGAGTAGAAACAGAAAGGGAGCAGAGCAGATGGAGGGCTGCTGAGTCACAGCAATTATGGAATCCCTGAAGTCGCCAAGATGAGTCAGGTCAGTGACTCTTCTCTGGAAGCCTCTGGTGCCTGAATGACTGCCAATGTCCATGAGGCCTAAACCCATAGCTTTCCCCTGAATTCCCAGGAGGTTCTTCAAGCCCTTATTTCTCACAATACCCCTGCTTCTATCACCCAAATGAACCATTGTTTTTTGTCATGTCAGGATATTGACAACCATCTCAAAAAATACTGGCTAACATTTATTTTTTTAAGTTTATTTATTTTGGGGAGGGGGGCGGGGAGAGGGAGAGAGAGAGAATTCCAAGCAGGCCCTGCACTGTCAGCACAGAGCCCAACATGGGGTTCAAACTCATGAACTGTGAGATCATGACCTGAGTTGAAGTCAAGAGTCAGAGGCTGAACTGACTGAGCCATGTAGGTGCCCTTTGGCTAACATTTATTTAACATGTATCATGTAACAAGCATTGGCTGTTAACTTTATATGTTCTAGCTTATTTAATTTTCTCAACAATCTATGAAGCACTATTATTATTCTCACCAATTTATATATGGAGAAACTTAATTTAGAGAGGTTACCTCACTTGCCCAAGATCACACTGTGTTTTTGAGGCAAAGCTCGTTCTGAATCCAGACCTGTACAATTTCAGAACCCAAACATAACTATACTTAATTCCTGTCAAGTAACTCTTTCCTTTTTCCTTTAGGGTCATTTTGGGAGTAGAGAGTGGGAGTCAACTACTCCAAGTCATAAAATTTTAAATGTAGTGATCAAAACTAATAGAGAAAGGACTCATCATGAATATTATGTGCTATAAAATAAAATAGTCATGCATCTTGCTGAAATGTCATAAAAGAGAAGTTCTGAAAAGTTCCCCCAAAGCAAGAAATGGTTAAGAGAAATCAATTACTAAGTTCAGATGCATAATATACACTAGATATATTGTTTTATTTTAATAAATGTTTAAGGAAAGTGTGTATTTTTTTCCTAGTTCAATTATGACCTTGATTTCCTTAAACTAGTTTTCCTCACAAAGCTTTATGCTTCTGAACAATGGATTCTCTACAAAGAGGTTTTTAGAAACCAAACTTGGATGTACAAGAGATACTACTTTGCATTAACAAAAGGGAAATGAAACTATAGAGTTTAAATTTTTTGTATGCAAGAAAAAGAGGCTGTGAAATATAAGACTAACTCTTTTAATAATACTGGAATAATAGCTAAGATTTATTTCTCAAAAATTGGGAACTCTAGCAGAAGTAAAAGGAGAATATATCTATTTGAAAATGAATAATAATGTTGAATATGTGTTAGCCCCATGAGGGCATAGATATTTTTGTTTCCTTCACTGCTGGCTTTTCAGAAGCTACAATAGCTTCTGGCATATAGTAAGTGTTCAATAAAAACTTGTTAAATAAAATGAATAAATGATTCAAATTCAAGACACAGATTACTCTCTGAATTCTGTCTTTAAATGATACATGCATTGAGCAAGTCATTTAGTATCTTTGATTGCTATGTTTATTTATTTACTTATGAGATATCTATCTATCTTATCTATCTATCTATCTATCTATCTATCTATCTATCTATGTATCTATCTATGTATCTATCTATGTATCTATGTATCTATCTATCTATCTATCTATCTATTTAAAAGACAGGGTGCCTGGATGGCTCAGTCCATCAAACATCTCTTAATTTTGTCTTGGGTCATGATCTCACAGTCATGAGTTTGAGCCCCACATCTGGCGCTGTGCAGCACAGATTCTCTCTCCCTCTCTCTCTGCACCCCCCAAAATAAATAAATAAAATTTAAATGATATTGTAAGAAGATAGGATTTGTTCTACCAAATTTCAAAATTAACAGCATGCTAGTGGTTTAAGAATAGGCAATAAATCAGTGGAATAGACTAGAAAATGTCGAGACAGACTCGAGTGTGTGTGTGTATCTCAATTTAGTCCATGTATACTGTGTGTATATACTTCATATTCCATAAAGGGGGAATACAAATTCAGTACATAAAGTAAATTGAATTGGTTTGGGACACCTGATTACTGTTTAGGACAACGAATTACATTCATTTTCTCTCATACACATACTAAATTCCAGCTAGATTAAGGACCAGGATATTTTTTTAATAAAAAATATTTTTTAATAAAAAAGAAAATTATAAAACTTCTAAAAACAAAATTCACAGAAATGTTTTTTATAACCAAAAGGTGGGAAAATCATTTTTTAGAGTAATACTAAACCCATAACTATAAAGAAAACAGGGTAAATTGTGAACAATTTACATATTTTTTAATGTTTTATTTATTTTTGAGACAGTGATGGAGAGAGAGACAGAGAGAGAGAGAGAAGTGGGGGAGCGGCAGAGAGAGAGTGAGACACAGAATCTGAAGCAGGCTTCAAGCTCTGAGCTCTTAGGCTGGAACTCACGGACAGTGAGTTCATGACGTGAGCCAAAATAGATGCTTAACTGACTGAGCCACCTGGAAGCCCCCATATTTTATAATTTATATTTAAAACTACTATAAACAAAGTTGGGCGGTGAATGGCAATCTAGAAAATCATATTTATAAAATAGAAAATAAAGAATCCTTAGCCACGATGCACAGAGGGAGTGCTACAAATCCACAGGGAGTATAAATAATATATAACATGGTAGGAGAACAAGAAAAGGGAATAAGCAGGAAATTCAGAGAAGAAATTACACGAATGGCTAATATACATTGGAAAATCTAATGGTAAACATGTAAGTGGCCAATAAACATGAAAATTCGCGAAACATTAGTATAAGTTGGTATAACCTTTGGAGGCCATCTTGGCAATGCCACAGCGGAAGTGACATAAGCAAACCTGAAGGTGTAGAGGAAGAGAGTGCTGGCTTTGGAATTAGACAGAACTGGGTCTGATACTTGCCTCTGCTGTTTACCGACTATATGACCTTGAGCAAATTGCTTAACTGATCTGAGTCAGAGTCTGCATTGCAAAGAAGAGGGTAACGGTGCCTCCTCGGTTTGAGGGAGTATTGAGAAAATGCATGTACAGAGCGTCGCACATGGAGGGGGCCCAGGGAATATCTGTTTCTCCTCCTCTTTCTCTCCTTGTTGTCCTTTTCCTCCAGATTGCCTGCCAGCTTTGATTGGACTGAGGAATGATTCAAGGCAGGAAAGTCCAGCTTTTCTTTCACAAAGTCACAGTGTGGTTAAAGCATTTTTATGTATTTCTTTTTTTTTTTTATGACATTTATTGACAAATTGGTTTCCATACAACACCCAGTGCTCATCCCAAAAGGTGCCCTCCTCAATACCCATCACCCACCCTCCCCTCCCTCCCAGCCCCCATCAACCCTCAGTTTGTTCTCAGTTTTTAACAGTCTCTTATGCTTTGGCTCTCTCACACTCTAACCTCTTTTTTTTTTTTTCCTTCCCCTCCCCCATGGGTTCCTGTTAAGTTTCTCAGGATCCACATAAGAGTGAAACCATATGGTATCTGTCTTTCTCTGTATGGATTATTTCACTTAGCATCACACTCTCCAGTTCCATCCACGTTGCTACAAAAGGCCATATTTCATTTTTTCTCATTGCCATGTAATATTCCATTGTGTATATAAACCACAATTTCTTTATCCATTCATCAGTTGATGGACATTCAGGCTCTTTCCATAATTTGGCTATTGTTGAGAGTGCTGCTATGAACATTGGGGTACAAGTGCCCCTATGCATCAGTACTCCTGTATCCCTTGGATAAACTCCTAGCAGTGCTATTGCTGGGTCATAGGGTAGGTCTATTTTTAATTTTCTGAGGAACCTCCACACTGCTTTCCAGAGCGGCTGCACCAATTTGCATTCCCACCAACAGTGCAAGAGGGTTCCCGTTTCTCCACATCCTCTCCAGCATCTATAGTCTCCTGATTTGTTCATTTTGGCCACTCTGACTGGCGTGAGGTGATACCTGAGTGTGGTTTTGATTTGTATTTCCCTGATAAGGAGCGACGCTGAACATCTTTTCATGTGCCTGTTGGCCATCTGGATGTCTTCTTTAGAGAAGTGTCTATTCATGTTTTCTGCCCATTTCTTCACTGGGTTATTTGTTTTTCGGGTGTGGAGTTTGGTGAGCTCTTTATAGATTTTAGATACTAGCCCTTTGTCCGATATGTCATTTGCAAATATCTTTTCCCATTCCGTTGGTTGCCTTTTAGTTTTGTTGGTTGTTTCCTTTGCTGTGCAGAAGCTTTTTATCTTCATAAGGTCCCAGTGATTCACTTTTGCTTTTAATTCCCTTGCCTTTGGGGATGTGTCGAGTAACAGATTGCTACGGCTGAGGTCAGAGAGGTCTTTTCCTGCTTTCTCCTCTAAGGTTTTGATGGTTTCCTGTCTCACACTTACGTCCTTTATCCATTTTGAGTTTATTTTTGTGAATGGTGTGAGAAAGTGGTCTAGTTTCAACCTTCTGCATGTTGCTGTCCAGTTCTCCCAGCACCATTTGTTAAAGAGGCTGTCTTTTTTTCATTGGATGTTCTTTCCTGCTTTGTCAAAGATGAGTTGGCCATACGTTTGTGGGTCTAGTTCTGGGGTTTCTATTCTATTCCATTGGTCTGTGTGTCTGTTTTTGTGCCAATACCATGCTGTCTTCATGATGACAGCTTTGTAGTAGAGCCTAAAGTCTGGGATTTGATGCCTCCTGCTTTGGTCTTCTTCAAAATTCCTTTGGCTATTCGGGGCCTTTTGTAGTTCCATATGAATTTTAGGATTGTTTGTTCTAGTTTCAAGAAGAATGCTGGTGCAATTTTGATTGGGATTGCATTGAATGTGTAGATAGCTTTGGGTAGTATTGACATTTTGACAATATTTATTTTTCCAATCCATGAGCAGGGAATGTCTTTCCATTTCTTTAAATCTTCTTCAATTACCTTCATAAGCTTTCTGTAGTTTTCAGCATATAGATCCTTTACATCTTTGGTTAGATTTATTCCTAGGTATTTTATGCTTCTTGGTGCAATTGTGAATGGGATCAGTTTCTTTATTTGTCTTTCTGTTGCTTCATTGTTAGTGTATAAGAATGCAACTGATTTCTGTACATTGACTTTGTATCCTGCAACTTTGCTGAATTCATGTATCAGTTCTAGCAGACTTTTGGTGGAGTCTATTGGATTTTCCATGTATAATATCATGTCATCTGCAAAAAGCGAAAGCTTGACTTCATCTTTGCCAATGTTGATGCCTTTGATTTCCTTTTGTTGTCTGATTGCTGATGCCAGAACTTCCAGCACTATGTTAAACAACAGCGGTGAGAGTGGGCATCCCTGTCGTGTTCCTGATCTCAGGGAAAAAGCTCTCAGTTTTTCCCTGTTGAGGATGATGTTAGCTGTGGGCTTTTCATAAATGGCTTTTATGATCTTTAAGTATGTTCCTTCTATCCCGACTTTCTCAAGGGTTTTTATTAAGAAAGGGTGCTAGATTTTGTCAAAGGCCTTTTCTGCATCGATTGACAGGATCATATGGTTCTTCTCTTTTTTTGTTGTTAATGTGATGTATCATGTTGATTGATTTGCGAATGTTGAACCAGCCCTGCATCCCAGGAATAAATCCCACTTGATCATGGTGAATAATTCTTTTTATATGCTGTTGAATTCGATTTGCTAGTATCTTATTGAGAATTTTTGCATCCATATTCATCAGGGATATTGGCCTGTAGTTCTCTTTTTTTACTGGGTCTCTGTCTGGTTTAGGAATCAAAGTAATACTGGCTTCATAGAATGAGTCTGGAAGTTTTCCTTCCCTTTCTATTTCTTGGAATAGCTTGAGAAGGATAGGTATTATCTCTGCTTTAAACGTCTGGTAGAACTCCCCTGGGAAGCCATCTGGTCCTGGACTCTTATTTGTTGGGAGATTTTTGATAACCGATTCAATTTCTCCGCTGGTCATGGGTCTGTTCAAGCTTTCCATTTCCTCCTGATTGAGTTTTGGAAGAGTGTGGGTGTTCAGGAATTTGCCCATTTCTTCCAGGTTGTCCAATTTGTTGGCATATAATTTTTCATAGTATTCCCTGATAATTGTTTGTATCTCTGAGGGATTGGTTGTAATAATTCCATTTTCATTCATGATTTTATCTATTTGGGTCATCTCCCTTTTCTTTTTGAGAAGCCTGGCTAGAGGTTTGTCAATTTTGTTTATTTTTTCAAAAAACCAACTCTTGGTTTCGTTGATCTGCTCTACAGTTTTTTTAGATTCTATATTGTTTATTTCTGCTCTGATCTTTATTATTTCTCTTCTTCTGCTAGGTTTAGGCTGCCTTTGCTGTTCTGCTTCTAGTTCCTTTAGGTGTGCTGTTAGATTTTGTATTTGGGATTTTTCTTGTTTCTTGAGTTAGGCCTGGATTGCAATGTATTTTCCTCTCAGGACTGCCTTTGCTGCGTCCCAAAGCGTTTGGATTGTTGTATTTTCATTTTCGTTTGTTTCCATATATTTTTTAATTTCTTCTCTAATTGCCTGGTTGACCCACTCATTCGTTAGTAGGGTGTTCTTTAACCTCCATACTTTTGGAGGCTTTCCAGACTTTTTTCTCTGGTTGATTTCAAGCTTCATAGCATTGTGGTCTGAAAGTATGCATGGTATAATTTCAATTCTTGTAAACTTATGAAGGGCTGTTTTGTGACCCAGTATATGATCTATCTTGGAGAATGTTCCATGTGCACTCGAGAAGAAAGTATATTCTGTTGCTTTGGGATGCAGAGTTCTAAATATATCTGTCAAGTCCATCTGATCCAATGTCTCATTCAGGGCCCTTGTTTCTTTATTGACCGTGTGTCTAGATGATCTATCCATTTCTGTAAGTGGGGTGTTAAAGTCCCCTGCAATTACCACATTCTTATCAATAAGGTTGCTTACGTTTATGAGTAATTGTTTTATATATTTGGGGGCTCCGTTATTCGGTGCATAGACATTTATAATTGTTAGCTCTTCCTGATGGATAGACCCTGTAACTATTATATAATGTCCTTCTTCCTCTCTTGTTACAGCCTTTAATTTAAAGTCTAGTTTGTCTGATATAAGTATGGCTACTCCAGCTTTCTTTTGGCTTCCAGTCGCATGATAAATAGTTCTCCATCCCCTCACTCTCAATCTAAAGGTGTCCTCAGGTCTAAAATGAGTCTCTTGTAGACAGCAAATAGATGGGTCTTGTTTTTTTATCCATTCTGATACCCTGTGTCTTTTGGTTGGCGCATTTAATCCATTTACATTCAGTGTTATTATAGAAAGATATGGGTTTAGAGTCATTGTGATGTCTGTATGTTTTATGCTTGTAGTGATGCCTCTGGTACTTTGTCTCACAGGGTCCCCCTTAGGATCTCTTGTAGGGCTGGTTTAGTGGTGACAAATTCCTTCAGTTTTTGTTTGTTTGGGAAGACCTTTATCTCTCCTTCTATTCTAAATGACAGACTTGCTGGATAAAGGATTCTCGGCTGCATATTTTTTCTGTCTAGCACCCTGAAAATCTCGTGCCAATTCTTTCTGGCCTGCCAAGTTTCAAAAGAGAGATCAGTCACAAGACTTATAGGTCTCCCTTTATATGTGAGGGCACGTTTACCCCTTGCTACTTTCAGAATTTTCTCTTTATCCTTGTATTTTGCCAGTTTCACTATGATATGTCGTGCAGAAGATCGATTCAAGTTACGTCTGAAGGGAGTTCTCTGTGCCTCTTGGATTTCAATGCCTTTTTCCTTCCCCAGTTCAGGGAAGTTCTCAGCTATGATTTCTTCAAGTACCCCTTCAGCACCTTTCCCTCTCTCTTCCTCCTCTGGGATACCAATTATGCGTATATTATTTCTTTTTAGTGTATCACTTAATTCTCTAATTTTCCCCTCATACTCCTGGATTTTTTTATCTCTCTTTTTCTCAGCTTCCTCTTTTTCCATAACTTTATCTTCTAGTTCACCTATTCTCTCCTCTGCCTCTTCAATCCGAGCCGTGGTGGTTTCCATTTTGTTTTGCATTTCATTTAAAGCGTTTTTCAGCTCCTCGTGACTGTTTTTTAGTCCCTTGATCTCTGTAGCAAGAGATTCTCTGCTGTCCTCTACACTGTTTTCAAGCCCAGCGATTAATTTTATGACTATTATTCTAAATTCACTTTCTGTTATATTATTTAAATCCTTTTTGATAGCTTATTAGCTGTTGTTATTTCCTGGAGATTCTTCTGAGGGGAATTCTTCTGCTTGGTCATTTTGGATAGTCCCTGGCGTGGTGAGGACCTGCAGGGCACTTCCACTGTGCTGTGGTGTATAACTGGAGTTGGTGGGCGGGGCCACAGTCAGACCTGATGTCTGCCCCCAGCCCATCGCTGGGGCCACAGTCAGACTGGTGTGTGCCTTCTCTTCCCCTCTCCTAGGGGCGGGATTCACTGTGGGGTGGCGTGGCCCGTCTCGGCTACTTGCACACTGCCAAGCTTTTGATGCTGGGGATCTGGCATATTAGCTGGGGTGGGTAGGCAAGGTGCACGGGGGCAGGAGGGGCAGGCTTAGATCGCTTCTCCTTAGGTGATCCACTTCAGGAGGGGCCCTGTGGCAGTGGGAGGGAGTCAGATCTGCTGCCGGAGGTTTGGCTCTGCAGAAGCACAGAGTTGGGTGTTTGCGCCGAGCAGCAAGTTCCCTGGCAGGAACTGGTTCCCTTTGGGATTTTGGCTGGGGGATGGGCGGGGGAGATGGCGCTGGCGAGCGCCTTTGTTCCCCGCCACACTGAGCTCTGTCATCCGGGGGCTCAGCAGCTCTCCCTCCCTTTGTCCTCCAGCCTTCCCGCTTTCCGAGCAGAGCTGCTAACTTATGTCCTCCCAGACGCTAAGTCGCGCTTGCTGTCGGAACACAGTCCACCCAGCCCCTCCGCTTTTGCAAGCCAGACTCGGGGGTTCTGCTTGGCCGGCGAGCCGCCCCTCAGCCCTGGCTCCCTCCCGCCAGTCCGTGGAGCGCGCACCGCCTCGCCGCCCTTCCTACCCTCTTCCGTGGGCCTCTCGTCTGCGCTTGGCTCTGGCGACTCCATTCTCCTAATCCTCTGGCGGTTTTCTGGGTTATTTAGGCAGGTGTAGGTGGAATCTAAAGTGATCAGCAGGACGCCCGGTGAGCCCAGCGTCCTCCTACGCCGCCATCTTGACTAGAATCTCGCATTTTTATGTATTTCAAGGAAAGCTCTCAAGAAAAGCAGGAAAAAGTGTTATAGTGAGTGAAGAAAACAGAGCAGAAAAAAACAAATTACAAGAAAAGATTTTGCAGCATCAAGGTGATGAAAAGAAAAAAAAAGTCAAACAAGAATGAGAGTAATACCAAAACCAAACCAAAAAGAAAACAGATTAAAATGCAAATAATGAGGGGTGCCTGGGTGACTCAGTTGGTTAAACGTCTGACTCTTGATTTTGGCTCAGGTCATGATCTCAGCCCTGTTGGGCTCTGTGCTTAAGATTCTCTCTCTCTCCCTCTCTCTCTCTCTCTCTCTCTCTCTCTCTCTGTTCCTCCCCTGCTCCTGAGTGTGTTCTCTCTCTCTCTCTCTCTCTCTCTCAAATAAATAAATAAATAAATAAATAAATAAATAAACAAATAATAAAACACAAATAATTATGCACATACAAGAACATGAGAAAATAAAAAGCACTGTGGAATTAGGAGAAAGAGACACATGATGATGATGCTGTACACTGAAGCTAATGATGTTACTTTGAAATATTTCTGAAATTATGAAGGCGATATCACATTACTAAAGCCTTTAGAGAAGGAAAAGATAGAAAAACACTCCCCAAATATAAGAATTATCATTTTTGTTTATTCCCTGCTAGTACTTCTTCATAGGCATATATTTTTATTATTAAGATATATTTCACGTCCCATAAAATCTACTCCTGTAAAGTGTGCAATTCAGTCCTTTTAGTATATTCACAAAGATGTGAACCATCACCACTGCAAACATCGCCACCCTTTAAGTCTGAAATATTTTCATCACCCATCCTCCTGAAAAGCCCATTAGATATTTTCATCACCCACCCTCCTGAAAAGCCCATTAGCGGTTACTCTCTATCTTAATGCCTCCAGCCTTGGGCTCTGCTTTCTACCTCTTCATGTTCGTCATCTGTCCTAGGCATGTTTTGAGCCAGTTGAATGGGAGGAACCTTGCTTGTTTCACTTAATAATCTATCAGAAACATGTTTTCCATAAATGGATAAATAGTTTTTAAATTTTTATATAGAAAAGGCATTTCTAAAATGTTTGCAGAGGGTAAAAATTAAAAGAGAGAAAAGAAACAGAAGAAGAAAAACAAAGGATCATTTTAGGATACCAATCAAAGGGTGAAAATGTAAAGATATAAATAATTTATTAGCAAGCAGGAGAGGTAGCTTAAGAAGTGAAAACTAACTTGACCAAATGACTGAAGGGAGGGACGTTTTCTTGGGTTTGATGGTCTTAACACTGTGCTGTCTTTCAAGTCAAAGCAGCACATGTGCACCTTTACAAAAAATCAATGGTGTTGACAAGCTCATTGCAAAAGATCAGATGACTTTGCTCCCACATCCCAGCTCTACCCACCCCTTTGCTTTCCACCCAAGCTCTAGACCTACATTTGAGAAGCAACCCAGTTTAACTTTTTAACAGATTTCTTAATTTTTCTGAGTGCTTACTTCCCTATCTCTCAGTAATACAGTCAAATTGTCACTTCTTCATTTACCAGACAGACTCTATCTGTGGATTTCCTTCCCATTCGGACAGATGAGTGCTTAGTGCACTTACACTCTCCCCCCTCTCAGTATGAATGTCTCATTATTTTTAATTCCTCTAGTGTAATTGTATGTAATGCACTTACTTTACTTCCTCTTTGTACCTTTCTTAACATATTTACCTTTGTTTCCTGTTCCACTAACTATAATCTACATCTCTCAACTCTCTATTTTGTATGGATCCTCTCCCCTTCCAAAATTCTCTCACTGGTGTTTTCTATAACATGTCAATAAAGAAATTTAAATGACCAGCACAATGGAATAAAAAGTTTAACAATGACACTGTTTTGTGAAATAATCCATGCACACAGGCTAATGATAGATTAACAGAGGAACACACCTGTAGATACAGAGAATATAGATCTACTGCTTAGCTTCATCAGATCTTAATATTGTAATATAGTTTCTTCCTCCTTTTAAAAAAGAAAGCATTACCAATCCATCGAGGGCCCCTACACTAATGACAGACCCTGTTTCCTCTTCTACCTCAGTGTTTATCATTATATCAAAATCTCTCTCACCAACTCAATGTTTATCATTCTAACACTTTGACATCATACAGATTATATATTACACATACAGATTATATATTAACAATGACATTTGTAAAAGTAACATGGAAGCTATTGTACACATACAGATTATATATTAACAATGACATTTGTAAAAGTAACATGGAAGCTATTGGGAATTGGGGAGCACTAATAATTCTAAATTCTCAGATTTTTGATAAAATCTTACTGATAAGCAAGCGAAATTTCCAGGAGCATGATTCACAAGGCTCAAAGTTTACCATAAAATGCTAGAAATTAATAGCTTGCTGGCTTAAGAGGGATTATGGGATACACCAAAGGAGAGAATCAGGAATGTGATTTTTAATTTCACACCAATGCAGGTTTAAGATTGGGCCATCCATGTGACAAATGAAGAACTGAAATTGAGAGGACATTCTCTACCAGAGTCTCCTCACGGCACACACAAGGTGGGTGGCAAGGGAGTATTGGGGAACATGACGAAAGGCTGATTTTGATGGTGCTTAACAGTGCAGGTCACACTTCAGAGAAATTAAATTTAAGGAAAGGACAGGTATCTGTCCCCATGGGGTACTGACCCCATTTTCAGCTTATGCAAAAGAAATCATCCTATATAGATAGAATGTGTAACAGACGAAGCATACCATCTAGCATTTAAAATGAATGAGCACATACCAGGGGAGCAGAAGCAACAGTCACAAAAGAAAGTACAAAGTTAAAAGAATGGGAGTCAAAGGAAAAACTCAATAGCATAAAGGACATTCATTTTTCTTTACTACTAAATAGACTTACATTTTTTATAAGGGATTTTTATAAAGCCACCCATAATTCCCATATTACTGTATAGAAATCTTCTCTTTCTTCAGATTGCTTATCAATTTTATTCACCCCCCTCTACACACACATACACACACACACAGTATGTATACAATATTTACTTGGTTTTAATCATAGTATAATATATATTTCAGTATGCTATTAAAATTTCATGTTTACATTAACACAATTTTAGTTATTAGATTTACTCTTCTTTTTTAACATTTATTTATTTATTTATTTATTTTTAAGTAGGCTGTAGGCTCAATATGGGGCTTGAACTCATGACACTGAGAGTCGCATGGTCCACTGACTGAGCCATCCATGTGCCCCAACTTACTCTTTTTTTAAAAAAAAAATTTAATGTTTATTTATTTTTGAGAGAGAGAGAGAGAGCATGAGTAGGGGAAAGGCAGAGAGACACACACACAGAGTCTGAAGCAGGCTCCAGGCTCTGAGTTGTCAGCAGAACTCGAACCCACAAACTGTGAGATCATGACCTGAGCCAAAGTCAGATGCTTAATTGAGCCACCCAGGCATCCCAGCCACTCACTCTAATGTCAGCATCTAGTACCTATTATTTCCAGTTGCCTTTTATAAAAATACTCCTATAAGCACAGCAGGTATTGTCAGCATAAACAGGGGAGGAGATATTATGAAAAATTAGGAAATGAACTTTTTAAAAAGACAACAGGTAAATGTAGGACAGTTAGAAGTTAGCGTCAGAATCCAGTTGATTCAGCAGAATTGGGTCCCTGCTTCTTGGATGTTACATGTGTATGTTTTAGCATGTATGCAGTTCTGCTCAGGGGGATTTTTAATTTTTTAATTTGAAGACATTTGTACATGCAGAACACAACACAGATGTTATAAAAATATAATGTATCCAGAATGAATCAATGTTCATCATATTTTTTTAATAAAGGGATATTCCTGAAAAGTTGAAGTCTTCTTTGGACCCTCTGCATTCACATGGGCAGCCTCTTAATGACTCCAAGGCACAATAAGGCAACTTAGTCCCAAAGCAGTTCACATAAATGGTGATAAAGGAATAAGGGGTGGGTATGCTCTTTCTCACATGATTGCACTAATACCCTATGTTTGTGTAATGCATTAGAGTTTGCAAAGTGCTTTTGTGGCCTACAGAGTAGGGGGGTGTGAGGTAAGCTTCAAGCAAGGTTGCCCCACTCCCCAAGAGTGGGTATGGAATGATGAAGTAGCAGCCGCTAGGGAGGGTGCTTCCTGAACTGCACAGAAAGTAGAGTCTTTGGTCCAGTTAAGGAATATTTATGAGGTTACACTACTTTAAAGCTCTCTTCCTAGTAAAACGTGAACAGGATAAATCCCTTCACCCTAGATCAGTGTGACTCAAGAGCTCAAGGAGGAATAGCTTTTGATAGGGTGATACTGAGAGCTGCAGCAAATAGACTATTAACAGAAAACACTCTTAAGAGCTATCAAGAGAGCAGTACAGGACATAGGCCTTCTCCTTACAACAAAGACAGCAGCACTTTCCAAAGTGCACACCTATGTGGAAGTTGCAGAATCGTGTGGAGTTGTGAAAGCAGGAACAGGGGCTGTATGTCAAGACCACAATACTGAGCCTCTCCAGGTGTTTCTTGTTTCTTGTTTGTTTGTTTGTTTGTTTTGTTTTGTGATACACACACACACACACATACACACACGAATCTGAAGCAGGCTCCAGGCTGTCAGCACAGAGCCTGACTCGGGCCTTGAACCCACAGACCATAGAATCATGACCTGAGCCGACGTTGGATGCTCAACCGACTGAGCCAGCCAGGTGCCCCTCCAGGTGTTTCCTTTAAGGCATCCTGAGACATATTGATGAGTTACAGGCTGTATGATGCTGATGACAAACATGGTGAGGAAATACAGAGGGCAGAAAATAAAGATGCAAGTTTTAGAAAGAAAAAAAAGAAAGTTTTTGGGGGATTAATGTCAGTAGGGGTATATATACATATACATGCATATTGACTCCAATTTCAACTTATTTAGAAGAAATCACCATTAACATCTACAAGGGAGAAGCATAAATATGTTTCACATATGCTAGAGAAATAGAAGCAAGAGTCATACAAGAAAGCACAATATTTCTAATATATACGTACAAACACACATACACATACACAAACATGCACATACACATACTGCACACACAAACACATATATACATTTGTAAAATACAAATTTATGGATAAATTGAAAAGATCATTAAGAACAAATTATAAGGATTAGGACAGACCAGAAATGTCAATGAACTCTGTAATTTATTTCATTTTCGGGGCACCCGGGTGGCTCAGTTGTTTAAGCGCCTGACTCTTGATTTCGGCTCAGGTCATGACCTCACGGTTCTTGAGCTGGAGCTCCTAATGGGGCTTGGGATTCTTGGTCTCTCTCTCTCTCTCTCTGCCCCTCTCCACTCACTCTCGATCTCTCTCTCTCAAAAATAGATAAACATTTAAAAAAATATTTATTTCGTTTTCACAAAAATAACTGCTAGCTAGAACCAACATGGAGATCCTAAGGGGTATCAGTATTACCCCTTGTATGAGGTCTCTGCTCCTCCCTCTTCCTCTCCCCACCAGCACAGCTGATTACCCTCCTCTATGACCCCAGAACACTTTCACCTTGAGTCTTTTCTAGCATCAGTCGCAATCATGATGTGTCGTACCATGTGCTTCATTGCTCCTTCCCTACCAGGCTTTGAAGTCCTTAGGATAAGGACGGAGTTCCACTCATCTTCCTATCTCCGGCAGCTAATGCAGTATTTGGCCGCTCTAACATACTCAGGGTGTCCTCATGGAAACCGAGACACTGTCTGTCTCAGAGATCAGTTGTCCTGCTGAAGCAACTTCTTCCTACCTTCCAGTCCAGTTCTCCCAGCTTTGATCTTGCCTTTTTGCAGAGAATCCACATCTGTTCTGTTATGTTCACAGGGGCTTTCTTTTACTTTCTTGCATAGAGGAACAAAGGCCATGTCTTTCTCACAAAGGCTGACACTAATTTTTCTTATGAGCTGTTTAAGAAAAATAAGACTATTAGAGACCTAAGGTTAAGTGCTGAAGTGGCAAAGCGGGGAAATTGACCTAGACCTACACAGAGGCAGAGGTCTAGGAGCCCTTCATGGATGAGATTTAGGAAAGGAGAAAGGGGGTAAATCCTTCAAAGCCTAAACACTTAAACAGTTTCTGTCCCATATTAATAAAGTAAAATGTCTGAGCGATGTTTGCCTGGTGAGATCTGCATTTGTTGTTGTGTAACTCCAGGGCTAATCACGATGGTCTTCTTTGAAATCACGGTATGCATTTGGGCTATTTTGGGATTATGGTATGCAGGTGCCTCATGACCTGCCTGAGGGGGATTATGTCATCCAGCTGGGTGTCAGTAGATGCCCTGGTTTCCACAGGCGTGGTGGGCTGGTCAGAGTTCAGCAGTGCACACAATTACCCTAGAGTTTGATGGTAGAGTTTCCACCTCTACTTCTGTGAAGAAAATCACACCCCAGCCCTTGTCACATAAACTGTATGTGACTTCACTCTTTAAAAGTCCTTCTATGAGGTAAGGGAAAGGAGTCAATATTCATTCAATGTGTGCTGTGTGGCAGGGACTATACTGCACTTAGAAACTTTACAAATGATATCCACCACTTTATGGAGGATGCCACATAGCTACTGGATGGTAAATCCAAGGATCAAAGCCAGGTCTAAACTGGCCTTAAAACTTTGGTTGATAGCCCCTGAGACCCTTTGATGACTTCAAAAGGCCACAGTGGCTCTCACAGTACCAATGAATGCCTGGCAGTTGGCTATGATATTAAGGGGGCAGCTATATCCTCCTGTGAACTTTTTCTAGGTTTTCTAGATTTTGTGTGACTTTGCCAAGTGTAAGACTAGAAATTTGGAATGTCAACAGAACTGACCCCCAGCATAAAAAGCTCTCTAGTCAGAAGGAAAGAAAAAGGAAAACCTAAGTGAAAACAATGAGAGGTTGAGGATTAACCAGGTCTCATGTTTTATTGGTTCTGATAGTGGAAAAGCAACATGTAAAAACATATGATATAGGGGAGCCTGGGTGGCTCAGTCGGTTAAGCGTCCAACTTGGGCTCAGGTCATGATATCATGGTCTTGAGTTTGAGCCCTGCATCGGGCTCTCCAATGTCAGTGCAGAGCCTGCTTTGGATCCTCAGCCCCCCACCCTCTGCCCCTCCCCTACTCTCTCTCTTATAAAAACAAAAACAAAAAACAAAAAACCATGATATAGAAAATATTCATGATAGAATTTACTGAAATTCAAATGAAGTAAGTCATCTGAACGTGCTTTGAAAGCATAAAGGATGGTCACAATTGTAAGAAGTCATTTGTGCAAGAAGAAACCTTCAAGAGAAACTTGAAACATTGGTATGTTTGCCTCTCCTTCAAAACTAGAGCAGTTTTAACAGTTGCTCCTTGGTGAAGAAACAACTCATGTTTCTTCCCTCAGTTTGGCAGGTAGAGAACAAAATTAGCCTTCAGGAGAAGCTCTCTGGGACTGTAGAAGGCTCCATAACTCTACTGTGGACTGTGGCCAGGAAGGTTGGTTAGCACATTTTAAACTATTTTTAGACAAATACATAGCCCAAGTGTGATAAAGCTGTATAATCTAAATTAAACATTAATGGCATGCCTAGGGACTGTGTACAGTGAAATATTTTTACTTAAATCAATTTTTATTTTATCCCTTGTAAATATTCGATCTTCTTCCGTTTCAGTTAACACCTGTCAAACCCTCCCCCACCACTTCTCATTCTTTTCCTCTCCAACTGTAACATCTCCCTCTGTATTTAAGAGATTTTTTTTTTACTGTTCCTTCCCTGATTCTTCAAGAAGTCTGATCAAATACTTTTCCTGTGCGTCTGAGGGCACATTGTGCCTTCTCCCTTCTTTTTTTTTTTTAATTTTTTTTTAACGTTTATTTATTTTTGAGACAGAGAGAGACAGAGCATGAACGGGGGAGGGTCAGAGAGAGAGGGAGACACAGAATCTGAAACAGGCTCCAAGCTCTGAGCTGTCAGCACAGAGCCCGACGCAGGGCTCGAACTCACGGACCGTGAGATCATGACCTGAGCCGAAGTCGGACGCTTAACCGACCAAGCCACCCAGGCACCCCTGTGCCTTCTCCCTTCTATTCTACCCTTCTCCTAGTTTCCTTATTCCTATCCCTACCTCCTTAGAACTCCAAGTTCCCACTACAATTTCAAATTAGTACATTTTGCTGTTCCTCCTACAGGAGAGTTTAAATACCTCTAATTACACTGTTTCCTCCACGCTTCCTCTGTTTTGCAATTTAGATGCAGTGAAGCAGCACAGTTAGCTTGACTCCCCTCTCTGATTTGTCACACCATGTTGATTGATTTCATTTTATGTAACCTTTGCTTAAATAATGGCCCAGCACCCCATCTGTGTCTTAAAGAACTGCTTCACAGGCAGAGAAAAAGGGCCAGAGAGTTGCAGTCACAGTGGGCTTCCCTATTCAACCCATTCAAAATAAGCTGAAAAATAAGTTTCAGTTTTACTTGCCCTGAGAAAATCCCTTCTATTTAGTCAGACTGGCAAGCTTTTATGTGACTCTGGACATGCTCACAAGTAAAAATTACTAAGGCCATATGGGCTAAGCCATTTCCATGGGTCCCCACTACTATTCTTCAAATAAAGCAGCGTCTGTGCGACTTCCTTGGACACGTCATGGGCACCCTCATGGCGTGCGAAGTGCCTGAGAAGTTGTGTTGAGACAAGAACCACACACGTGTGTGGCAAAGCATTTTGAACATCAACTTCTGTTTTCCTCTTTTCCCATCTGTTCTTTCCTGTTATCATTATCCCTTCCCTCACACTCATCCTTCAGACTACTAATTATTTTGCCTTTATTGCCTCAAGAAAAGAATGAAAGAAAACAGATTCCTTTTTTTTTTTTTTTTTTTTTTTACTAAGAAAAGTAGACTTTGAAACTTTAAGCAGGAAAGAGTTTTAGAGAAGAGTCTGTGGAAGGCAGAGCTTTTGACATTTCAAAGCTAATGCCTTATTAAAGGACTCAAGGCTTGGACTCTGCACAGTATGTCAGAGCCAGACTTTTCTGCCTCTTGAGACTAGTAAGGGTCTGGATCCAGGAGAGCCAGTGAGGAAGCCAGTGGTGATGTCAGAGAAAGTGGTGTGTGAGGTATACTTCCTGCCTGACAGCAGAAGGGACATGTGCCCCCCAGGCTGAGGGCAAGGCAGTGAGATCCCTTCTCCCACCAATAAGGAGCAGAAAGCAGAAGGAATGACTGGGAGAGAACCAGAGCCCCTGAGCCTGGGGCACCTCCCTGGCACAATTCTAGGGAATGGGTGGGAAGTGGTGAGAAGAGAAAATTCTGACTTTAATGATGTCACATCTCTACACTTGGTGGCGTTTAAGGTGGCACATAGGAAAAGAAAGTTAAAAAGTTCTTGTACATTTATTTGTATGGCCTGAAATTCATACCCACTTCTCAGTGAAAACAGATCTCGGTTCAGGTCAGGGCCCTCTTAAAGCTGTGTGTGCCACTGGGCAGCTACTCAGCTTTTTGGGAACCTTGGGTTCCTCATCATTAAAATGAGGATGTTAATATTAGGTTGAAGGTAAGCAATGGACATTTTTGTAAGTTAAAATTATTCAAAATTGGCAATTTGGTGTGATTCAACCTAATAACTATTTCACAGGCATAAGGAAAAAAAAATAATGTCCTAGTACTGTCCCTGGGGTTCAGTAAGTGCTCAACAAGCACATGATTTATAAAAAGGTATGCAAATAAAACCCTGTGGTCTAATGGTCATAGTGTGATCTGAGCTTAAAATATCTGCCCCCTACTATGCAGAACAGGAAATGCCTATTAGGAGTTCTCTTTCTCCTCTCTTCCTCCTCCTCCTCCTTCTTGTTCTCCTTCTCCTTCTTCTTCTCCTCTTCCTCCTTTTTCCTTTCCTTTTTAAAGTCTAATTCTTACTCTCTTTCTACTTTATACAGTTTAATATTTTATTTCTTAATCATTTTTACTTTTAGTTTTTAAAGTTTATTTTGAGAGAGAGAGAGAGAGCACACAAGCAGGGTAGGGAAAGGGAAAGGGGGAAAGAGAGAGAGAGAGAGAGAGAGAGAGAGAGAGAGAGAGAGAGAAGAGAGAGAGAGAGAGAATGCCAAGCAGGTTCCATGATATCAGCACGAAGCCTGTTGTGGGGCTTGAACCCACGAACCATGAGATCATGACCTGAGCCAAAATCAAGAGTCCAGCCCTAAGACTGAGCCACCAAGGTACCCCAGTTTAATTTTTTAAATAGTTAATATGTTTTGATGTCAAACACCAAAATAAACACGGTGAAACATCTTCCATCACATCAGTATCCTCCATGTGTCTAAGGTACTATTTCTTATATGTTTTCCTGATGCTCAACACATTTAAATGTGGGCATTGTTGTGTGTATTAGAATGCTAAGGTATCTTTATAAGTATCTATATTTATATGTATATGGACGTATGTTTGTATGTATATGCACACACAAAAACAGTACACATGAGCTGCAGTCTAAACCTATCATTTAATGAATAAGAAGCAGAGGCTCAGAGAAACCCAGCTTTTTTTGCCCCAGGTCACTCAGAGAATTAGTAGCAGGGCTTCAACATTAATTATAGTTATCTACCACTCTACAAGGTCTCTTGTTCCAAATATGAACCTCAAATGTAAATTACCTATTTTGTTAGATAAATAGAGTATTGGGGTTTTGTTGTTGTTGTTTTTTGACTAATGGGTACTGGGAACCAGATTAAAGTACCTGACTACTCATGCCTTCATATTTGGGAATTCTCCTACTCACTAAAAAGTTTTTTATAACCCTAAAATCGATACCCATGACACCTTCATGGTTATTCCCAGACATGAACAGAGTGGTAAAACATTTGAGTTGCTGATTGTACATGTTCCCAGCTAAAGTCCAACAAGGTGATGTTTTGCCTTCTTATTTTGATTCTGATACTGTAAACAAATATCCCCTTTGCAGTTTATTTAGTGCTACATCTTTCACATTTTTATGCTTTTTGTTGTTGATTTTGGTATTTAAAATGGTCCCAAGCATAGTGCTGAAGTGCTGTCTACTGTTCCTAAGCACAAGAAGGCTGTAATGTGCCTGAAGGAGAAAATACAGTTAGCTAAGCTTCATTTAGGCATGAGTTATAGTGGAGTTGGTCATGAGTTCAATAGTAATGAATCAACAATGCATATTAAATAATGTGCCTTTAAACAGAAACACACATAAAACAAGAATATGTATTTGGTTGACATACATGTTGTGACTGGAGCCTCAAAGGAACCTAACCCTGTATTTCCCTTAGCAGCAATGGCTCAGTACTTGCTAATTCCATGTTGGCAGAGGCTATAGAATATAGCTCCTGTGAATATTAAGAACCAGCTGTATTTTAGAGCACAACACATAAAGTTTTCCTATCTTACTTTCTAGTTCTTAATGTCAATTTAAGCTTTTCTTAAATGTGATAACTGTGCCATCATATCCCACATTTTTTAGCTTAAAAAAATAAATCTTTCATTGGTTGCAAACATGGCTTTTAAACGCTATGGGTGGAGACGTTACTGGAACACACAGACTTAAAGGAAAGCCAGTGTTGGCTTGAGTGGTTCAAATATCTTACCAATTTCCTAGATTTTGTGCCACTTAAGAAACATATTGTGGCAGTAGCTACCAAGTTTGCAGTTCCTTCAGTGGTGTTTATATTTGTTACTAGTGTTAAAAATATTTACAGTAATCTTCAGTAAGGAATTATGAGTGCCTATCACTGTATCAACAACATGGAATTCAATCTTATTTTGCCATCAATAGAAAATGCAGTTTTTATGTTAATTATAGTGAAAACCAACGGCTCCTTAGCAAGTTTTAGCTTACAACCCCAAGTGTTGCTGCCATTCACCTAACAGTGAGGAACGAGTATAATTCCTTGTGATTTGATAAAATGTACACATTTCCAGGAAGGATAATATATTAAACTTCATTGGTTTCTTATTGCTCTCTATATCCTTTTGGACTGTTACACTTTATAAATAGACCAGGACAATGTTAGTGAATTACGCTTCAAGTGTGAATGAATTTACCAAATGGGCTCCTGCCCACTAAGTTCTGCCAGAGGCTGTGGTGGAGAAAAATGGGTAGGTGGGTGTGGGAAGACAAGTTCAGCAAGGGACAGTGAACTCATCTGTGTAAGTAGCCAGTTAGGGGGTGGATTGTGTTCTTCTCAACAAGATTTGTGGAAGTCCTAACCCCTGGTATCTCAGAATGTGACTTTATTAATGGATAGGGTCTGTGCAGAGGAAATCAAGTTTGAATGAGACCTTCGGGGTAAGCACCAATCCAAAATGCCTCATGTTCCTAAGAGAGGGAAATTTGGGTAGAGACAGATGTGCACACACAGAAAGAATGCTGTGAAGAGGAAGGAAGAGATCAGGATGATGCTTCTGCCAGCCAAGGAATACCAAAGATCGCCAGCAAACCACCAGAAGTGAGGAGGGAGGCCTAGAGCACATTCTCCCCTACAGCCCCCAGAAGGAAGGGACCCTGCCAACAGCTTGGTCTCAGACTTTCAGCCTCCAGAACTGTGAGACAGTAAGTTTCTGTTGTTTAAGGCCCTGGTTTGGGTACTTGGTTACGGCAGCCTCAGGAAACTAGCACGTGGCCCATCACTGGTTGGAAAATAAAACTAGTTCCTTATGCAGCTTCCAGTTAGGCTCCATCTCAACAAAACCAGAAATGGATTTATTTGCTTGGAAGGTAGACATGAGGAAATGAATCCTGTCCAAGATGATGAAACCATAGCCTCAACCTTGCACAGAGTACAAAATCTGATTTCAAAACCTATATCAAAGGATGGGTCACCCCCAGGCCATTTAGGTCACTGACAACTGTCCTAGACTCTCCCATCCAATTAAGCTTGATTGCTTTTGTGCTATGCGAAGGTCAAATTAGAGCAGAGAGAGAAAGAGTATCCAGGAGACAGAGCAGCAGGAGGCTTCAGAGAGGTCTTCATTGTTATTTAACAGTAACATTGTTAAATGCGTCTTGTTACCTACCCTGGGTGCTGATTACACCTTTCTTTCTTTTGTGTAGGCAAAGCTACTTGGAACTATTTTGGGCTGAGTGTGGGCATGATTCTTTGTTCACTCTGCTCCATTACCCATGGTTTTCCTATTGATGGGAGATTACTAGTGAATGGAGATAAGAACTAAGTGAAAGTAGTTTAAAAAAAAAATTAAATAACTGTTTCTATTGTATTATATATTTTCTGCAACATGTTTATGAGTTATTTTATATCTCTGCTGGACATTTTGGGATGTCCTTGCAGTACCTATCCTCGCAATACCTACCCATATTCTCCTGTGACGATAATCATTTTGTTCCTTGCCTAACCACTTTCCAGGTATTATGGCCTCAGTGTCTGAGATGGGGTCTAACCAGAAATCAGAACCCGAATAAGGTAGTTCAGATGAGGAGGTTTAATACCAGGAACTAATTACAAAGGTGTGGGAAGGACTGGAAAGCCAAACTGGGGAAGGAGGGGCACCCTACCAAGTAGCAATAGCAGGAAGCCTCTCCTTTCCACCTCTAGGTTTAACAGAGCCCTGGAGCATTAATCCTGGCCAGACAAGGAATGGGAATCATAGAGAAGCAGCCACTGTGGAGAAGCTCCCTGAATCAGGGAGGAGAAATGCCTTGGTTTCTCCCCTTCTTCTGCCAGTGCTCCTACTATGTCTTTTTATCTTTCAGTGTCCTAATTCCTTTGGGACATAGGCAAGTGAGTCTGGCAGATTGAGATGGCAGGAATCAGCTTCCTTTTTCATTTTTCTTTTTCTTTTTAAATAATTTTTGAGAAAGAGAGAGAGAGAACATGCATGTGCAAGTGCGTGCGCACATGTGTGTGAACAGGGAGGAGGGGCAGAGAGAGAGGGGGACAGAGGATCCAAAGCAGGCTCTGCACAGACAGCGGCAGTGAGCTCTATGCAGGATTCAAAGTCCTGAACGGTGAGATCATGACCTAAGCCGAAGGCAGATGCTTAGCTGACTGAGTCACCTAGGTGCCCCCTTCTTAAAAATTTATTTATTTTTTAGGAATCAGCTTTTTTCAACACAGAAGGAAAGGGCAAGGAACTAGCACATACGTATCATAAATTATAAGCTGAGAAGCATAAAACAGGCTTCTGGAGATCAGGGGTAACAGGAAGTTATATATTTTCATGATAATCAGGCTCTATCAGGAACATTCACACACACTGGGAAGTCAATTTGGGGTCAAATAGGCTTAGAGAGGTACAATTCGGTATCTGTATGTAAGAATTTAGTTTGAAAATGTATGCATTAAAACGCAAACAGTACTTTTCTTAGTTTTTGCCAACATGTTTGTTATTTTACAATTTCTGGTTATCCAAAGTTAATTCCCACATCTGCTTGGAAATTGTACTGTGAAATTGCTGATACTAGCTTGCTTACTTGTCATTGACTTTTCTTATGAGAGCAGATTATAAATAAAAGTTGTAACTGAGTTTTCTGTTGATGTGAAACTCTGTAAGAAGGATGTTCCTGTTCGGTAGTCAGAGGGCACTTAACTGCAATAAGGAAGGCAACAATAGTGGGGAATAAACAAAAAAGAAATTATCTAATGAATGAGCATAATGAAGCATATACTTTCAAGTTAGCCTTATGTTTTTTGTCCTTCTATTGTTATTTTGCATGGCAGTGACTCCTTGGGGGCTTGAGTAAAGCCTTTCTTCTTTGTTCCAATAAGCACCATATGAGAAAAAGATCAGTACTTTAAAGTAATCATTCCACTCTACTTAAAAATAATCTCTGTAGATCCATATACACTTATTTGGATGATTGAATTGAAAATTACTCCTTGTCTTTGATTAGCTCAAAAGTTGCGAAAATAATTTTTTATTAATCAAGCTCTTTCTGGTGGAATTTAAATTAATATCTCTGGCAAATGCCTAGTTCACTAATTACACGTGCATCTTGCAGTAACTAATGTTTGGAAGAAAGCAGTGTATCTGGCATACTCTTACTCATGATAAAAATGTATGTTTTGATAAGTAATAAAAGAAGCATATAGATTTCTAGAAATACAAGTTTATATCACCACACACACATGTACACACACACATACACAAGGCCCTAAGCCTATACAGATATAGTGAGGCTGCTATAGCTGTAATTATCTAGGTAATTAATAAAATTCATTTACCTACAAATGTGAGCATTAAGCATGTGCAGGCATTAGGTTAGACTCTGAGAACACAGTCACACAATCCCTGGCTTCAGAAAGTTTACAAGTGAGAGAGAAGGCCTAAGAAGCTACTAGAGGGGCTGTGAGAGATGACTGCTGGGAGAAACCCCCTGTGGCACAAAGAAAGGAGGTGTCCCCAGGTAAAGATCGGCAGCAAGTTTTCAAACTCAGATCTGAGACTCTGGATCTCGAATAGCCCAGTCCCCAGCGTTGGCCTCCTGCCCATGGCAAGCTCCAGCTTGGTCTCCCACCTTGAGCTAATATCACACTACAGTACACACAGCCACACCTCCTGCTTCCCTCTTAACTCCAAGTTCTCAAGGGCACCCTTATAAACTAGATTCCACCCCCAGCCACCCGCCCACACACACCACTTCCCACATCAAACAGATCATTTCGTCCTGTGGGTTCCATTTCTCAGAAATCTCTCTGAACCTTCACGTCCTCTGCACCCCGCTGTCTCTGCTACAGTGCAGGTGCTGGCCATTTCTTAATTTGTTTTATCACAACGGTCTCCTATCAGGTCTCTCCATCTCCTATGTTTGACCTGCTCTGCTGAAACTTTCCCCTGGCAAAGAGCTATCTTTCCAAAACATGTTATTCTCTTTCCCAGTACCCTCTGAAGGAGCCCTGTGTTTTATACACAGTGGTTCTCAAACTTGGATGTGTTCCAGAATCACACAGGGAGCTTTCTTAAAACACAGATTCCCCATTGACCCAAATTTCCAGAAGTGGTGCCTGGGTAGCCTATACTTTTGACAAGCTCTCTAGATGGTTCTTTGCTGTCACCTTGGTCCTAGTTGGGGAACCAGGGTTTTGGGACTGCAGGGTCAAGTCCAAACTTAGCACACAAAGTCATCTACATGGATCTTACCCTGTATACAGGCTATACCACAGCCACTGTTGTATCCTGCTTCTGAAACTCCCACAGTTAAGTTTTTCTGTCACTGCACGTGACATTTTCTCCAGAATTGCCTATCACCTGCTTTACCCTGGAAAGCATGCCCTAAGCCTTCTTTTCTGAAGTCTTGCTTGATACCTCAACTGTGTGAGTTATGTGTCTTCCTCTGCTTCTAAAGACCTGTGCAAATCCCTTCTCATGGTATACTTTAACTTTTATCTGTTTCCCTTATTGCACTTTGACTTCCTCCAGGGGTGAGGCTGCAAATTACTCATCTCTTTAATCTTAGTGTCCAACCTTGTTCCTGGTTCATAATTGGCACATAAGTAAATGAATGAATGGATAAATGAATAAGCAGAGTTCTAGTTACATTATGATAAAAATTAGCTATGTATGAGGCCATTACTCTTTATGAACTGAATAATTATATACTTTCCAATGGAATACTATTAAGTGAAGCTAGCACAAGCTCATCGGCATTAAAGATGAAATGGAAACCAAAATAAACAAATGCTACTGCAAAAACATAATGATTGCTTTCCAGTGCAGGATCGAGGGAATAATTAAGCACTTAAATCAATGTAATGTTTGGTAGATGTCCTACATTTTAATTTTTCATTTGCCTTTGTGTTCATTTATTGACTGACACTATAAATATATATATATATATATATATATATATATATATATATATATATGCCACGCATCTTTTTGTTTTGGCAAACTCAACAATATTTTTCAGTATATTTCTGTTTTTTCTGTTTTCATAGTATCTTCTTCTAGAGGATTGGTAGTATTTTTTTTTTAATGAACATGCTACGAGCCCCTAACCACTAAGCAAGAAATTAACACTTAACTGTATCAGTTTATAAGTCAATGTAAATTTAATGGACTTTGTTTTTGCTCTCCTTACATTCATTACTTCCCTTTGAGTAATGAACACTTTTCTCCCTTGTGACTACCCCTCCTTCATTTGTTTTCCAGATGCTTCCTTTTGGTGGGATTGGTAGGGAGGAGGCAGAGCATGTGACCTAGGCTTGGCCAAGTAGCCACAGTGAAGTGCCCAGGAAGGACACACAATCTAAACCAGCCAATGAGGGTTACTCCCCGTTCCTTTGTTGAGGCCATTAAGAAAGATATAGGTGAACTGTTAGAACAGAAGCGATTTTTGCCACTGTGTGAGTAAAGCTGCCTGAGAATGAAGCCAATACAGTTTCAGGCAAAGCCAAAAGACAAAGAGAGCCAGATTCTGACATTTTTGAGCTTTCCATCCAGCCTCAACCCATTTACCTCTTGGAATTTACACTTATTTGAAATCTACTCATTCTAAAGAAAATATTCCTTTTTATTTTTGAGCTGATTCGAGTTTGGTTTCTCTTATTTACCACCACAAAGTGTCTTGACCCACTGGAAATTATGCCAAGGTTTTACAGCATCATTGAATTTACACAAGAATTGTGCAGATTGTCAATATAGCTTTCATCATCTATGCATTTCCAGAGATATATTTTAGTGGAAGTACTCTACTAGTTTGTTGTGAGATCTTAAATAAGTCAATTCTGTGCTCCAGTTTTCTCATTTGCTAAACTGGGGAGGTATACTAAGCCTCTCCCATAAAGTTATCATTCTCTGAAAAGAACACTGACTCAATGCTAACTGACTAGTAGGCATAGAGGCTGCAATGGCACATGGTGTGCGTCAGGGTGGGTTGGGGTCAGGGTAGAAAGCAAGAAGAGAAAGTTTGATAACTTCACTTTGGATAAACCCCAGTTCAAAATCTATTATTTATCATAGTGTAATTATTAGGTTCTTCCATAATTGGTGGACTTGTTCCAGAAATGTGAGGACTGTCACTGGTAGTCAAATTAACCAAAAGATGAAAATAAATATGTCTGAAAAAAAAATGTATTCGCAATTTAGTTTCTTCTCATCAAACTGGAACCGAATGCACTGTTAGATTGGAATGAGAAGCCTGAACATTTTTCAGATATGTGTTTTGAAGAGCATTGTAATGCCTGAGAGGTAAGCAGAAAAAAAGCAATAAATATTTAAAAATCTGAGCTGCTCTAAGACTAGAACTGGTTTTAATAAAACAGCATAATGTGTTAAACTAAATGCAATGTATGCTTTGGGCCACATTGTAATTCTAAAGAACTAAGCATGCACTTCTTTTTAATCTTTTATTTAAAAATAATCAAGGTACCATTTTCTGGAACATCTTTTTCTCCAATGGGCAAGTGTGTATGTTTATATGTGACTTCCAGTTCATCCACACCTAACAAAAGTCACTGTACCCTACAGTGTGTGAACGTTTTCCCTTTCAAAGCTGTATTTTCTAGTTTCAGGTGTTAATACTTAAATTAATGACTTGCTCCTAAGACAAATTGAAATTCCTCTGGCTGGATTATCCTAAAAGCTTTCTATGATTATGTTGTGGCATTTGCATTGGAGTTTCAGTCTGAGTAACCTCAGCAATTTTCCTCCTATCTTACTAGACTTTTTAAAATGACAAAAAGCATTGTAACAAGACAGAAATACAGAGTTATAAGGAAAAGTTAACAATCTCTCTGTTCAATCTCATCCCTTCTAGGGTTTCCATCGTTTTGTGTGCAACCTTCAATATCGTCTCTATGTTTATAACACATATAAATATGTGCAGTTGCCCACCTCTGTCACCCCCATCCTCGGTGATATGTTCCAAGACCCCCAGTGGATTCCTGAAACCATGGATAGTACTGAATCCTGTATACGCTCTGTTTGCTCTATACGTACATGCCTATGATAAAGTTTAATTTATAAATTAGGCACAGAGGTTAATAAAATAAAACAATTATAACAATGTACTATAATAAAAGTTATGTGAATGTGGTCTCTTTCTCTCAAAATATCTTCTTGTCCTGTTAATCACCCTTCTTGTGATGACATAAGATGATAAAATGCTTACGTGATGAGATGATGTAGGTGAATGACACAGGTGTTGTGACATAGCATTAGGCTACTGTTAACCTTTCATGCTACGTCAGGAGTTTCATCAGCTTGCAGACTGGGACTGACCCTGGGTAACTGAAACCGTGGAAAGCAAAACCATGGAAAAGGGGGACTACTGTACATATATAGTGATGAGGGAAGAACTCCCTAAAGGGAAACCATATTAGATTTCTAAGAAAACATGACTGTAGATAAACTTTGTTCAAACCAAAAACCTGATTTATGGCTCTCCATGCATGCTTTATATATCTGCTTTATGAATGCCTAACAGAAAATGATCTCTTTTGTTTTGTATTTTAGAAAGAGAGAGAGAGAGAGAAAGAGAGAGAGAGAGAGAAAGAGAGAGAGATTAAGAGAGTCCCAAGCAGGCTCCATGCTCAGCTCGACGCAGGGCTCAGTCCCATGACTCTGGGATCATGACCTGAGCTGAAATCAGGAGTCAGATGCTCGACCAACTGAGCCACCCTGGCACCCCAACAGAAAACCATCTTGTCCTTGAAATATGGATCGAAGCACCCACTACCTCCATTCCTTCCCACAGCAAAACTCATGATCCCTGCCTATATGCAAATCTATAATCTGTTGAGCATTTACAAAATGTCAAAAACATATAACCCTGTTAAAAACTGTTCAATCTTCAGAGCACTTTCTTCCCTGAGGAGAGTGTTTCCAGGGAAGCCCTCCTAACCTGGGCTTGAATTAAACTCTCTCTCTCTCTGAGATTCTAAAAGGTTTGTTTGTTTTGTGTTGACAATAGGGCCTTCTTTCCTTTCCTCTTCTCTCATTTCTCCCTTTTGTGTATTTTTCCACATATTAGACCACACTACAAATCAAAGGTCACAAAATGGTGGCCTGCAGTCTAGATACAGCAAAGAAAATGTTTTGTTTGCACAACATTGGAGAAAGATTAATATGAAAAACTGGAAGATATGGATCTCCATGCCTGCATGGCAATAATATTACTGATGCTGCATGGACTTTCCAATTTAACGTGGTCGTCCCCATTCCCTATTATTTATACTTTCACTAGTCCACCTTCTTTTCATTACCGGCTAATCACCTATAAGTGATTTACCTGGTCACAGAGGCACTTGAAGAATGCATTTCTAAATCTTCAAATTTTAAAATAATTCTTCATGATCATAATCTTCTCTTCCTCCTAGATCAGTACTTTAATTTTTTAAGGATTCACCAACATGGGATTCCAAAACTAATATATGCAAATGTATAGAAATAAATGAATTGACATTGATGGTTAACTTTGTAGGAAGTTGTAGCAATTCACCTTCTTGGGAACAGCGTTTAGCTCACGAACATTTTCCTATATTCTTATCAGCACTGGATATTTTTTCTCCTTTTAAATGTTGTTAATGATGGGTTAAAAATGGTATCATTATTTAATTTGTATTTCCTTTACTAGCAGCAATGAAAAGCCTCTTTCCCTATGTTAATTGTCCATTTTAATTGTCCTACTGCTCTGTAGGGAGTTTGTGTTAACGGCCTTTGCCAATGTTTCTGTTGGATTATTTGCATTTTATCATTTTTAATTATTAGAGTATTAACATTTGTCATATGGATATAAATATTTTCTTTTAGCCTATAATTTCTAGAAAAACCTTCAGCCAATGGAAATTTAATTATGTAACCAATTCTTTCCATTAATGGCTATGGGTTTCTACTTAAGAAAGTCTCCCCCCCGACTTTGAGATTATATAAATATTTTCCTAAATTTTCTTCTAGTATATTTATAGTTTTATTTTTATTATTCAATTCATTCATTTAAGTGATGTTTGTTGTGCACCTTATTATGAGCCGGGTTCTTTTCAAATTCTAGTAGGCATTTGGGAGAGATGGATAATAAGCAAATGAATCAATAAATAAATGAGGCATTTCACTACATTATTAAAATATGGTGACATGGTGGAGTGAACCAGACTCCTTCAGAATAGGTGATCAGGAAAGGCTGTCCTGAGCAAGTGAGATTTAAACTGATTGCGGAATAACTAATGATTAGGGGGTAAGTCCAGGGAAAAGACAGAGGTAGAAATGGCCTTGGTGTGTGCGAAGAAGAGCAAGAAAGCTGATGTGGCTAACCCATCAGGGACAAACGAAGTTGAAAAGCGAGGCAGGCACTACACCACAGAAGCCTTAGCTGGTCACAATGAAGAATATGGATTTTACTCTATATTGAAGATTTGTAGTCCATCTGGAATATGTCTTTATATGTAATGTGTGTGTGGGGTGGGAGGGTGGGTGGGGAGTGTAGCTTGTATTTTCTTTCCAATTGAGTTACATTTTATTTATTTAATTATTTCTTTTAAAATGTTTATTATTTATTTTGAGAGAGAGAGAAAGTGAGGGGAGGGGCAGAGAGAGATGGAGAGAGAGAATCTCAACCAGGTTCTGCACTGACAGTGCAGACTCAGGATGAAGGGCTCACACTCACAATGAGATCATGACCTGAGCCGAAACAGAAAGTGAGACACTTAACCCACTGACCCACCCAAGTGCCCCATTATATTTTAAATACATTATTCATTTTTGCAGCAGTGAGGGAGACTAGGGTGATATCCCACAGAATCTCACCTTATTTCAAACACTGTACAGATATTATTACTATATGAAATATACTTTCTTTTTTTTTTCTAAGTTTATTTATTTTGAGAGAGAGAGAGAGAGAGAGAGAGAGAGAGCGAGCAGGGGAGGGGCAGAGAGAGAAGGAGAAAGACAGAATCCTAAGCAGACTCCATGCTGTCAGTGGGTCTTGATCCCATGAACCATGAGATTATGACCTGAGCTGAAACCAAGAGCTGGACGCTTAACTGACTGAGCCACCCAGGTGCCCCTGAAATATATTTTCAATTGGAATAAAACATATAATGAGTACAACATTTTTATCCCAAGGATGTGTCCATTGCATAAAATCTTTCTAGAACTTCTTTTTAACGTTTATTTATTTTTGAGACAGAGAGAGACAGAGCATGAATGGGGGAGGAGCAGGGAGAGAGGGAGACACAGAATTGGAAGCAGGCTCCAGGCTCTGAGCCATCAGCCCAGAGCCCGACGCGGGGCTCGAACTCACGGACTGTGAGATCGTGACCTGAAGTCGGACGCTTAACCGACTGAGCCACCCAGGCACCCCTAGAACTTCTTTTTAGAAGTGCATAGACAGCAGCAGTTAAGTCCCCTTTGAAAACCAGTTTTATTACTTTATAGTCACACAAAGCCGATGATCAGAAAACATAGCTCTAGTTGATCAGCCATTTATTCCCTGGACTTGGCTCTGAAAAAAAAGACTTTTGGCAAATTCCAAAAATCAAATCTACCCACAAGAAGTCAAGATTTGCCACCAGTGGAGATATTTAAAAGGATGTGCCATGGGATCTGAAGGCAAGTCTGTAGGAGACCTTCTAAAAATATTCTGTATGATAGTAGCATTAAGAGTACACAGGCCCCAAGATAACGTCTGTGATGAGGAGGATACAAAAGACTGTATGTTTAGGTGGAAGTAAAAGAGTCATTACTTTATAATTAAACTATAGTCCTCCTGATCTATCCATAATATCATCCCATAATTTATAATATGCTTCCTTAAAATTCAAACTTTACAACAATCCTATAGGTTAGTTATTTCTGCAAATGCATAGATAAAAACAGATTAAAGAATTAACACTCAAGTCTCTTAATTCCAAGTTCAGGGCTCTCTCTACATACTAAGCTGTCTAAGATCACACAACTGGAGTAGGGAGAAGCCAAGATTTACAAACACTCCCTCTGACCACTCAGCTGCATGGATATCTTGGCCATTTATCTCGTTGCCTTTAATCAATACTCTGGCTTTGAGTGGATTTGATTGGTCTGCCAGTTTGCAAATAGTCATCCTCGCAGCAAGTACTTATGTTCATTCAAAACCATAACAACATTTCCCATATTAAAATAATGGAGATTGAGTCACATGTGAATTTTGTGAATTTTTTGGACATTTTAAGATCCAGAGAGAGTGAGAGTGGGGGAGGGGCAGAGCAAGAGGGAGAAGGAGAGTATCCCAAGTAGGCTCCTTCCTATCAGTGGGAAGCCCGATGCAGGGCTAGAACTCACAAATCCGTGAGGTCATGCCCTGAGCCAAAGTCAAGAGCCAGGTGCTCAACAGACTGACAACTCAGGTGCCCCCAGAGACATTTGTTAAGTTGGCCTTAAATTACAAATAACTTAGGAAATCACACAGCATATCAGTCAAAATTAAACAGCGTTGTGTCGTTTGAACTAGAGAGCGGTGAAAAGAGCCAGGCTTTGGTCTGGGTCCTGGTCCCTAGTTTCTCTAAGATACTGGGAAAATCACTTACATTGTCTGGTTTCTATGTAACTTAGCAGGTAATGAAACCTGATTACTACTAATTTAAGCAAATGGGGGTTTCTTGAAAGGATTATTACAAGACTCACAAGTGCTTGAAATGTTGGGGACCAGGCTTAGAAAGTGACAAGCACCTGGTTGATCTGAACTAAAAAGAATTCAGGGTGTTATTAAAGAATGGATATAAGGCGGTCACACAAACCCCACCGATCCACCTTTCCATGTCTAAGCACGATCATCTCTGTGAGGTCTTTTTGCTCTGACATCCTCTGCTTCTCTGTATTGGGAGCAGGAAGGGTATATATGCAAACAGGGTTGTCAGAAATGTTCTGGCTGGATGTACTTCTGAACGCTGTGTGCAGCTGAGGAAGGCTTAACCACACAGCAAGAGCACAGAGGTTGACCAATTTTGGCATGTAGCAAGTAGGAAGTAGGAGGGGTCTTAAACAAGCAAATGTTTGCAGAGACAAATTATGAGGAACAAGCACAAATGATACTTCCAACAAGTGTTGGAAGCTTCCAAATGCTTCTAGCAGTCACAGCCTTTACAGACAAAGGTCAGACTTGACTACATGAAAGAGACTATCTGTAGGTTTCCTCATACCTATGAAATACAGTACACAGCACTGACATGAGCTGTATATTTGAATCCAATATACAAGTAAACTGTTAAATAGCTTCTCAAATCAAAAGTTGAAAACTGGTAGCCCATAGGTCAGATACAGCCTGCAGAGAATTAGTTACCAACAGACAACAATACAGATTTCCAACTTTTCTGGAACAATTAGAGGCCCTGGCAATCCTGGGTCTTCATTTCTGCATAGCAATAGTTTTCTACTGCCTTTGGTGGGGATGTGGACTCTCCCTATTGTCAAACCTCCTCATGGTCCTTTTCAGTCATA
This sequence comes from Prionailurus bengalensis, assembly GCF_016509475.1. Taxonomy (NCBI): domain Eukaryota; kingdom Metazoa; phylum Chordata; class Mammalia; order Carnivora; family Felidae; genus Prionailurus; species Prionailurus bengalensis. Next base: position 124,159,573 of record NC_057345.1, on the reverse strand, counting down.
AGGTCACCTGTTGTGCCCTGGAAACATTCCAGTTTCTGACCCTTAATGTAACTACTTTTGTGACAGCCCACACAAGGCCAGTGTGGGAGGCCATCCTGAGGATCCACCAGTGTGGGTCTCATTGAGTGATCTGTTCAAGTGCCTAACCCCTGTTCTTAGGACCCTTCTGGTAAGATCCTTTCACTCCTGACTTGCTACCAGTAATTCTGGAAACAACTGTTTACCCCAACCAACCCGCATGTCCCTTTTCTGTCACAGTTTATCTTCAAGCATCTATTCTTCCAAATGACCTTAAATATCTGATGGTGGAAAAGGCAGCAAAGAATCTGTTTTGTGTCTTCTAAAATGTAGGGGGAAAAAACCCAACTATGATCTGAACAGAGAACCACTTCTGTTTGATTTCTTGGAAGACAATTGCTGAAGTAAGCTGCCCAGGAGGATTATTTATCTACTTTCTATGAGTAGCTGTGGGTGTGCTGGGCATTAGTTGGTGATGATGATTCCCCTTGTCTCCTCTGCACATGTCTGATCCCAAATGGATGTTACTGCTCACATAATTCTATCTCTGATTTACAGCACACAATGTATTATAAGACCACCCACTCATTTCACTCTTTGTGGGGTCCATTCCCTACAAAGCAGCCACATTTACTTGCTTCAATCTCTTTGATGTCTTCCAGGTTGCTTTTAGGCTAACGATTCGTGGAGAAATCTAAAAATACTTACAGTTTGATTCTTCCTTATTTCTCAGGCTTCACCTCCCATCTTCCCTGGCTCACTTCACTTTGACCATTTGGGTCTTCATTGAATTTGTGGAACAGTCCAAGCTCTTTTCCACCTCAGGTCCTTGACTTTTGCTGTTCTGTTATGGTAAGCTCTCCTCACCCTTTCCACTATCTCCTACCTAACCTTTGAAATGTCACTTTGTCAGAAAAGGTATATTCCACTTTCCTCCTATTCTTCCACCCTTCATCCCCATTTCTCACAGGACCCTGTTTTCTGCTATTGCTTTTAACAAAGTGTATGTTTTCCCACTACACTGTGAACTATGACTAGAGATCTTATCTATTTTTGTGCCCAATGACTATTCAGGGGCAGCACAGTCCCTGCCACAATTGAGTAGGTGAGCAATACCTATCTGTTAAATGAATGAAAAACCCACGTTACATTCCTCAGGCTGGTCTAACACCATACTGTTATCGCCTGGGGTGATTAAGACACCTTTCTTAGGGAGAATATTTTTTATTTCCGACATATAAGCACATTGATGATTTATTAGAAGATAAGCCTGGTGGAAAGCTTTTAAACTTCCAGGTTCCCCCCAGATGGGGTCCCAGACCATCACACCTGGCCCTTCTTCAGACTAAGCAGAAAACTCTGGGGGTGTGGCCCTGCAATGTTTTAACAAATCTTCCAGGTAATTCTGATGCACATTTAAGTTTGAAAACCATTGTTCTGCGCTCTCCAGTTTTTATCCTTTTTTTCCTAATTAATTTTTTGGTCCTTAATCCTTGGTATAATCCTGCTAGTAAAATAGTACAATCTTAAACTACTACGAGGGAATCTTTGTCATCAACCAAAAGCCTTGAATAACGGACTATTTGTCCTCGAGGGTACAGGCCTGCCCCTGGGGGTGGGGAGCCTACAAATCTAGACAATGTTGTAACAATGCACAGGTGTAAATGACTAAAAACTCGGCACAAAGGCAGAAGAGTCATGGTGCAAGCCTTTGTTCACCTATCCCTCCCGACTGCTCACCCTCGGTCTGATAATCGCTTTTCTACCCAGAAAAGCAGACTCTCCAAGTTACAAGAATGTTGTGTGCCGCTGAGAACGTTTTCTGTTAGGCCGGTTTTCCCCGGGGCACTGGAGAAGATACTCGCGGCTGCCGGATGCAGTTCCATTCCTCTCTCAACCTACCACACAAGTAATTGAAACTAAAAAGCCCTTCCAGCTTCAGAAGGAGATCTGGAAGCTGAGGCCGACTTCCCCGCCCCTACCCTCGGGAAAACCCGAAGTGGACTTCATTAACAGCCGGACGCGAGCGGAGGCCGGCGGCAGCACGTCATTTGCGCATGCTCTCTCGCCCCTCCCGCTCGGAGCCGGAAGCGGGAGCGCTGGCGGCCTGGGCCTGGCCTGGCCGGGGCGGCGGCACCGGCGGCCATCTTGGCTTCCCGGGGCAAGGCGGCGTGGGGGGAAGAAGTTGTAGGGTGGGGGCAGGAGGGAGGAGGAGGGGAGAGAGAGAGGGGGAGGAGGCCGCGGCGGGGCAGGGCGGGGACTGCCTGCCCGCCTGGGTTGCGGAAGTGGTAGCCGCTGACCGAGCCTGCTGCTTTCTCGCTACTGCTTCGGCTTCCCGGTTCCCCCCCGGACGGAGAGGGCGGCCCGGCTGTGGATGGTCAGATAGCTCCGATCTCCCGCCGCCAATCCCTGGCCCCAATCAGCACGGAGCAGACGGCGGCAGCGGCAGCAGCAGGCGAGGAGGAAGATGGCGGGACGGCTGCCGGCCTGTGTGGTGGACTGTGGCACGGGGTAAGGGGGCTGACGGGCGGGGGGTGGGGAAACTGAGGCGGAGGGGGGGCAAATGGCGGGGGACCGTGGGGGTCGGGAGATGTGTGTTGCGGCAAGGTGCTGCCGCCGGCCGTGTCAGCCCTAGCCCCGCCGTGTTGCGAGGGGTGGGGCCCGGAGCCAGGGCCTCCCTTGTCGCCTCGCTTCACCCTCTGGGACCCGGGCGGGCGTGCGGGGCCGAGAACCCCCCTGGGAGCGGCTTGCTCCGCGGGACCCCTCCCGGCCCTTCCCCCATCGCGGTGGGCAGCGTTGCCCAAGGAGACTTGGGGTCGGTCGTCCCTCCGGGGCCCGCGGTGCGGTCGGGGTGGTCGCCACCCGGCGCACCCGGCTCTCCTTTTCCTCCGCGTCTCTTCCTGCCTGTGGGTTTGGGACCGAGTGGCTCGAGCGCGGGGACAGCTTGGCAGAGGAGCCAGAAGAGAGAAGCACTCCTTGTAGGTTTTGCAAGATTGCTGTGACAACACTGCCCAGGGTGTGGGTGGGAAAAGGGAAGAATCGGACTCTGAAAATGGGAACCTAGGTCGGGGCTTTCATTTGACCACCCACCTCCTCTTCCTTTCCGACTCGCGGTCTTTTCCATCTCCCACTGCGCTTTTACCGGTGAACCAAGTCACATTTTAATTTGAGAGAGAAAGATGTCATGTGTTACTTCTCCTGCCTCAAAAAAGTCCCCCAGTGAGCAAGCGCGCTGCAACTTCCTTAGTTTTGTCAAAGCCGCTTCCTGCTTTCTGTCTTTTATATCCTTATAAGGTAGTTTTTCGTTTCCAACCTGAACACATCTTATTAGAACTTTCAAGATTAAGCATATTTAAAATCGATTGAGTTACTGGTGCTAGTTATCAATTTATGTGAACTCAAAAAGTTATATATTCGTGTTTCGCGAGGGAGGAGGAGGGGAAGCACCCAGGAAAATAATGGAAGTTTTGTGCATTCATTCTGTGAAGGTATCTCAAGTCGGGACGGAAGGTGGTATTGAGTTATAAAGGGATGTGCTTGCTTTTCAAAGAGTCACCAGATCTGTAAGGTAGTTTAATATGTAGAATGGCGTTAAAGTAAATAAATAGGCATCTTAAGAGTTTTTGGTGCACTTGTATTTTCATAGAAAATATTGTCTATATTTTAACGTGGAATGACTGCTTTAAGTTAACAGTGCAGGGAGTGTGTGTGTCCACTGCTGATACATTGTTACATTTCTAATTCCCCAAATAATCCAGTGGGAGGAGGCGGGCTATGAGAGGTAGGGTGTCAGCCTCCCTCCTTTAATTAATCAGTAAACTTTTGTTGCTTGAAGGATTGTGTATGTTCCTCACTCCATTTGCTCTCCGTAAAACAGCTCTAATCTTCATGCTCATAACTTTGTTAGTCTGACAGTTCTAAAATCCCAGCCGTGCATGTGGAAGCAACCGATTCATTAATATTTTCCTTTGGGAAACACCACCCTCTTTAGCCTTGGAACTTCTAAATGTATTTTTCTGACGGACAGCTTATTAAAGTTATTATTTTTTATCCAGTCTAATTTTCTCAACTCAGTATTTTATTTTTTTTTCTCAGTCTAATTGGCCACTAGTTTTGTGCTTAGGGTCAGTTCTAAAATTAGATTTGGCCTGAGTGAGAAGGAATTTTCAAGTGTGTTTTGTTAAAGTGAAAAATACTGCTACATAATTAATATTTTATGCTTTAGAAATTATGGGCCTGTTAACAAAATTAGTGTAGATAATTGTAACCCTAATAACTAACATGGTTAACATCTTAAGTAGGATGTTACTTTTTCTCACCCTGTTTTTCCCCTTTTGAAATACAGTTCTGGGTATTTTTGAGTTAGTGTATTAGTTATTTCATTGAGGTTGACTGTCCTTAAATGACCTCCTTCTGATAGGGCAACCCTGAATTTAAAACACATACTGAGTGACCAGGAGGTGGTGCAGGAGGGGTTCGATCTATCATAGGGATTATTTTTATTTTAAAATTTCAGTTATTATTACATTATTACACTTTATTATGTTAGTTTTACCTCACAAGGTGAGGTAGTTAACTGGACACTCATGATTTGAATGGAACTAAGATTCCCCATTCCCTCTCACCTTTCTTACCATCTGTCAGAACTCCATTTATTTTGTCTTCAAAAGGTTTTTTGGTCTTCTGTGTTGCCTATTAATGCAACTCCAGAAGAGTCACACCTTCAGGTTTATTAGCACAGAGAGGATAGCTCATTGAGATGGGGCCTGCGATAAGCATATCTTAGTAAGGCCTTAATAGGGAGTTTTATGTTTCAGAATACCGTGGTCCCCAGATGCAGATTGTGCACCTATAATTTGTGTATTCCTTTGTGCTTTAGAGAATACATTCATCTGTTTGGTCTATAATTACAATTACCTACTTAACGTAAGTGAAAAGTTATAACCTGAATCTGGTTGCTCATTCCATTTCATTATGTAAGTTAGGAAAAAGATGACTGAAAAAGTGACCATCTATGAAGCTTGATGTTCTCAGATAAGAAAAGCTATGAGTTAGGAAACATGAACCTTAATACCCCAGACTTAAAATTAGAGATCCTCTAGCAAAGATCCTTTATGTCAACATAAGATAAAGAATCACTTAGCTCAGATCATAAAAGAAAATAACTCCTTTTGAAAAGAATTTAGAAATAATACTTTCATATTAATATCTATGCCTTTTTTTTTTTTCTGCACTGGGAAAGTACTGTAGAATAAAATTTGGGTAGAGATTCTCATCGATAGAGCTGGTTGTTTAATATTACAATTACAAAACTCAAACCTGCTATGTGTGATGAGGGAAACATTTTTTTTTTTTTAATGCTTACTTTTGATAGAGCCTGAACAGGGAGGTGCACAGAGAAAGGGGGACAGAGGATCTGACGCAGGCTCAGCACAGATAGCAGAGAGCATATGTGGGACTCAAACTCAGGACCTGTGAGTTCATGACCTGAGCTGAAGCCAAACTCTCAACTGGCTGAGCCACCTAGGTGCCCCAAGGGAAACATTTTTTTAAAAAGCATTTTTATAACATTGTAACACTTGCAAAGTTAAGAGGATCCTAAATTGTATTTTGCATGTTTTCATTCATTTCATTTATTCTTTTCTTCAACACTAAAGCCAAGTGAAGGAACTCCTTATAATTTTCTATGCTACAGCTTGTTTATAGAACTTTGCATTGTGAAATTTTCTTTTCCCCCGTTCTTTCATTTTTCCCTGATAAATACTGTGTTGGTAAATTATCTTCATTATGACAGCAGGGATTAATATAGCCTTGTTGTAGAGTTATATATTGGTATCTAGATATATTCAGATTTAGAATGAATTCAGGAATTTCCATAATTGACTTAAGCTTCCTAGAAATTTTAATATAAGCATAAATATATTGTTGGAGTCCGTGGATAAGCAGCTTATATAATTCATACTGTGGCTACATTCTTGCAATTAGTACAGATAGGGTGATTTTCTTCGAGAGCCAATGGGGAAGAGCTGAGTGGGTGGGGAAAAACATAAGTGGGGAGTTCAAGTTTCATATGTGAATTCTGTACATAGTATTTAATAATTTTTTCTCCAGCCATCTCCAAGGGCAGAAGCATTCACAGTATCTTGTTACCAAAAAACATTGAAATTCTTATTCCTTCATGGGTCATGTTTTGCGTGCTCTTTGAAGTATAACAGGCACCTGTTGAGAAGTTGGATTCTTACTTAGACTTCCTGCAATCTTTCTCCTCTCCCTTCCCACCAATCTCTTTTCCTGCATGCAAATTTTGTGTGGTGAAGTATGGGCTTTGGGTTGTATATTCATTGTATGTGATGAACCTTCCAGCCTAATTGTAAAACACTGTTCAGAAATTTATTTTTAAGCACAGAATGGAAAACTCCACTAGTGGAGGATCTTCTGGCCAGGATTTTTATTTACTTTATTTAGTTTTGTGACAGCTGTTTTTAACCTCATTTTACAAGGGAGAAAACAGGATTAGACAAATTTAAATTACTTTTTTAATGGCATGTAGTGAGCAGGTGGTAAGAGTTGCTATTTTGACTTAAGCCTTTCTGTACTGAAGCCCTGTGTTCTTTCTGTTACACTGTGGGGACTCCTGAGCCCCTTATCAGAACTATGCACATTGCTTTATTTTTGTTAGTAAGGTTAATTCTATTCTTCTTTAAAATATGATTATAAATCCTAGACTTACACATTTGATTTAATGAATTAGAGAAACCATTCTTGTGCAGATTTTTCTGATTTGATATATATATATATATATTTATATATATATATTAGATACATGAATTCCTAGCTTATTTTCTTGTCACTTTGCTTAAATTTAACTTCTGGAAAAAAATTTACTGTCTAGATTTTATCAAAAAATACTAACAGCTAATATTTATGAAGAATTACATATCAGGCCTAGTGCTAAATGCTTTACCTCATTTACTTTTCACGTCACTCTGAGAATTATCTCTATTTTATAGACAGAAAAATTTAGGGTTTAGTGAAATTAAACTACTTAAGCAAGTTATTATAGCAAATAAGTGTGGGAGAGTCCCTATACCATATGATATGCTTCTTACATTGAGGATGAATCTTTGGCAGTTTTCAATTGTTTTTGTATATTTTTGACAATTCATTTTTGATGTTATAAAGGCAGAAAGTTACGTTAGTAACTTAAGGATCACTCTTACAGGTAGAAAAAGTGGTATTGCCAAATCAAAGCTAACTATATACTTGACAGAAGGTTGGACACTCTTGGAATTATAATGAAAATGTATAATACAATCTGCTCTCAAGAATCTTAATGAGATAAGAGCTAAAAATTATTTTAAAAAATTAGGATGGTAAAAGACCACTTAATCAAATGTTACAGTCTTTACTTTTCTGACAGTAATAGCTGTTCATTAGGTTGTAAGGAAAGAGATTATTGTGGTCAAGAAGAATCCAAGCAGTATTACTGAAGGTAGGATGCACACTCTCCTTTGAAGGGTTTGGATATACACAGGGGAAGGAAAAGCATATGCAGCAGAAAGGAGAGAGTAGCTGCTTCTTGTGTTTAGCCCTGTTAGCCTATGTTGTGCCTCTCCTTTCCCTTACAAATTGAGGACCGTGTAATAACATAATGCAAATCTATTTTCATAAGGTGAAAAAGAACTAACATTTATGGAGCACTTACTTTACCTCGTGTTCATTTTATGTCAGGAAAGCTTTGATTGAAAATATTTATTTGGTAGGGAATCAAAATCCTTTAGGAGGAGAGTTAAATGTTGTAAATAGGGCTTTTAGAATATTTGCAGAATGGAATGTGGTTGGATCAGATGTAGAGGAGGTATTTGGGATGAAGTTATGGGACTTGACACATAGAATATGAACTCACATCTTTGTTCAATGAATGAGCTAATGAAAGGCTGAACAAGAATTAGGGGTATGGTTTAAAAAAAAAAAAACGACTTGGGAGACACCCCATACCCAGTGACTCAGAATCTCAAGGGTTGGGCCCAGGAATATTCATTTAATTGGTCTGTCTGGATGATTTTTAAGCAACCCTCCCAGCACCAGCTTTGCACAAGTTCTGAAATAGGGTATTGGCAGTAGGAACAGGGTCACTTCTTTTTTGTTTGTACAATAATTGAAGCAATTATTCTTTGTATTGTTTATGGTTAGCAAGGACTTTGTAGTCATAGCTGCTTTTGAGTTCAGAGTTTTTCTAGCTGTATGACTTTGTGTACTTCAAACTCTTCACGTCATATTTTCCCCATGTGTAATTTGGAGATCATAGTATCTACCATATGGGTGGGTTTTTTTGTGTTGCTTTTTGAGATAATGCAAGAAAATGACTAGGCGCAGTGCTTGATGTATAGTAATAACTTGATACGTTGTAATTATTACAATTATCAGCTACTGTTTTTATTGAAGTTTTTAAGGAAAGGAACACAGTGCCTTATGCTTATTTTTTTTCTTCTCCTGCAGTGCTTGGCTTAACACACTTTGCACAGTCAGAATGTTTTTGCTGATTTGAGGGATGGAGGTATAGCTAGGGCTTGGCATTTGCATGTGGTGGATTGTGAATAGTCATCAGTGACGATTTAAAGATTTTGAGTTTGAGTGAGACAGTAAGGGAGTTGGTTTTTAGCAGCTGAGTAAGTTCATTATTTGAATTTGTTATTGAATTTGGATGATGATCATAATTGGAAATATTTGAGAAGTTAAAAATATAGGGACTTTAGCAATGAAGGTGGAGATGTGGCAATAATCATTACAATCTGTAAATTGAAGCTAATGAAATGATAAAGAGAAACAAAGATTGAATATTAATGTTCCTTCTTTTAGAAATCTTGGATATGTAATCTGGCTTCTTGAGCTTCACAGTAAGAATGAGTGAGCAGTTGTGGCTTAAAGTGAAGTCAGCCGTGCTGACAACCAGTCAGTCATCTGTTTCCTCTCACTTTTTAAGAGGAGGAATCCTTAGGAGGAGATTTTAGGTCACCATACAGCTCAATTTCCCTCCACAGTGGTCTTCCTTGTCCAGTGTGCTCCCTCTCTAAAGAGTGAAAACAGGTAAATGATTGGAATAGGGGCAGAAGTGTGGAATGGTTAAAAGGTAGCTTCAAGTAATGCTTTCTGAAACAAAATTCCCCTATAAGAAAAGCATTTGAATGCTCCTCTGTAATTCTATTGGAACTTGTAGGCTCTTTAATGACATTACTGATCTGTAATAGCCAGTAGCTTAGAGAGGTAGGAGCAAGACAGTTAAGTAATAATAACGCTCCATTAACATGGTTTATAGTTTCTTATAAATTCATATATTATTAAGTGACAGTGCAAGATAAGGCGATGTTATTGGATTAATGTTTTAAATTTGATTCTTCAAAATAGGATAGTGACAAATATTACTTTGTTTACTAGTGGTTTTATATCTTTATGTGAACCTTTATGCCATACAATATATAAATGAGATACCTCCATAATTGATTGTACCGGAACAAAAAGACAAATACCTTAATTTTTCTAAAGAACCATTTTGTGTAATTTTACTAATTTTCTTCCAGGATTTTTTAAAAAAGCTTTCCAAACTGTTGACTTTTTTATTTAATTTTTTTAAATGTTTATTTATCTCTGAGAGAGAGGGAGACACAGAATACAAAGCAGCCTCCAGGCTTCCAGCTTTCAGCCCACAGCCCGGGGTGGGGCTTGAACTCAGTAACCACCTGGAGATCAGGACCTGAGCCCAAGTCAGACGCTTAACACTTAACGCACTGAGTCACCCAGGTGCCCCGAAACTGTTGACTTTTAAACTCAAGTCATTCTTACATACTCCTTATAACCAGGAAAGGAACAGCCTTCAATTTGTGTGGTCTGATATATTTTTCTTTCTAACTTCTCTCTACGCCTAACACCTCACAAGAGTGTTTTTTCTTTGTTCTGATGTTGAACATTAATCTTTAAATATTCTCTTAAGTTTTCTTGCCCATTGTGAAAATGCAATTCTCATGGGAAGGGTGTTGAAGACATTTTCAGTTACAGTATTTAGTGTGAATGAAGGGTTACAAGAAAGGGATTGGAAGTCTTAAAATGGGGAATTAGGGTGCAAAATGTCTTACAGTTTAAGGTTGATTTTGGAACTGTATAAAAATGTATACTAAATTTTTAGTATTGGTCTATGATAAACTTCAGTGGTTTGCTTAAAGTCTTAGAACTTAGTAAATTAAATATGCTGCATTTTTCTTCTGCTATAAGCATTTTTAAGTTCAGTTACTTTGAGACCACAAAAATAGCATTTAATGTGTATTTGTGAAACTTACGTGAATTAAGGGAAGTGCCTCATGACTTACATAGAATTATGGAGCTGAAAAAGACTTTAAGAATAATTTAATCCACTCTTATTTAAAAATGAAACAGAGATCCAGAGTTGAAAAATACCTTTCGGGAGTGTTCTATCAATTGATAGCATTGTTTAGTTCTTTAAAGTTTTCTTAGGAGTTCACATTTATGAGTTATATTAGTTAAAGTTTCTTATTACTAGTTGAAGTGATACAAAATATGTTAAAGTGGTTTTGGTTGAGGCATGGTGCAGTGCATGAAATCTTTAGGGTTTTTGTGCTGATACAAATACATACTGGATGGCACAAATGAAAAACTAATTTTGTTTACCATCATAATATTTGAAACCAAGTTCAGAAATTACTATTTTGAAGTGATGCTTTTTTTAAGGAAATATGCTTTTTTATTGTTTAAGTCATTTAAATCTTAAAAATATTTTTATTTTTGGATTTCAGTTATTTAAAGACATAATGTGGGATTTGTACAAGTCAGCCTTTCAGAGCCCTTTAAGAGTTATGTTTTTGAGATAATTATTTATAACCTTTTCAGAAATCCTATGAGGTATAGGTACTATGATATAATTACTATTTTAAGATGAGGAAACTGAGGTATAGAGAACTGAAGTAACCTGCTCTAATAAAAGAGTGGCTACAGTTACATAGATCTAGACTCTGAGCCCTCAGGCAATCTGACTCCAGAGCTCGTTGTCCTCAGTTGGGATATATTCAGTAAGAGCGGTTAAATTGTTAGCAAGTTTTTGAAGAGTATTCAAATTTAAATATACATTAAAAAAATATTTTTTTAGAACTGCCAGTTTTTAGTACAAATATGAGATATATAGGGTAGTCTTAGTGACCAATTCATTGATTTGATTAACCTGAAACATAAGCAAGTTAATTGACATTGAATTATTTATTAACTTTGAATATTGCAAAGACAGGAATTATATCAAACATGGTAAAACTGACAATTGCTTGTTCATTCAGGACAACTCAATTAAGCAAATGACGTTTAATTACATATAACTTCAGAATGAGGGTATATTTCTGAAGCCGCAGTTTGAAAATGAATAATTAGTGCATTACAAAAGTCATCTCATTAATGACTGCATAAAACACAAAAATGAAATAGTTGAACTTAAGGATAAGAACTTAAGAGTATGGAATTGTAAATAAGAATTTTTTTTATTAGACTCACAGGACTTAATGTTTGCTATTTGAATTGGAATATAGTGAATATATAGATTAAGAGAAACATGGGTTACCAGAAAGCAGTTTTTTTTTCCTAAAATGTAATTTATTTATTTTAAAATGTTTATTTTTCAGAGAGAGAGAGTGTGCGTGCGTGTGCAGGGGAGGGATAGAGAGAGGGTGACAGAGGCTTTGAAGTGGACTCTGTGCCGACAGCAGAGAGCCCAAAGCAGGGCTCCCAACTCACGAACCCGTGAGATCACGACCTGATCGGAAGTCAGACACCTAACTGAGCCACCCAGGTGCCCTGTCTAAAATAGAATTTAAAGAGATTGTTATCTCAGGTATAGGATGAATTTTGGTGCATTTTATCTGGAAAGTACACAGTTTTGGGAGAAACTTGTGTTTCCTGTTTGAAAATATTTATTTAAAAATTTTGTTTCATACTAATCAAAAAAGGTAGAGGTAACAGTGAAGGAAAGAGACCTTTTTGAGCTTTTTTCCCCCTTGGTTAATTTGTTTTTTGTATAATACACTAGTTGAGAATTTTATTGCTTCTAAAATGCATTTCAGAGGGGCCTGCCTTGTTTCAAGTTGCCTTCCTGTCAGGAAAATTATTTAGAAAGCAAAACAAGGGGTGCCTGGGTGGTTCAGTTGGTTAGGCATCGGACTCTTGATTTTGGCTCAGACTCTCAGGGTTCATGGGATTGAGCCCTGCATTGGGCTCCATGCTGGCAGCACAGAACCTGCTTGGGATTCTCTCTCTCCTTCTCTCTCTGCCCTTCCCCTGCGCTCTCTCTCTCTCTCTCTCTCTCTCTCGTGCGTGCACATGCTCACTCTATCAAAATAAACATTTTTTATAAAAAGCAAAACAAAAGTTTGGTTTAAAAAAACCCAGTGAAATAGGATTCAAATTGATAAGACTCCATGAGAAGTAGAAATGAGAGAAATGTAACTTGTGGAGATCTTGGATGCAAACAACAGAATAACTAGCTTATATAAGGCGAAAAAGGAATGAGTTATGGAAAGGGTATGGTATACATCACAAAATTGATGTGAAGGCTGGAGAACTGGGCTCAGAAAAGCAGAGGAAGGGAGAGGCCAGGTAGTGAGAGTCTGCTGTCAAAGTCATGCTGCATGAAGTCTGCAAGATGCTGCAACTAGATGGATACTGGCAATATGAATTCTAAAACATCTCTGGGATGTTCAGTGTTCTTACCTAAGCTCAGATTGATTAGACATAGATCATGTGATGTGTAGTAGCTGACAGGAGTGGAATGGGTCCCTCGTCCTGTACAGGGATGTCAGCTTTTCATCTTGCAAAAAGATTTAATCCTTGGTGGGTTTGTCAGAATAGGAGTGGGGATTTGATGCTGGCAGAAGTGACTGCTGTCCAGAGAAAGATGAGGATGGGGAAGTAATGTTGCCCGGTTTTCTTTATGTTGCCTTAAATTCCTATTTCATTTTGATAACTGCTTGATCCTTTACTACCCAGGAGTTTGAATTAACACATTTTTTTTTCCAAAAGTGCAAAAACTCTTGTGAGTTTCACACAGTGTTCAATTTAAATGTATGAAGGAGCAGGTTTTTTTGTTTTTTGCTTTTTTTTTTTTTGAAAGCAATAATTAATGATGGTGTGAATAATATGGGATTTTTCATTAGAACAGAGGTATAACAGTCTAGTTATTCTGGGAGTATGGAATATTTTGGAAAGTAGGACCTGCTTGATAAATGCAGTAATATGACAGGTTATTTCTTTAAGCTTTATAATTAAAAAAAAATTTTTTTTTAACGTTTATTTATTTTTGAGACAGAGAGAGACAGAGCATGAATGGGGGAGGGTCAGAGAGAGGGAGACACAGAATCCGAAACAGGCTCCAGACTCTGAGCTGTCAGCATGGAGCCCGACACGGGGCTCGAACTCACGGACCTGAGCCAAAGTCGGCCGCTTAACCAACTGAGCCACCCAGGCGCCCGTAATTTTTTAAATAGTAAACCAGAATTATAATTGAGAGAATTTGAGCTGTACTCTTTTTTTTTCTTTTTCAGAAGATAGTGGGATTATTATCTTTATAAACAAAAGTAGGAAATAGGAAGTAGCTTTTGCGTCTGTTTTGTTTATGGTTGGGAAAGTTGTTTTTCAGTAGCTCTAGTAAGTATCTGCAAATGTGTACTTTTGCAATACTTTTGTTGTGAGGAATATAAAGATGATTACGAAATGGTGCCTGCCTTTAGGAAGCTTACGTGTATATAATTATAACAATATGATAAATATTCTGGCAGGTATGAATGAAACTTTTTGGAATCATAGGTGAAGGAAAATGTACTTTTTCCAGGGACGATGAAAAAAAGGCTTCCTGGTAGAAATGATAACTAAAGTAGGCCTTTAAGGATGAATAAAGCATTAATAGGCAGAAATAAGACTAGTGTACCAGGTGAGACAACAGTGGAAGAAAACAAAGTGAGGTGAGAAAAGTGTAGGTTGAATTTGGGTATGTTAGGTTTGATATGGTACGAGGCAGTAGTGATGTTTAATATGGTACAGAGAGATGGTACAAGAAAGTACTGAAAGTGTCTAATGTATGATAGGTGCTCAGTAAGTGCTTCTTGAGTTGAATTAAAAAGATCCATGTTGAGCTGGTTATGGAGGTTTGAATGTCCTTGAATTCTGCACTACTTTGATATTTATGTTGTAGATAGTATGAAGCCATAATGTATGAAAGTTTATGAAAGTAGGCACATTTGATGACTTCATTGTGGTGATTTATGACAATAAAAATAACAGCCAACAGTTATATAGTGCATACTGTGTGCCAGGCAGTGTTCTAATTGCTTTACAAATATTAATTCATTTGATACCTAATCCTATGAGGTAGGTAGTTACTCTCTTTTACAGATGAAACTGACAGAGTGTAAATTGCTTGCCAAAGATCTCATAGCTAGCATACTATACTATACTGTTATTTCTTTCTCTGGTTTTACTTTGGAAGTAACCACTCATGTTTAAAAGGAGACAGTACAAAAGACATTGACTTTGGAGGCTGATAGATACTTGATTTCGTATCTAGCTTTTGTATTTCTTTGAAGTGATTTTTTTGGTGAGCTGCAGTTTCCCAATATTTAAACAGATCCATTTTGCATGCTTTTGATAACTGCTAGGGATAATATAAAGAACATAGCAAAATAATTGACATACAGTAACAACTTTGGCTATAGTTAAAATTATTATAAAAAGTAATCAACTACTTATTTCACTGTTGGACTTCCCAGTTCTGTGTTGAATACTGTGGTATATCCAGAAAGCTATAGCATGATTTTATTCTTTAAAAAACTTACAATTTAGTTTCAGAGATGAAACTAATGTATGTGAAATAATTAAAGATGGCATATTAGTATTTAATTGGGGACATTACTAAGGGCTGTCGTATTTGGAGGATGGTTTATAAAGGAGCTGAACTTGCTCATATTCTTGGAAAAGCATAAGTAGGATATGGTAGATGGAAAGGAAAGAAAACCTTGTTAATGTAAGCTAAATTGGAAGCTTCATGATGGTAGGATGTCTTTTTGTTCACTCTCTAAGTTACTGCCTTGTGCGTAGTATTTAATAGTGCTCAGTAATATTTTATTGATGAAGGGAAGTCAGGAGTTTCAAAATATTTGAGGGAGGGATCAATTAGGAGATTGCCCTTCCTGGAATTCACCCTATTTGGAGCTGTGTGACAGAAAGTAGTTAATTTTATTCATTTATATATCCTGCCGTATTTCAGAAGGATTTTAAATGGGAAACAATGGGTTGGAATTGGTTTGCTTGGCAGTAGATTGTATAGTTCATTAAGCAGAAGATTGGTAAAAGTTAAACTTAATGCAGTATTAGACTGACTCTAGTATTTTATTCTATTTTAAACAGCACTATTGAGATATGATTTACAAACCCAGTAAATTAGCCACTGCATGCTATGCTGTGCTATGCTATCTTTTCATTTTGAGAGAGAACAAGAGCACATACCTGAGGGGTGGGGAGAGAAGGAAGAGGGAGAAGAGAGAGAGACAATCCCTGTCAGCACAGAGCCCAGTGTAGGACTAGAACTCATGAACCATGAGATCATGACCTGAGCTGAAAGCAAGAGTTAGACGTTTAACTAACCCAGGCTCCCCACGACTACATTCTTGTTGTAAAAGTTCCTAACACTAGAAGCACAAAGAAAACTATAGCTAAGCTGAGAATTGAGAAATTATAGAAGTTAAGCATTGGAATTCATTTGTAGACCTCCATTTTCACTTACAATTTGATAATTATGCTTAATATATACTTTGTTTTTATGATACGGTAAAGATGTAAGCTGTTCATATTGAGGTAGAATTCTTTCAGCTTTAAATTAGTAGTTGTCAGTACAAAGAAATTTTGGAAATTGTGGGTTGCACTAGATCATGAAGGTTCTTTACATCCTAAAGTGTGGGAGTCTTATATTCATTTTGTTATGTGGTTTAAGATTGTTCAAACATGGAAAGTTAAAATTCTATCTACTTCCTACCTACTAGGCTGTAGGTACATATACTGTATTTAGGGTAATAACGTCAATACATATTTGTTCTTTTCTGGAATGATTTTTTTGTTGTAGCTTTTTATTCCAGTTCATTTTGAACTTTATTTATTTATTTTCTTAAGATTTTGTTCCCGTTAGTGGTTTAGTATCAGTAAAGTATTGGAATCTTCAAGTAACTTTTTGCTGTGAGATGATTTTCAAAGCAAAAAGAAATAGGAATCATGTGTAAAGTAAAAGTACTCATTGTCAACTATATGCCTTTAATAAGTAAAATTTGAATTTGCAGAATAAGAATACCTTTTTGTTTTTGAGAGAGAGCTCCCGCGCACATGTGCTCGAGTAGGGGAGGGGCAGAGAGAGGGAGGGACAGAGGGACTGAAGCCAGCTCTGTGCTGACAGCAGAGAACTGGATGCAGGGCTTGAACTCATGAACTGTGAGATCATGACCTGAGCTGATGTTGGGCGCTTAACTGACTGAGCCACCCAGGCGTCCCCAGAATTAAAAATACTATCCAACATAAGGGATGCTAATGTTTTACATTACAAGCATAACTGGTTTTATTATTTAAAAATATTCTTTCTTTAAGTGAACTTTTTCCTTTAGAAATGTGAATAATATAACAGATACTCTTATTTATCACAATTATTGCCTGCTAACATTTTATCATGTTTGTTTCATTTCTTTTTAAGAGAGCACATTATTGATGAGTACTCCTGAATCCATTTTTCCCTGCCCCAGAGGCAGTTAGGACCATGATAGACCAACCATTTCTTACATAAAACTCAATCGCTTTTTGCCATTCATTTCTCCCAGTGCAGGAAATCCCTTTCTTCTAACTTATTATATTTTCACTATTTTTCTAGTCACCAAGTCTTCAAAGATGGTTTTGAATTCTCTACTATCGTCCCTTCTGTAAGCCATTTCCAATTCCTTACTCCTCCTGGTTGGCCAAAATCAGCATCAGAAATTTTTTTTCATTGCTGTGTAGCTCAGGGAGAATTTCTGTAAATCTAGCCTGCTTTCTCGGGCCATAAAGGAAAATTTTGGTTTAGTTTTCCAAAATACTGTATTGTGCTTACAAGTTTCATAAACATTAGGTAAGATAGCTTTGCCTTTTTCATTATGTTCTCTTTTTAAAAACCATTTAGAAAATGACACATTTTAAATATAGCAAAGTATAAAGAAGTAAAGCGGATTCATAATTTGACTTCCTGTATAACCCAATGACATAAATTAAAGTAATGTATGTACATGTCTATGCATGAATTTTTTCCAGGACATGTAAATAATTACTCTTGGGATGGCAACTAGGTGGCTAGGGGATAGGCATGTCAGGGAAACTTACATTAGTACTTTTCTAGTGTTACTATTTATTAAAATTTTTTCATGGGCTAATGTTATCATTTCAAAAGTTCTTTTAATTAAAAAAGTAATGTGACACTGTTATGTGTTAAATGTGTATGGTTAGATCATTTAAGACATAACATTGTAAATTTAGAAAACAAAATTCTCCTTTTTCTCCATTCTGCTATCTGGAGACAATGACAATTTTTCCTCCCTCCCTCCCTCCCTCCCTCCCTCCCTCCCTCCCTCCCTCCCTTCCTCTCTTTCTTTCTTTCTCTCTCTTCCTTCCTTCCTTCCTTCCTTCCTTCCTTCCTTCCTTCCTTCCTTCCTTCCTTTCGTCTTTCTTTTTTACTTTTGAGACAGACACAGAATCTGAAGCAGGCTTCAGTCTCTGAGCTCTCAGCACAGAGCCCGATGTGGGGCTTGAAGTCTGGAACCATGAGATCATGACCTGAGCTGAAGTCGGAAGCTTAACTGACTGAGCCACCCTGGTGCCTCACAATTTTCTGTTTCTTTTGTAGACTTCCAGAATAAAAAAACATGCATTTTGTAATAGAATTTTTCTTGATGTGTAGTTTTATTTCTACTCTGCATTTAAATGTAGATTTCCACTTACAATTGACATCAAAAAAAAGAAAGGACATTCACAAAATGTAATTTTCCTGCTTAGAATTCAGATTAAAAAAGGACTAGGTTTGAAAGGTTTTTTAAAGATATTTCAAGGTAACAAAATGCACTTAAACAGTATTTAAAGTACACATACATGAACATACATACTTGTACACCATGTATTAAAGAATAGCAAATTGAAAGGCATTAGGACTCTACTAATTTTGCTTAGGAATCATACTATGAAAATCAAATGTGTCCAAAAGGAATGATAAAAATGGAAGATTTGGAAAGAGTCCATAAGGAAACAAAGGATTTGGGTGAAATAAAACAAAGAAGGAAAGAAGGATAAGCATTTATGTTCTGTAAGTGCTTGGATTTGTGTGTTCTGTTCCTAACTATATTTATTAAAGCTTTATAAGAGTAATTGTATTTTAGATAAAAAAATGTGTTTTGTAGGGGTGGAGGATTATGCAAGTGAAGTGAGTATTTGGATGAGTCTGGGGAAGTAAGCAGGCATCAGACCCCATAGCATGTTGAGTAGTGAAATTAATTGAGGTGTTCTGAAAAAGCAGATGCTTAATTTTTCAACTGTTAAACCAAGCTTGGATTCTTGGGCTAAGCCTCACTTAGTTATGATATATACCCTTTTTGCATGTTGTTCTATTTGTTTTGTTAAGGATTTTTTTCATCTGTATTCATGATGGATGTTGGCCTGCCATTTTCTTCATTTGAAATGTCTTTATCTGGTTTTGGTATTAGAATTATGCTGTCCTCATGAAAGGGTTTGGGGTAAGCTCTTCCCTCTTTTCTGAAAGGGCTTATGTAGAATTATTTTTATTTCTTCCTTAAATGAGTGATAGAATTTACCAGTCAAACTTGGGCCTGGAGTTTGCTTTTTGGAAGGGTTACTGATAATTTCTTTAATAGCTTTGGGGTTATTCAAAATAGACTTTTTGTTTCATCTTGTATTGATTTTGGTAAATTCTGTCTTTGAAGGTATTTGTCCCTTACATCTTAATATGATGGCTGTGGTTTATAGTATTCTCTTTTTTATTATTTTCTCCTCTATATGATTGGTAGCGTTAATCAGCTTTTCATCCCTTATGTTGGCAATTTCTGTACTATTCTCGATCAGCCTATCTTTCCATAGTTCCATTTTTTTCTTGTTAATATTCTGTTTCTATTAACCTGATTTCTGCCTTTCTGTTTACTGTTTATTTCTATTTATTTTGAATTTGCTTTTTTCTTCTTTTTATAATATTTATTTTTATTTTTGAGAGAGAGGGAGAGGGGGAGAGACAGTGTGAGCAGGGCAGGGGCAGAGAGAGAGAGAGACAGAATCAGAAACAGGCTCCAGGCTCTGAGCTGTCAGCATAGGGCCCGACCTGGGGCTCAAACTCATGAACTGGGAGAACACGTCCTGGACTGGAGTCTGACGCGACTGAACCACCCTGGCATCCCTCCTTTTTGTACCTTAAGGTGGAATCTTAGGTCACTGATTATGGACATTTCTATTTTTTTCTGACATAAGCACTGTAGGAATTTTCCCTTTAAGCTTTGCTTTAGGTGCATCCCACACATGTTGATGTTTTTTATTTTAACTGTTAATCAACTTGAAGTAATTTTCCTTGCAATTTTTTCTTTGATTCACGGATTATAGGTAGAAGTGTGTTTAATTTCCAGATGTTTGGGGTTTATTTAGATATCTTATTGCTGTCGGTTTCTAATTTAATTCTTTTTTAGTCAGATAACATGTATTTATGATTTTAATCTTTTACATTTATTGAGATTTGTTTTTTATGGCTTAGTATCTGGTCTGGGTCAGGGATTGGCACACTTCTATAAAAGACCAAATAGTAAATATTTTAGGCTTTGTGGGCCACATATGGTCTTTGTTTTAGGCTTTGTGGGTCAGGCATGGTCCTTGCTGCTGCTTTCCTCTCCTCCCTTTTCACTTCCCTTCCTCCTCCTAAAATGTAAAAAAATAAAAGAAAATTAAAAAAATTTAAATATAAAAAGAATTTTAAACTCACGAGTGATACCAAAACATCAATAGTCTGAATTTTGTTTTGGGGCCATAGTTTGCCCATCCGTGGTCAAAATGAATGCATCATGTGTACTTAGAATTCATATTCTGCACTTCTTGAGTATATCAATTAGATCAAAATGGTTATTAACGTTGATCCTGTATGCCTTTACTGAGTTTTTGGTGTGTGTGTGTGTGTGTGTGTGTGTGTGTGTGTGTGTGTGTGTGTGATTTTATCCATTACTGAGAGGTGACAAAATTTCCTGCTGTAAGAGTTGAATAGTCTCAGCATTTAATTATGACACATTTCAAGCATGTTGAAACTGTTAATAGGCACATACACATTTAAGACTGTTAGGTCTTGATGAATTTACCCTTTTATTATTATAAAATTACTCTCTCATATTACTCTTTTTAAAAAAAATTTTTTTTAAATTTATTTTTGAGAGTGAGTGAATGGGGGAGGGGCAGAGAAAGAGAGAGAGGGGGAGACCGAGAATCCCAAGCAGACTCTGTGCTGTCAGCGCAGAGTCTGACCTGAAGCTCTGACTCACAAACTTGAGATCATGAACTGAGCCAAGATCAAGAGTTAGACGCTTAATCGACTGAGCCACCCAGGCACCCCTCATATTACTCTTTTTCTTAAAGAATGGTTTTATCACATATGAATATAGCCACTCCAGCCTTCTTATACTTGCTTTTTGCTTTCCATCCATTTTTTTTTCATTCTGTCTTTATAAAGTGCATATCATGCAGACAACATATAGTTGGGACTTGCATTTTTATTAAAAAAATTTTTTAATCTGTCCCTCTTAATTGGAGAGTTTTGTCTGTTACGTTTAATGTAATAATGGATATGGTTGGATTTAGGTATACTGTTTTATTTATTAAAAAAAATTTGTTGTTCCTGTTGTGCTTTCCTCTTTTCTGTCTTTCAAATTATTTGAATATTGTTTGGAATTCCATTTTAATTTACCTTTGGCTTTTTAACTATACTCTTGGCATTTTTTTTTTTAACAATTGCTTTAGGGATTACAATATGTGTCTTCAAGAAAACTCACTACTCACTGTTTCTTTGGAGTTAATTAAAACTTCACGTAAGGAGTAGAGATCTTGCATTTCAGGAGATCTGTTAAGTCTTGCCTGCTGCTCCCCTTACTTCACTGTCCTTTTATGCTAAAGTTGTCATAGGTATTACATCTATGTACTGTATAACCCCACAAGATAATCAGATTTTTGCTTTAGTTATAAGTGTGTTCAAAAACTAAGTATAAAAAATAGTCTTTTATATTTACCTGTTTATAATTTCTGATTTTCTTTATTATACTTCACTATCCCCTCTAGTTTCCCGTTTCCTTTGGATTGAAGAACTTTCTTTAGCCCATGTTTGATGGCAGTGAGTTTCTTCTATTTGAAAAATGTTTTCATTTCACTTTCATTGTCGAAGGATATTTTGGCTCCTGTACATTCCTGGGCTGACTGTTTTCCCATTCTCTCCAGACTTTAAAAATGTTGTTTACTGTCTTCTAGCCTTCATCACTCCTCATAAGAAGGTGGTAGTAATTTGAATTTTGTTTCCGGTTAATGGGTATTTTTCCTCTGGCTGCTTTCAGTATTTTTTCTTTATCTTTGATTTTTAGTTTGATTGTAATGTGACTAAGTATGGTTTCTTTCTGTTTATTCTGCTTGGGTTTTCTTGAGCCTGTCACATCTATGTGTTGCTGTCTTTCACTAAATTGCTAAAGTTTTCAGTCATTACTCCTTCAAAAAGTATTTTACTATCTGGTGTGTTCTCCACCTGAGACTTCAGTATATGACCTTTTTCGTATTTTCTCCCAAGTTTCTTAGACTCTTTTTTCTTCATGTCTCTTCTTAATATCCCCCCTCCCCCAATTTCAGATTAGGTAATTTCTACTCATCTGCCTTCAGGTTCACTAATTATTACCTCTGTTACCTGTTTTCTGTTTTTTAGCTCATCCGTGATTTTTTTTTTTTTAAATATCTGGTATTTCTTTGTTCAATTCTAGAATTTCCATTTGTTTTTTTATATAGTTTTAGAGTTGCTGGTGATACTTGTTATTCATCATTATAAGTGCACTTTTCTGTATTTAATTGTGATAGTCATAGCTGTTTTCCTGTCTTTATCTGATAATTCCAGTATTTGGGTCATTTTGTCTTCTGTTGAACACTTTTCCTTGGAGAGTGGGTTACACTTTTTTTTTTTTTTTAATTTTTTTTTTTCAACGTTTTTTTATTTATTTTTGGGACAGAGAGAGACAGAGCATGAACGGGGGTGGGGCAGAGAGAGAGGGAGGCACAGAATCGGAAACAGGCTCCAGGCTCGGAGCCATCAGCCCAGAGCCTGATGCGGGGCTCGAACTCACGGACCGCGAGATCATGACCTGGCTGAAGTCGGATGCTTAACCGACTGCGCCACCCAGGCGCCCCAGGGGTTACACTTTTAAATTCTTTATGTGTGGAGTAATTTTGGTTTGTATGATTATATTGCTCTTGTTTATTTTCTTGTTGATGAACGTATGTTTTGCTTCCAGTTTGGGGACACTGAATAATGCTGTTTTGAACGAATGTGGACACATGTTTTTATTTTTCTTGGGTATGTACGTAGAAGTAGAATTGCTGGGTCATATGGTAAGTGAATGTTTAAGTGTTTTTGAAAAAAATTTTTTTTTTAAACGTTTATTTATTTTTGAGACAGAGAGACAGAGCATGAACGGGGGAGGGTCAGAGAGAAAGAGGGAGACACAGAATCCGAAACAGGCTCCAGGCTCTGAGCAGTCAGCACAGAGCCCGACACGGGGCTTGAACTCATGACCGTGAGTTCATGACCTGAGCTGAAGTCGGACGCTTAACCGACTGAGCCACCCAGGCACCCCGAATGTTTAAGTGTTTTTAAAATAACTGTGTCATTTTGGATTCCAACTGTGAATGTATGAGCATTATCTCAGTGCACTTTTTTTTTTTTTTTTTTTTTTTTTTTGGGACAGAGAGAGACAGAGCATGAACGGGGGAGGGGCAGAGAGAGAGGGAGACACAGAATCAGAAACAGGCTCCAGGCTCCGAGCCATCAGCCCAGAGCTTGACGCGGGGCTCGAACTCACGGACCGCGAGATCGTGACCTGGCTGAAGTCGGACGCTTAACCGACTGCGCCACCCAGGCGCCCCTCAGTGCACTTTTAATCTGCTTTTTTTTTTAACTTCAAGGAGTTGAGCACCTTTCTGTTTATAGCTATTTCTTTTTCTTGTTTTGCCTTTCCTTCTTCCTTTTATTTTTTTATTTTTTTGCCTTCTTCCTTTCTTTGCTCTTTTCCTCTTTATTTCCCTCTCTCCCTCATCATCACCTTGTAGGTATCTTGTATGTTTCAAGGAGATTGTTTGTCTTCAAGTGCAGACAATTTTTCTCTGTTAGTAATTTTTCTTGTGGCTACTTTTGATACGTTTTTTTGAAGAAGTTTTTAATTTTACATAGTTGAAGTATTAATTTTTTTTTTAGTGTCTAGATTTTAAATTATAGTTAGAAAACCGCTTCTACTCCATGGTTATAAAGAAATTGTCCTGCTTTCTTTTAAAACTTATATCTTAATTTTTCTTCCCTTTTAATCTTTGATGCATTTAGATTTATATTTAACATATACAGTATGTATCCAACTTGAATTTTTTTTCTGGGCAGCTACAAAATTTAGTTTTTTTTATTTTAAATTGTGGTAAAATATACACAACATAAATACCTTGTTAAGTGTAAAGTCTAGTGGCATTAAGTATATTCACATTGTTGTGCAGCTATCACTACCATCCATCTTCAGAACTTACTCATCTTCCCAAACTGGAACTCTATACCCATAAAACAATAACAGCCCCTACCCTACCTGCATTACTGGCATGTCCTACTTTCTGTCTGTAAATTTGACTCTTCTAGGTACCTCATATAAGTGGAATCGTACAATATTTGATCTTTTGTGATTGGCTTATTTCACTATGGATGATCTCTAGGTTCTTCCATATTGTATCATGTGTCAGAATATTCTTTCTTTTTAAGGCTAATATTCTGTGGTGTGTATATACATTTTGTTTACCCTTTCACAGTGGACAGTTAAGTTGATTCCACCTTTTGGCTTATATGCATAATGTTGCTCTGAACATGGGTCTGCAAACCCTTGCTTTTTCTTTTGGGTGTATACCCAGAAATGGCATTGCAGGATCACATGGTAATTCTGTGTTTAATTTTTTGAAGAATTGTCATATTGTTTTCCGTAGCACCTGTACCATTTATATTACTACCAGTACAAGGTTCCAGTGTCTGCACTTTGTCACTAACATTTGTCATTTTCTTTTTGTTTTCTGGTAATAGCCAATGTAATGGGTATGAAGTAGCATCTCATTTTGATTTACACGTCCTTAGTTATTAATGATGTTGAACATCTTTTCATGTGCTTATTGGTCTTTTGTACATTTTTTTAAGAGAAATGTCTATTATGTGTTTTACTCAGTTTTAATTGTATTGTTTGTTTTGTTGTTGAGTTCTTCACTATATATATATATATATATATATATATATATATATAGCGTATATATATCCAGAATATATGTGTACATATGTAGTGTATAATATCCAGAATATATATATCCATAGAAAATACATATATGTATATGTGTGTGTATGTACACACACATATACACACACATATATATGTATATTCTGGATGATGAAGATCTTCCTCCACTTAACATTGAGCTTACGTCTGGATAAACCCATCATTAGTTGAAAATATCCTAAGTCACAAAGGTATTTAATACATCTAACGTACCAAACATCATATAGCCTAGCCTACTTTAAATGTGCTTGGAAAGTTTACATTAGCCTACATTTGGGCAAAATCATATAATAAAATGCCTATTTTATAATAAAGTAGTATGTAATATATTGACTGTAGTACTACAAGTAAAAAACAATGGTTGTATGGGTACAGAGTAATTGTAAGTGTATTGGTTGTTAGCCCTTGTGATCACATTGGCTTACTGGGAGCTGAGGCTCACTGCTGTTGCCCAGCATGACCAGAGGTCTTATACAGCATATCGCTAGTCCAGGAAACGATCAAAATTCAAAGTACAGTTTTACTGAATGCATTATCACTTTTGCACCATTGTAAAGTCAGAAAATTGTGAGTCGAATCATTCTAAATTGGGCACTATGTGTATATGATTTGCAGCTGTTTTCTCCCA
This sequence comes from Prionailurus bengalensis, assembly GCF_016509475.1. Taxonomy (NCBI): domain Eukaryota; kingdom Metazoa; phylum Chordata; class Mammalia; order Carnivora; family Felidae; genus Prionailurus; species Prionailurus bengalensis. Next base: position 124,134,250 of record NC_057345.1, on the reverse strand, counting down.
TTCCATGGGTGCCTTTGTCCTGAACTGATAGTGCCCTTTGGTGCCAAAAAGTTGCTAATTTTGATGATGTCTAATTTATTTCCTTGTTGTTACCTGTGCTTTTAGCATCACATCCAATAAGTCATTGCTAAATCCAGTGTCATGAAGCTTTTCCGCTGTGTTTTTCTCTAAGAGTTTTAGTATATGTGCTGCTGAAGAGAGCACTTCCTCTAAGAGTTTTATAGTTTTAGCTCTTACATGTAGGTCTTTGATCCATTTTTTTAAATGTTTATTTTTCAGAGAGAGAGAGAGAGAGGCAGAGAGAGAGGGGCAGAGAGAGAGGGAGACACTATCTGAAGCAGGCTCCAGGTTCTGAGCTGTCAGCACAGAGCCTGATGAGCCTCAAACCCATGAATGGAATCCTGAGATCATGACCTGTGCTGAAGTTAGAAACTCAGCATACCAAGCCACCCAGGTGTTCCTTTTTGATCCTTTTTAAGTTAAATTTTGCATATGGTATAAGATAAAGCTCTAACTTGATTCATTTACATGTAGATAGATATCCACTTTTCCCAGCACCATTTGTTGAAAAGACTATCCTCTCCCCAATTGAATGGTTATGGCACCCTTTTCAAAAAACATTTGACCTTTTTTGGGAGGTTTTATTTCTGAGTTCTGTTCTATTCCATTAGTCTATATAGTTTGTGTGTACCTCACCGCCTCATTGTTTTGGTTACTTTAGCTTTGTAGTAAAGCTTTGAAATCAGGAAGTGTTGAGATCTCCAACTTTGTTCTTTTTCAGGATTGTTGATGGTCCCTTGAGATTCCATGTGAATTTAGGATTTTTTTCTATTAATGCAAAAACAAAAAAACATTCTTGAGATTTTGATAAGGATTGCATGAATCTGTAGATTGATTTGAATAAATCCCTTGCAAATATAAAGATTTGTCCCAGGTCTGAATCTTACATTAAGTGATGTTCTCCAACTGGCAAATTTAAGAGAAAGCCAAGCTGTTTAATTCCATGTTTAAAACTTAAAGGGAGGAAATGTTAGCAAAGTGTCTACTAGCTGTCTGAAGGAAGAGTTTCTGCTTGAAGGCAACTTGGATTTTGGTGTGTGTGTGTGCACGCACTTCTTTATAGATTTATTGTATAATCTGGTTAAGTATTGTGTTCCTGAGTTGCTTAATTATATAAAACACTTTTTTGAACACCCAAAGGAACTTAGTAGAAAATTGCAAGGGCTGTGGAAAAATAAAGTATACCGACAGAATCTATGAATTTAAAACAAAAATTCATTTTGGAAGAGTGAAGCTAAAAATGTTTCACTGTGATCTTTGGTTAGTATTTTAACAATAAAAAAGAACATTGTTGTAACAAGGAGAGGAACATGTATGCATGGTTTGAGAAAGTCTTAATATGAAAAAGTTTGATTTGAAATCTATTTGCTTTATTACACAAAATTTGAATTTTGCATGTGTCAATGAAAGCAAAGAACTTTTAGTTTAAATACAGTGAACACATCCTTAAATTATAATTTAAAGAGTTCGAGTTAACAAATGCCATTAATTGTGAGAAAGGAGTTTCTTTTAGAGAAAAAGTAAGAAAAACTTTTCTGTCATTTACTTGTACAGTTTATTCTCTGTGGTGACTATCAAGAATTTTGAGAAGTCATCATAAAAATGTCTTAATCAAATCAGCCATTTCAAGTATAAAAGCTGATAAATTAAGTTAGGTTAATCGAGGCTACTTTATATTTGAAAAGCTTTAATTTGAAACTTATAAACAAATTTATTACTTAATATCTGTACTAATAATTTATATTCTTTTTGTTATATTTATGTTGAGAAAGTTTAAATGAATGTTAAAAACAAATCTCTTATAGCTATACCCAAATGCCCTTCAATTCATTCCAGTATACTCTTCAAATATTAGCATATTTTGTGTGCATTGATACGTACTATTCTAACTCATCCTTTTAGACTCAGCTGACCAATTCTTTCAGATCTTCCTAGACTCTTTCCCTCTCCTCTCTCCTGCTTTCCCTATTTAAATGCTTCTCTGCTCATATAAGAACATTAAAATGTCTTTTTGGGCGGGCCTGGGTGGCTCAGTCAGTTAAACATCCGGCTCTTGATTTCAGCTCAGGTCATGATCTCTAGTTTGTGAGTTTGAGCCCAGTGTTGTGGGGTCTGCTTGGGATTCATTCATATATATTCTCTCTCTGTCTCTGTCTCTCCCCCCCCCCTTCCTCTCTCTGCTCCTCCCTTGCTTGTGTAAAATAAATAAAAGTAAATAAATAAACTTAAATAAATGGACTTTTGTGGATTTTTTGAGCAGTTTCAAAGCTGTTTTAAAAAACAACTTTTAAAGTTTGCTAATAGTATAGGAGAGTGGTTTTAAAGAGTCATATTGTTTGTTATCTAGCACTTTGCTCTCTCTCCAGTAGAGAAAATGTGACTTCAACCTAACTCAATAACTCTTTTCTAGAGTTTCGGATAAGACTTTTTCAGTTTTTTTAGATTGTATTCTGTGCCACAAGCATTTTTCTTCAAGCTACAAGCCAAATTAATTTTTAGAGGCTAAGCACATTTTAAGGTTAAAAGTAAACTAGGAGATTTCCCTTTATATTTCTTAAAAACTGGTGAAAATTGAGATACTTTTTGATGCCATTTTAGTATTTGAGATACTCGAGATATTTGAGTACCTTTGATATACTGTTTAACTTTAAATTCAGGGCAGTAGAGCATTGGTAGATGTATTTGGCTATTCTCCTACAAAAACTTAGAAAATTATTTGGCTGTGGTGTTATAGGTATAGTAGAAATGATTAAATGTTATGGTATATCCATATAGCTAATATGCTAGGTAGTTATTTTTGTGTTTGGGGGAGAGCACATTTGTTTTGATTATGTATTGACTGTTTTGTATTAGTCTGGTAAAGACTGGTTGATTAGATTCTTCTTTTGGTGTTTTTTCTGAAACTAATTTATTGCTGAATATGCTCAACTTAGGCTGTTGGATTTTGACCAGGGATGGAGTATTGATTAATCTGGTGAACTTGACAAATGGAAGTTTTCTTAAGGGAGTTTTTACTGTAATGGTTTCTACTTCAAATATCTTACTACTTTATTTGGGAGTTGGTACTTACACACAGGAAAATAACAGTTTGGCTTGTGTAACGAGTGATTGTTGAGATTGAATTTATTGAGGGAAAGGATGACTGATAATTAAAATGATCAGGAAAACTTCATGGAGGAGTCCTAAGTTGTGGTGAGAGCTTTCTGAGAGGGTGCCATGTAAACATGGATAATGTGATGGGGAAATAGCAAGTCATTGTGGAGGAAAATGAGTAACAAGTGCAGTGTGCTTTGAGCTGGGTTCATGGAAGCAAATGATGAGAGACACTTAAAATGTTTAATTGGGACTTATTGTGAAGTTCCTTAATATTCAGCTGAAGGAATCAGAATCATACAATTTTTATTTATCTGAAAGGGACTTTAGGAATTACTTAATAATGAATCATTTTATAGAAACAAGAAGAAGTTTGTACTTAATATTGTAAGCAGTAGAGCCTCATTTGAAGATACGTGAGTTAGGCAGTGATTTTTAGGGAGATTATTCTTCTTTGTAGGGGTAATAGAATTGGAAGTAAGACATTCTGTTCTATTAGGGTATTATTTATAATGACTTAAATTGCTTTGGTGACTAATGGTAAAAAAAAAGGTAGAGGGATTAGATGAAGGAATAATTAGATATTAATCTCACACTAAGTATTGTATAGTAAACTTCTAGGATGTTGTGGCTCAGACAGTTTTAGACTGTCATGTTTTGTAAGTCTTTAATAAAACATAAGTCAGCTCCATTTGTCCACTGTGGGGACAAAGTATACTGTTTGAAGGTTAGAAAAGTTTTTGTTTAGAGGCAGTGATACTTAACTTGCTGTTTGCAGGATGGCTTAGAGTTTAGCAGTTGCATTCAGCATTGAAAAGAGAGCATCTCCTGTAGTTGGAAGTGTTAACAGTGGCTCCGTGGCATGAAATGAGTTGTTCTGTCCAGAAAACGTTAGCAGTTTTATGGTTAGGGAGCCTGGTATAGTATGTCAGCGCTGTTGGGGAAGGTGGTCAGGAGCCAAATATTAGAGCTCTTTTGTATGCCTTGCAAAGAAGTTTTGTTTACTTTTTAAACGTGGACAGTGGGGAATCTTGGAAGAGGTTTTAGTCAGAGCATTATCACATTTGGAAGAGTTCATGTTTTCTCCTTACTTTTAACGAGTTAGCCTATTTGGCACTCTTAGTTCTTGAACTTAGTTTTGAACCATGTTCTCCCCAAAGAGAGCTTTTTTCCTTCTTCTTATATTAAGAAAGAAAAAAAAAAAGTTCTGCAGATATTATTAGAAGCCGGGAATCTCACAGCAATTTACCTGCCTACTATTTAGCAGTGAGTTTGAATATGAGTAGTATAAAATGTTATTACTTTGTCTTTAAAGCCTGCTCATAGTTAATAGGTTTTCATATTTAGCCAGGTATCTCCTATGTAGCCCATAACGCGCAGCTTATCAAAGCTCAGCTTTTAGTTCCTAATCATCATTGTTGTCGTTATTTTGTTATTGTAAGAATATAGGCTGAATCCACTGTGGCAAGGCATTTAAAAATTAGTTGTTTTGAATAGTAATGTATTCAAATGGTATGAAAAAATATGCAATAAAAAATCTCCTCCTCAATTCTGCCCATCACCTACCCAATTCCCTTTTCTGGAGACAACCACAGTTATTGATTTCTTTATATTCTTCCAGAGATACTCTGTGTGTCTATACAATCAAGTACATTTTATGTGTTCTTACTCCTCTCCCTTACTTTATACAAATACTGTATAGTGTATGTGAAACATTGTTCTGTACCTTGCTTTTTGTTCATTTAACAGTACGTTTTGGAAGTTGTTCCATATCAGTCCATAAAGAGCCTCTTCGATCTCTTTTTTAATAGCTGCATAATATAACATAGGATGAAGTTAGCATATTTAACTAGTTTCTCATTTCATGTTTATTTAGGTTATTTTCAGACTCTTGCTGTTATAAGCAAGATTGTGGCAAATGGCCTTGATACATGTTATTTCACATGTGTAGGATAGTCCTGTAGGATCAGTTTCTAGAAGTGGAATTTCTTGTTAAAAGCTGTGGGTATTTATAATTTTGGTATAATTTTGGAAAATAGGGATATTTACATGCATTGAAGCTATGGGATTTTGTAAATTTACCCACAATGGAATCTCACTTCATAACCAATGGAGATCTGAGAAATAAATTCGTAATTGCTATGATACTAGTGAAATCCTTAAAATTTTCTTTTTTATTTTGCAGGTATACAAAACTAGGATATGCTGGAAACACAGAACCACAGTTTATCATCCCTTCCTGTAAGTATTCTTTTAAGCCACAAGCTGATTTAAAGATCTTTTTCTTAATCGTTAAAGTAAAAGATAATTATTTCTGGCACTGTGTAAGATTTTAGTCCTTTAAAAACACAGTTTGCTAAGTGTGACCTCATTTGCACACCTCTTACCATTCATTTTAGCTGTTTAGTTCTTCATTTGCCAGATCTACCAAATGTCTCTTTTTAAAGACAAAAATGAATGAACTGAAAATCACACAATTTTCTGCTTTGAGGATATTTCTGTTAACAGTTTGTGGGTGTAACTGTTCAGTAGTGCATCCTCTATTGCACACCTATGAAGACTATTCTTTGGTGTGTGGACATGATTGCTGTTTGCCAGACTTGTGTTTATTGACGTCCCTGCTGAAAACCCATGTTTCAAAATGAGGATGGCATCTCATTTTTAGAAATGTTGACTTGAGCTGTTTTCTAATATTTTATAACCGTACTTACGTTGTTTTTGTTCTATCCTCTGTTAACTTCACTTTAGCCTGACCATCAATTTTCAGTAGTTTGTCTTTCAGTAATTATTTATTTATTAAAAAAATTTTTTTTTAATGTTTATTTTTGACAGAGAGAGAGAGAGAGAGAGACAGGGCATGAGTGGGGGAGGGGCAGAGAGAGGGAGACACAGAATCAAAAGCAGGCTCCAGGCTCCGAGCCGTCAGCACAGAGCCCGACGTGGGGCTCAATCCATGTGGGATCTCGACCCCGAGATCATGACCTGAGCCAAAGTCAGACGCTCAACTAACTGAGCCACCTAGGCGCCCCAACTTTCAGTAGTTTTTTAAAAAATACTCTTCACACTTGGTTTGTTAACACTCTTATTTGTTAGCATTGATTATGCATCTGGTTTTGAATGGACATACTTTTGTACTTTTGACTTTCAAACATATAAAGTACCCTGATCTACTTGTCCTACTGCGAAATCAAAACTTTAACAATATCAGGTGAAAAATCTTTTGAGCCATTGCTTGGTGGTGCTAACTCCTGGAGTGTCACTAGTCTTACAAAGTAATATTTGTGTGACTGTTTGAATATTTTTGTGTAGTATATTCTTATTTATGAAAATAAGGAAATGGGAAAATAAACATGCAGGAGACTAATGAAACAGGTTAGGTTTCAGATCGGTGAAGTTGAGAACATGGTAGAAATTGCCAAAAATGCAGATCTTTAGTCTCTAGTCGGCACTCATTGGTCATGAATAGGTCAGTGGTTTTGTAATTAATATGGCAAGAACAAAATTCAGTGTGAAATATGAGAAGTACATTGTTAAAATTGTAGTTAAGAGGGGAGCTTTTATATTTATATGTATACATATGTACACATACATTCATATAAATACATATATGTATCTTATTTTTTAGCTCTCCACTGACAAACCTGTTTGACTTTGTACTTGTGATACACTTTTGGTATACTTAGCTATGAATTGATTATGTAAGAACTTAGGCTTACTACCAAGAGGTACAGACTTCCAGTTATAAAATAAGTAGGTCATGGAGATGAAAACTACAGCATAGGAAATATAGTCCATAATATTCTAAATAGCATTGTATGGTCACAGATGGTCGCCACTTAGCCTGGTGAGCACTGAGTAAGGTGTAGAGTTGTTGAATGAGTATGTTACATGCCTGAAACTAGTAAACATTTTATGTTAATTATACTTCAATTAAAAGGGGAAAAAGAGAATTTAGGCTACTACCTAAATCTAATTTTTTAATACATACAATGGATTTTAGGTGACACTGATGAAATCACTCATTCATGTGACTATAGTGATCTTAGTTTGGTGGTACTATTGTCTTTTCCTTATGTTTTATTCATGCATGTTTGTTGTCTACACTGAAGGACAGGTTTGCTTTTTTTTACTCTTTCCTCGCATTTATGTATCAATATACTGATTGTTGTTTATTTCAAGAATTTGGTAACAAATATTGGCTTTATTGCCCGCTAATATGGATAATACTTTTGTGGTCTAGTACCTGACTTAGTTATATTTGAGTTTAGTGTTAGACCCTTTCGTATTTTTATATCAGTGTCCTAAGGCTGCCATAACAAAGTTCCAAAAACTGGGTGGCTTAAAACATCAGAAATTTATAGTTTTGGAGGCTAGAATTCCAAAATCAGGTTGTCAGTAGGGCCATGATCTTGCTGACAGCTCTAGGAGAAGAACCCTCTTAGCTGCTTCTTCTAGCTTCTGACGTTTGCTGACAGTGCTTGTACATGCATCACTCCAGTCACATGGCTGTCTTCTCCCGATGTGTCTTCACATTGTCTTCTCTCTGGCTGTGTCCAAATTTCCTTTTTTATAAGGACACCCACCAGTCATGTTGGATTAGGGCCCACCCCAATAATCTCTTTTCAACTCAAAAGACCCTCTTTCGAAATAAGGTCACATTCTGAGGTACTGGGGATTAAGACTTCAGCATACTTTGGGGAAGATATTCAACCTTTAAAATGCTGATTTTGTTATTTCATAATTCATAATCTTTTATAAGGTATTGTGATTAAGCATTTATTTCATGAGATTACTGATTTTCTTTTCCTTTTTTTTTTTTTTTTTTTAAATCTTAAGTGGACGTGTTGTCTTTGTTGGAGACCCATCTTTGGAACCTTAGGATCTCATCACCATTGTACCCATTCCCTATTTTGTCTCTTTGCCAAAATATGCAATTTTAGTTTTTGTTGTCTTTCTTACGAGAAGTTGTAGCGTGTTAAAAATCCATTTCTGTACTGAAAGAAGATTTTTGATTTTGGAGTTTTTTGCATCCAGTTTTAATGCAAAGTCCAGTTTTTATAATCAGATACAGCCAGTTGCCACTGATGAGCATGGATATTTGATTTGGAAAGCCTGTAGATTTGGTTCAGAGTTATTTGCATATATCTTTGTTTTTCAGGAAACTTGTAGTGAGCCATCTGGATGTCTATGGACATTATAAATAAATTACTAGAGAAGCTTTCTAACATTTTGAAGGAGTAGACTGGATTTAGACTATGTTTCCTTCAGTATTTTCTACCCATCTTATTAAGAATATAATTGTTATTAAATGAAAGTATAACAGTTGAATGCTAGATCATTTTAAGTACATGCAGATAATTATTTTGAATGAATGCTTAACTTGAAGGATTCAGAAATTTATATGTTAATTAAGAAATATATAGGTTTTAGGTCAAGAACTGTGGCTGGGTTTCTGGAATTATTTAAGGGGAATATTGTGGATTTTACTTAAATGATTTGAAATTTCCCTTTGTGGGATTAAAGTTTAATAGAACCCTGTGCCAGTGTTATATTTAAATTTTTTTTATTTTTTATTTTTGAGAGAGCGCAAGCCAGGGAGGGGAAGAGAGAGAGAGGGACAGAGGATCTGAAGCGGGCTCTGCACTGACAGCAGCTAGCCTCATGTGGGACTTGAACTCACGAACTGTGAGATCACGACCTGAGCCGAAGTTGGACTCTGAACCAACTGAGCCACCCAGGTGCCCCCAGTGTTATATTTAAATTGCCAGTCCATAATAGTGCAAATAGGAAGAAAGCTTTTGAAAAAAAATTCCCCTTTTGTTTTCCTGTTTTCATTTGTTAGTGTTTTTCATTTTTTTTCTTTCTGATTATCCATTAAGCATATGTTGACTTGGTGGGATTATAATCTTGCTCAAATCAGAATAGATTCTACATAGTTTTAAAAAATATAACTGAAACATTCCCACAACAGTACTTCTACTTACGGCTTTTACACTTGAGGCCTTGTCTCTGGATGGAAGTTGAGATTTCATTGTGTTAAATTAATTTTGTCATTGATTTCTTAAATGACCTTTGTGCTCTGCTTTGACAATTTAAGTATGTTAGGTCATGTTGTGTTTAATAATACTTTATAATGGAAGAAATATAAGTTAATATGTCTCATTTGAGAAAAGCAAATTTTCACATGTATAAATAACTTTTATTTTTAAGGTATTGCTATTAAGGAGTCAGCAAAAGTGGGTGATCAAGCTCAGAGGAGGGTGATGAAAGGTGTTGATGACCTAGACTTCTTTATTGGTGATGAAGCAATAGAAAAACCTACATATGCAACAAAGGTATATTTTTATGATTTCTATAAATAAATAATACATTTTTAAAAAATGAGTTTGCTCAGTGATTGTGCCATCTAGAATTTTACTCAATTATAGGCCTAATGCCCTCAACCACTTTAGTGTAGAAATTTCTTCTTCCTTGAAGCTCCTCCCAAACTTGCTTTGTTTTTTCCTCCTGATAGGAAAATTTTTACCCATTCAAATGAGCAGTATTTACTTTTCCGTGCCACTAGACCTCAGAGCCATTAATGTGAGTGGCTTTCTCTTACTTCCATAGTGCTGCATCTAGAGACATGTCTTTCCCATCTTCAGACTCACACTATTTCTCTCTTGAAGCTTATGTCACCTGGAAATGCCTCTCTCTTTTCCTCTTGTTCTTTTTCCTTTTCTCGTTCCTGACCCTTCTTTCTTTCCCTTTTAATTGAGGTATAATTTCTATATAGTAAAATAGGTAAGTTTTCATTTTGTAGTCTAAAAATATTTGTGATCATAATCCTAAAAGTTTAGTGTATAGAGCAAATAAATCTAGTGACCCACCTGCTTTCCTTGTACCTACTGCACACTGTTACCACCCCTGCCCACACTGAAAGGCAAACACCCTTGTGACCTTAATTTTCTTATTTTTAGATGCTGACTTTGCCTTATTTGCACATTTTTTTGCACATTTCTTCTGTACCTTTTATTCCCTTCTGATAATTTATTCACTAATGAACAATGAACAACTACTGTGTGTAAAACCCTAAGTGCTAAGAGTACAATGGTAAATAAGAAAAATGGCTTCCCTGTCTTCAAGGCTAGTATAATGTGGTGGAATGGAAGACATTGAAGAAATAATTACAAGTGTTATGAAGGTTAGAAAAAGGAAAATACAGGATGCTTTGGAAATATACATCAGGAGTAGCTTACCTGGTTTGTAGATTTTGGAAAGTCTTTAAAGAATATATCTTTTCAGCTGAGGCTTCAAGAATAAAACGAGTTAGATGAATGAATTGTGTAGCAAGATTGTTTTAGGCAGAGACTGTAACATTCAGGAAGGCTTGGAAGTATGAGGGAGCTTGGAATTGAACAACCAGTGTGCCTGAAGCATAGAGAATAAGGTGGAAAGAAGTGAGGAGGCTGGTTATATAGGCCAGGACAAGATGGTTGGAAGTATTGTTAGGCCAGACATGTTAAAGGATTTAAACTCTGTCCCATGGACAACATTAATGGGTTTCAGTAGAGGAATAATGTTAGTGACTAAAAGTACAAATATTGAAGTCTCTATGCTTACGCTGGAAATCTATGCTACTTTCTTGCTTTGTGGTATCATTCAATAACTTAAGCTTTCTGAGTTTCAGTTTCTTGATTTGTAAAATGGGAATATTTTTGGTACTTCAGGATTGTTGGAAGGTTTGATGAGATAATGCATATAAAGCAATTGTTAACAGGGTGGTGCTTTGTTCCTAACGAATGAGCACTATGTGTTAGCTGTTTTTCTTATTTGGGAACACAGCATGATTCTGGGAAGGCCATACTGTAGATGAGACAAGGAATATTAGTGATTGGACTACATTTGATGGCAGTGGGGATAGACAGAAACAGATTATGTGTGTGTGTCTCTCACACACATACTTAACTTCTGTTATGGAAAACTTCATATGTATAAAAGGAATAGAAAGGAATATAATGAACCCCCACATATCAGCTACACAAGTTTGGCA